>NC_138748.1:41475120-41911535 GCF_965113315.1 Podarcis vaucheri | reverse complement strand
TCCGTAAGCTCTTATGCCAGTGGCAGTGTGTCCGTGTGGGCCCCAGTCCTTGGGATGCCTCAGCCCACCTCAGTAGTGGGCTGGCTGTGTCAGTGTTGGGAACCACCAGCCATCAGGCCTAGCTAGGCCATTTCAGCCAAATCTCACCCACTTGCCCTACACCTGACATTATATATGGATCCAGTTCCCCACCACTGTCCTAAGTAAAAAAATATAGGGCTGGATCCATCAAAGGAACTGCCTTCAATTGGAGATGATGAGCCTATATGCTCAACCCAGAGAGAACACATAAGCTGTAGTTTCCCCTCCAACCTTCCCCCCATTCTCCTGGGTTCTTGGCCCTGTTAGAAGGATTGCAACACACTCAGAAATAGCAGAGTTCCAGAAAGCAGCAACCTGCCCCAACCAGTCACTGCTCGCAGCTCATGTGACCCTCTGTCCTTTGTATAACACAGTGATGCCTTCTCAGACTGGTTAGGAAACAGAGACTGCAGTCCCATACACCCTTACTAAGTTTAGGGCTAGGCTGCCATGGACTCAGAGGGACTTATTTCTGAGGACAGCTGTTTGGAAGTGGGCCATGAGCTGCAAGGTCTTATCACCTAACCCTGCAAAGGTTAGATGCCCCCAATTACTACCTCCCTCGACTTTGCATATCTTCTTCCCACAGGCCACCAAGGAACTTGCACTAAATCTGGTCCCTGCAGGACTTGCAAGCTGCCAAAAAGGCATTTAGCCCACAAGAACTAATAAGCTCAAAAGAGACAGGTGAAAACAAAACTGCCTTTAATCAACTTTGCTAATATTGTTCTTCTGTCGCCCTTCACGATCTCAGAGTACAAAATTCCAAGCAGGTGGCCGCTATGCAGCCTTCAAAATCTGAAGTTTAAATAGTTCCAGCCCTGCATTTCTAAGCACTTCATGTTCAAGGAGTGTGGGAGTAGACCGTATCAGCCAATTGGGTTGCTCTGTTTCTTCCAGCCCACTTAGCATAGGCAATACGGTAATCGGGATGTGTGCTGTTCTAGGAGGCCGGTGTCTGAGCCAATTCCTCAGTCAGCAGCACCTGCGTAACTAACATGGCATTTTGATGGCTATCTAGCCCGCACCAGCTAAGCTGTTTCTACACCCTGTCATCATGTGTTTCCAGGTGGTTGTAAAACAAGCGGAGGTGTATGGATACAAACAGAAGGCTGAGCACAGAGAAGGAGAATAGCCTAATTAAAAAAAAGAGAGGGGGGAGCTGGAGTTGCCACGGTCCAGATTATTGGAATCGAAGGAAATGGCCTGAGTGTTTATTACAAGGAAAGTCTGGGAGATTTTTAAGCCACCAGAAATGGCTAACTATAGAAGCTATTAGCTATTAGCCATTTCCAAACAGCAAAACAGCTGTAACAGCTAAGACTGCCTTTAAACTCATCTTTAAAACGTATGTTTTCTCAAGCCTTTATGGACTCTTAGTCTTAATTTTTTAATTTTAGTTGTATACCCTGTTCAGTTTTATTTGTGATACATAGTTGCATTTTTATTTTAATCACATTTTTTTTTGAAAATAGTATTTTTTTATCTCTCTGTGTAAACCATGTATAGGATTTATATTATTATTGTTACGCACCACTCCAATCTCTGAGCAGTGAGAGATTCCAGCACTTGATATGAAGGTTGGTGGAGACTGTTGTGTCTTTAGGTTATATGGTGGTGTGTTGTTTTTTTTACACATATATACAACACAGTATTAACACTCAAAAACATATTAGTTGCAGCTTTGAATCCAGCACAGAACAAGCATGCCTCTGTGTCTCCAGCTTCTAGCCCATTCCAGCTCACTCACACATCCCATTCTGTCTTTTATTCTCCTACCTAGCAGCTAGTTGTTGCCATTTGTCCAATGGCAGAGAGCAGCTTCTTTGGTTAGCTAATCATAGTGCTTAACTAGCCAGCCAAAGCCATTACCTACACAAAGGAATTGATTGGGCAAGCTTGCTGTCTTACTTTCAACAGCCACAGATATAGGCTCCCAAAAACTAATTGCAATGTCCCATTCAAGTGCAGTGGGAATGCATGATCACTGGTATTTTGCTAGTCCTCTGGAATGCAAAGCAACTTGTGCCATCTGTATATTAGTGGCTCACCAATAGACACTTTGAACACTTCCACACCTCTTTAACACGTGCACATTTGCGTCTCTCACATAATTGAGTCAAGAGCTGATTTTATAGTTGCTGACTTTTCTCAGTTCTAAAGCACATGTAGAAGTCATGTTTCTGGTGCTGTGAGCACCTACATGGTACCTGCTAGTAAATACACCTGTAGTCCAACTTTGCCACATGGAACCACTTTTGCGCCTCTAAGTCAGAGAGACCAAGCTCAAGTTAGCGTTCAGAATACCCTTGTGCTGATTAGGCTAAGGCATTTTGAGGAGATGCACTTTCTATTACCTTGTCATCGCCTTCAGCAGTGGCACAGCTTTTGCCAGGCAGAAGAGGGCTCACAAATGTCTTCCTTTGCCATTGCATGAAAAGCAATACTTCTGCAAAGCACTTGCTTTAATGGCACAGCCATCCTTGCACTGGACAGTTGCATTACGTGGAGACGGTCTCCACATTTATTGCAAACAACTCCAATCTCCACTGTTTGTTTTCCCTTATATTGTCTTTTTATGCCTTGATATGCATTTTTAATTAGATGCGCCTCAGTTCTTTCATTGCTTTTCATTTGGAAAACACACTTTTCACTAACTCTGCAAATATTCACTACTCTTTGGAGGCCAAATCTCTTTGTTTACAACAAGAATGCTTTGACCTGGTTATCAGTTATACCACACATTTGCTTTTTCTCGCTTGACTGTGCAACTGTTCATATTCACATGAATTTGCATGTGTGTCAGAGGAGGGGAGAGGAGGTATCAGGAATGGGGAACTTGTGGCCTTCCACATTTTTTGGACTTCAGCTCCTATCATCCCTAAGCATGGGCTGTGGTGGCTGTGGGTGGGGGGAGTTGGGGTTTGACAACATTTGGACAGCTACCACCCCTGGTATATGGGGTGATTAGGGGGTCCAACTGAAAAAAAATAAAATTTTATATAATGAGAAAGTGGTTGACATTCATAAATTATACTTTTGAAGGAACAGAAAATATGCTACATTTCATGCTCTTGGACTCATATTATTTTGTTTTGAAGGAAAACCAATTCTGTAGAGCTCTGAAATGGAACATGCTATTCATTTTGGATTGGGGCCTCTTGCCATTTTCCTGTTGAAAGGCACATGCTGTTTGCCTCTGAAGTAATCAGCACATTTTAAAGACAAACAGAAGCAGGAAGTATTAATATTAGGGAGGCACATTCAATGTATAGACAGGTCTACACAAACATGCAATTTTATTATGTATATTTGATAAAAAATGACTGAATTTTTCTCTTTTGATAAATTTCATGTTTATCTACTTGATTTTCAAGTATGATTCCATTGGCATTTTATTGTGACTATTTTGTATTGTTTCACCTAAAAAGATCCTGCTGAAAGGTGACCATGTTTCTGGTGAACTTCGTTTCTTTCTCATTCTGTCTCTCTCACACCTCACCTTCCTCTCTGCTCTCCTTGCATATCATTTAGGGACATAGGAAGTTGCCTTACATCAAGTCAGGCTATTGGTCTATCTAGCTTAGCATTGTCAACACTGATTGGCAACAGTTCTTCAAACTTTCAGATGGAGATGCCAGGGATGGAAACCAAGACCTTTGGCCTGCAAGGAAGATGCTTTATCACTGAGCTACAGCCATTCCCCAAAGTTAATTTTGGAATTCCCAAAGGACTGCTGCTTCTTTGCAACACAGTGTGCCAATCTGATGGGTTTGCTGGAGGTGAAAGCAGTCTCGCTTTATTAATTTTGGTTGCACTGGCAAAGCTTGTTGTGATCCTCCAACAGCACCCTGCGAAGAGTGTGTGGGTGCTTGTTTCCATTGCAGATGAGAACTTAAGTCAAGCAGGTGAAGGGTCAGGCAAGGTAAAGTTTCTAGAAGTTTGCCTCTGCTAATGAAGCAATACTTATGGGGCAATTAATGATCCAGCAAAGATCCAGCAATTATCCTCTTTACATATTTTTTTCATTTGGGGGTGGCATTCTAAACAGAACTATCCCCTTCCCTCCTTTCCCCAACCAAGTGCTTTTTAAAATTGGAGTTTAAAAAGCAGTTTGCAATGCTATTCGGGGAAGAAAGACAACAGCCACTATGGACCATGCTGTGACATAAATACGCTACCCCAGTTTAAGTGATTGATTCCATAGTATTGCCTATACAGAAAAAGGATGGCAACTGCCTTTACCCACACTTTAGAACAGCAAAGGCACTCAATTGGTATACATTCAGGGGATTTCCCCCCCCCTTCTCTTTTTTTGGCAAAAAAACCAGGCTGCTGCTTTTGTATCCAAATGTTTGCTCATCCCTCATCCTCAGTAATAAGACAAATGCAGCCAAGCAAGACAAATGAGAGGTGAGGCATCAGCAGAGCTATTTGCCTAGCTAATTGCAGTCAGTCAATCTTGCCTCAATTCCTTCTTCCCCCTGCAACATCAGGGACCCAAGGGATGTTGCTGGACCCACTGCAAGTGCAGATATGGGCTTTCTTAATATCTTATAACATAACTACCTCATTTCATCCTGATGGTTCAAGATCCAGAATTTTTTAAAACAAGGAACACTGTGGGGATCTGCTTTACCCCTCACACCAGTTTAATAGGTACAATATCTGTTTTTCTTTTCACTGCAACTGGACTCTATAATACACTGGCACATCGGTCAAATGTCTGTGTTTAGGCTTGGAATTGAATCTTACCTTTTCCTTCTTCATGTATATCAGTCTTCCTCAACCTGGTTGCCTCCAAATATTTTGGACTAGAATTCCCATCAGCGCCAGCCAGCGCAGTTGTCTTGGCTGAGTCTGATGGAAACTGTAGTGCTGGCTGAATCTGATGGGAGTTGTAGTCAATGCCATTGAGCTTTCAGCGCCAGCTAAAGGCCTGGCTTTTTGCCCAGGTCTTCGCTGGAGTTTAATGACAGATTGATGTGATTGTTGGGGTTGTATTTCACTGGACTCTATTATATTGTTGTTTTAATGGGGCTGCTAAATTTGTAACCCACTTGCTTGCAATGAAGAGCGGGATAGAAATGCTTTTAATAAATAATAATAATAATCTAGGTCTAAAGATCTGGAGTGCACTAGGTTGTCTTATTTAGGTCATATTGAAATTCTACACATTTGAGCAGGTTGAAAGTGAAGGGCAGTGTGACAATATAACTATAGGGGGTTATTTTAAAAATTAAATACAAAAGCATGCATAGCAGACTAGAAAGAAATGCACACCTAGAAGTGAATATTTTCCTCTTGGGCAGCAAGCTTCTCCAGTAGTGATTGTCTCATTTGGCTTTCTCACAGTTCAATATACTCTGAGCAGTTTGCCAATATGATGACTGCAAGATTTTGCTCTTCTCTTCATGTTGTTTCCTGCCTTCCAAGTTCTCTTGGGGCTTCAAATGGTGCTTGAGGAGGGCATGTGATGTGCAACTCAAGTCTTTCAACATTTGCTAGGAAACAAGTCCCGTTAATTTCCCCTCGGGCAACAAAATGTCTTGGGCCAACCAAGATGGCAGATTTCCTCAACATATACCGGTAACTGGCGCAATGTAATATGTGGCATAACATAAGGAGGTAACAAATTTTGTGCTGTACCAAATTGTAGCTTGCATTCATTAACCACCAGCAAACAGCTGCCATCAGTTGGGAGGAGGTGGGAGAAAACATACTTGCCCCATTTCCCAAAACCATGTTTGCATCCTGCCAGCCGTGGAGCTTGAACTTCCATGGTAATTTATCTAATTTGGGACAGAAGGAAGTGGCCACACACTGAGGACCACTGCCCAGCCTTGAGTTGCACTTCACGTCCTCGGAGCTGCTCCAATGGCCTGTCTGAGTGCTCCACGAGGCCAGCCTGCTGGAGCAATTAATGCAGTGCTAGGGAAAGGGAGCTCTGCAGTTACTCAGGAAATCACTCAGCCATTCCCAGCAGCTCTGACTGGAGCTCTATCTATAATTGAAGAGCTCTGGGAGGTTTGCAAGCTAGTGGTTCTCCTCCAATTAGGGCTAAAAGGCTGCATTTATTAACAACTGCCTTGTTTAAATAGCAGCACTTCAATATACACAGTGTGACTGAGGAAGGCACTGGGAAACTGAGAGCTGGGAGAAAAGGTCACACACACACACACACACACACACACACACACACACACACGACTGCTCCCTTCCACTTCAGCAGGGTCTCAGTAGCTGTCCACTTACTGGTGCTGAATGGCTCCTGGGATGCAATCTCTTCTGCACAGGAGAGTTGGCACTTGCACAACCATGATCCCAGCCGTCCTCCCTTGCATTAATGCTTCACTCGTTCTTAGGCCACTGAGGCTTGTTGTTTTCACTCCAAAGGAGAATCAGCTGAGGTCTTGTGGAGGAAGTACCAAAGGGAGAGGAACATGTGGCAAAATGGAATGCCGTTTGGCTTTCCTGCGGGGGGGGGGGGAGGCCTGAGTGTGCTCACACGGTGCTTGTACTTTTCCAACCCAAGAGGCTTTCCCACTTTCCACCTTTCCAGAAGCTTATGCTGGCTTTTAAAATTTGTTCAGAAATCAGCCTCCTCTCACATCCTCAGTTTTCTCTCAAACGTGGGAACGATGGGGAACTTGAGGCCTTCCAGATGCTGTTGGACTCAGATTCCCATCAGCCCCAGCCAGAAAGCCCAATGGTCAAGAATGATAGTAGTTGTAGTCCAGCAATATCTGAAGGGCCACAGGTTCCCCAACCCTTGCAGGGTCTGTGTGCTGGAAGCAGTTTGTTTATTTATTTATTTTTAATGCAAAATAATCTTTCAAACACTAAAAGCCACAGTGCTAAATGTTGAATGACCTCAAGCTTTCCCAGTGCCCCTGTTTTTACCCCATAAACTCTTAATTTGCCTCAGAAAATTTCATAGCCAACTTCTATCTGGACTAATTCAGAATAGCTCTAACTCTTGCCTGGCCTTAGCCAAAACTATATCTTGGTCTGTAGGCTGCTGCGTAAACACACACACACACACACACACACACACACACACACACACACTTCAAGTAAGAAGTTTTGTTGGAGAACTGCAATAAAATGTGCCCTCAGTTCCTAACAAGAGGGTTCCTCTTCAGAGCTCTAGACAGAACCTGAGCTTTGAAAGGCTCATTAGGAGGAGGGTCCAAGACGAGGAAAAGAAAAACACTCTGTCTTCCCACACAGTGCTATACAGTGCTAAAAGGCTGAGGACGAGGCAGCAGTCCCACTGGGACAGTGTGGAGATGAGGCAGGGCGGTGGCAAGCTTCTCCTGCACTGACCTCACTGCCACTCTGCCTACCCTGTGCTGAGGCAGGGATGTCTGCAGCCAGGAGACCAGGTCTATGGTGCTGCCCTCTGCTCCAGTTGCTCCTGCCTGGGCATTAACTTACCACACAGCACTGAGCTTATGAGGTGCTTCGCCACTGATAACAGTAATAATAATGTACAGTGAAAGGGAAATGGACAGAAAAGAAAAGGCAAAATAAAGGAGGGGCAGAGATTAGCAGTGGAAGGCTAGATGTTCTCAGTTTCAAGGGGAGAGGTGTGCATGAGCTTGTGTTTTTAATGCAGGTTGCCCAAATAGGTCTGTCCAGGTAACTCATTACATAAGAATGACTGCCTGGATTGATCTCTAGACCTTGAAATGCAGAAAAATCCCTGGGTAATGGATGTTATTAGGTGGTCAAAGCAAAAGGAACACAACACACTCTGGGTTACTCTCACAGCCCTTCTTGGAAATGTAAGAAATCAAACCGATAACTTTCTGAATGCAAAGCAGACTCTCTGACACTGAGGTACAGCCCTCCACTGCCCTTGAAATTTGTATCAACTTTGGGAGGCAATCCCACCATTGGCACTAATGAGAAATTGCTTCTATTTTTATAATAATATTTAAATTAGATGAATGGTAATTGAAAAGCAAAACATTGAGTCAGCTGTAAATAAAATTTGTCCCCCAAGTTTTAAGGTTTAAATAAAGCAGATAACAGGGTCACTTATATTTCAAAATTAATAATTCCAGTCTAACGCAGGGCCTTTATGTTAGCCTGACTGAATGTTTTCCCCTCAGCTTTTATCAAGGGCAGGTATTCAAACACCCCTTGAAACGACAGACATTGCGGATTTTTTTTGAATGTGCTGGACACAGTAGAACATATTCTTTTCTACTGTCCATTGTACAACCAGCTACGCAAGCGTGAGCTATCCCCTTTTTTTGGGTAGTCTAACATCATGGCACAATGAAAATATCAGATTCTATCTGTCTGTCATTAACCCAGAAGTAAGGGGGGCTGAGTTTTTATCAATAGTATTTCTCATAGTTGTGAATGGCACTATTTCGTGGGAAGAAACTCCAGTGAAAATACTCATTATTACATGGCTATTTATTTGTATATATTTTAAAATGTTATATATGGATGTTTTATGATGGCCTATATTTGTAATGCCTAATAAAAGTTTGGCGAAGTAAGTAAGAGAAATTGCTTCCAATCACCATCTTCTAATTCAGACCCTGAAGTGCCTCTAGTATTAACATCTCCCTTGCTTTTGAGCTGGGGAGAAGTGAATCAACAGTCCTTTTGGTCAACTTCTAATTCCGTCTCTCTATAATTCTCCTTCCCACCCACCAGATTGTATGATCAGCCGGGGCCCAAAATACTTCCAGCCTTAGAGATTCCAGAGAGCAGAAATGAATGGAAAGTTTATCACTGATAACCCAAGCCATTTAGTTCTCTGTTTGCTGTTTTCTTTTCATGAAATATACAGGAAAAGATACAAAGACGGAAAGGTCAGCTTTCCTCTGTGGTTCCAGAAGCAATATTATGTTCAGGCAAAGGCCACATCAGTATCCGTCAGTCAGTTTTCCCCCTGAATTGTCTTAAGCTTAGACTTTCTCTCTCTCTCTCTTCTGAGACCTATGAGACTTTGGGGGACCAGTGAAGCAGAAAGCAGAAGGCACTCTTCTTCAGAGCTATACGGAACCAGAGAGTCTGGAAATGCAGCAATTAAAAGTGCTGTCCCAATTTCATCTTCTTCTTCTTGCAGCCTCTAACTGGATGCTAAAGTAAACTAATGACACTTAGAATGCTCCTCAAAATTCTCCTGATAGTGAACATCAGCATTTGACGGGCAATGATTGTTTAGCAGCAGTCAGTATTTGATAGTATCTGCCTCTCAGCTGACATGCAGTACTTTGTCAGTGTGGTCTAACAGACAGAGCTGCCTATTGATTTCTCAGAGAGGCAAAATCAGCACCAAGCCTACCACTCCAGATGAACTGGGCTGGGGACAGAATCTGCATCCAGAGCGAATGGTAACTGTGTGGCTGAGGGAATCTTCTCCTCTGCGCTGGGAAGTAGTATGCAGTCTCCGCATTGCACTGCACCTCTATCTTTCCGAATGTAGCACCAATTAAGTAGAGGAAACAAAACATTGCATTTTAATTGCCCTTTGTGACGGCTGCTAGTTCCCCAGAGACAGATTCTGCGGAGGCTTTTTTTGGGCAAAGTCCAGCAGTGCCCCGAGAAATATTGAAAATAGAAGACATCAGGTTTGGCAGAAGAAAAAAGTCCACTGCACCTTGGCTAAGGGAATATTCTAAAGGAAGCTTTCCAAAGCTAAGGGAGAACACCAGTTTGCCCAATTCCCATTAAAATGTTAGGCATCAGAAAGACTCACGGGCCTTTCCCCTGAGCTGTGGAATTCCCTTCCCACAGAAGTGCATCTGCCACCTTCATTGTATGGCCCTTTTGCCAATATGCTGAAGATCTGCCTCTTTGCTCTGGCCTTTGACAGCAGATATAGATAGACAGAGATATTAGATTAGAGAGAGAATAGGTCGCATCCTGACTATAAATGGTTTTAACTGATTTTAATCTTGTATTTTTAAATTATTGTAACCCATCCTGGGATCTTATGGTGAAGACCAGGAAAGATGATGACAGTGGTAATGATGATAAGTAATGATTTAGACCACATTTTTGTGGGTCCTGAACACACCCATATTTTTATTACCTATTGGGCAGGAAAGGAGATGTTATAAGCTGCTTTCTGGTTGCTTTGATGGTTCCCCATTTATTTACGGTATTTTCTTTTTCTGAAACTTCCAGGTTGCCGGTCTTTTCTCCTACAAACATCCCTTTCTTTTCCTAGCAAGGAAGTGCTGACCCCCCCCAATTTATAGTTAATTATACCAGCCTTTGAGATCACATTTAACCGGGGGTGGGGTGGGAATAGGCCTGAAGGCGGAGTGACATATACTCATTTCTTGCAAATGCTTGCTGTTGTATAGGTGGTTACTCCTTCCAGCGCAGCTAGGACATCACTTCTCACCATTTCTGGTTATATGATCACCTGGTACCCCAGCATATCCCCACTGATTCCTGTTTAGGTACAATCTAGCTTCTCCTTGCTTTCCAGAATGTTGACATGATGACTTCATTCACACCAATATGTCAGCTAAGCCCTCTTAAACTTATACCAGTCTTGCCTTTACTTCTGGGGATGTTGTTTGATGTGCATATGAGATTTTTCTGTCCTCCATAAGATTAGAAATCAGAACCATTCAATGAAACTGATTGGCAGTAGATTTGAGACACGCAAACAAATCTGTGCAGTTTCAAACATGCTAATGGTCTCTTGAAATTCTCCACCTTGTTTGTGGATAGAGAAACGGAGGTGGAACATTTCATCATATTTCTCCAGGGGAGGAGAAATTTTCCAACAGTTTCTTCATTAGTAGCAGCAGCAGCAGCAGCAGCCTCTCTCTGTTTCTTTAAAGAATTGTTCCTGGTCATTGTAAGTGGCAGCAACTAGATTTTGAATCCAGCTCAGTGTCATGGGCCTAGTATTGGTTTGGGTTATTGTGTATTGGGTGTGAAAGAATTATGGCCAACACACACACAAAAGATGGTGGAGACTATTGAAGGAAAATGGAGCAAAATTCTCATTTCCGGAGTGTTGTGGGGGTGTTGTATTGTGTTGTTATTGAGAAAAGTAATGATCTCAGAATTTTTCTCAGAAGAAAATGACTCCTCAACTTTACTTTCTCAACACTATATGACAAATAGATGATAGACAGATAATCTGTTTCTCTGCCATGTCCCCTTTTGGTCATTCTTTGCCCCAAACTCTAAAAAGGCTAGATCCTTGAGCCTTTCCCCATTGGGAAGACACTCCTTTTTTTATACATCTTTTCCAGTTCTCCAGTATACTTTTTGAGTAGGGAGTACCCGCAAACAGAGATAGATTCAGTCATGTGATCATTTTCAGGTTATAAAATTGAAATCCCCTTCATAAATGCATTCCATTTCTTTGCTCTTGAAACATCTACTGTAACTAGGGTTAAACAGGTATTCGCCCCCCCCCTCCCGTGGTCAGGAGTGCTGTGAAATTTAAATGTCTGTAAAGAGCTACGATTCAGCTAAAGTTAAATATGAACAAACATTATTGTCCTTTATATGAATTAGTACAAGATTTGGCATCAGGGAGCCTTGAAGTCTTGCTGCAATTCTGCTCTTGATATATTGAATGGCTTTGGGCAAGTCAAGCGGACTCTTTCTCATTCCCTTTCACCATCTTTAAAGTGCGAATAACAATATCTACCTTCCGATCTGAGCTCTCAAGGGCATTGTGCAGATTAATTAATACTTGGCAATGGCTGTGCATGTCTTCGGAAAAGAGCATTAAATACCAGCTGTTATCAGAATGTCAGTGTGCCTTCCTTGCGCTTATGGTTCTTGCAGACTGACGTGCTGATATATGACGACTTCATGTGGGTCCTTTGGCATCCCTTGCTGGGTATTGGTGTCAGGCACGATTCACTGATTTCCCCAAGTAATGACAGCTTCTCTTCTGTCTGATTTACAATCCACTGGTGGGTGCTCTTGTAATGAGCTCACACCTTCTTTCAGAATCCTACTCAGGCCGTGGAAATGTCCTCCATTTATCCCAGCCTCCAGCACCCTGGTGTCTTCTAGGATTTTAGAGTACAACTTCCAGGATGGGAGCTGTAGTCCAAGACAGCTGAAGGACATCAGGCTGGCAAATGCTGATTTAACCTGTGTACCCCAGAAACCTTGGTTGGCCCTCACTTGCTCTTCTGTCACACAAATGAACTGCCAAACACAATGCAACACCTTTCCTTCTGCCAGACTGGAGGTTTATTTGTGAAGGGTTGCCCCAGCTACTTCCCTCAAAGCTTGATCAGCTGCCTTTTCTAATTTCTTGGTTCAACTATTTCAAAGAAGCATCCCGGAAATTCAAAATGAATTTCCAAAGTGGTGCACAATAAATAGGAATTAAAAATGAAAACACGTTTCAAATCCAACCTCAAATATTAAACCAACTGAGCAGAAGCAGGACAGAAACATCAGGAGAAGAAGAAGAAGAAGAAGAAGAAGAAGAAGAAGAAGAGGAGAAGGATGTGCTTGGTGAATGTAGTCAGTGCTCTCATAAAATGGTCATCTCTCTCTCTCTCTCTCTCTCTCTCTCTCTCTCTCTCTCTCACACACACACACACACACCATTTTCACAACCTGGGGTATGGAGAGGTGAAATTGTGGGGGAGAGATTTTATTACAGCTCTAAAAATCAGAACTCTAAATAGTGGCCAGCAACAAATATGAAGCCAGTTGTTCCAATGCTAATCTGGGGTCAGGATGGAAACCAACCAGTTTCTTGTCTCCTTTCTCTGTTAATGAGCTTGCCTCTGATATGAATTATTCCTTTGCATAAATGAACTTGCATTGCTCTGATAGATGAGATGCAGCTGTTCTGAAGGACTTGGCAGTCCCCAGTTCTTGATAACACACTAGTTAGATCTCTCAAAATTCAGATTGTGCCTCCCAATAAATTGAACATCAGAGGCTTTCTTCGTCATCCCATAATTTTCTTCTCCTGCATTCAGCAGAAATGTTGCCAAGGCTTCAGCATCCTTTGTTAAAGAGAGGAATGGGTTTACTTGGAATCAGCACTCTCTGCTCACTGAGGGATGCAACAAGCGTGGCATAGGAGATCCATGATTGGTACCCTAATGGCATCCTTTATGATCTAAATGCAGCTGCATGGGGAAGGGGCAGGTGCTCCAATTCTGAGCAGAGCAGTAATTTGGGTGTGTGGGTGTGTCATTTAACTCTTTCTGCCCACTACTGCTTCCCAGTTGAAACATCTCTCCCCCCCCCTCCGGGGTTGCTATAATTAGCCCCACAGGGGGAATTATGACACAGGTAAAAATGCTCGAGGGATTTGATCTGCTACATGGAGAGGAGGAAGAGTGAAGAGATGGTGATGGAAGGCAAAAGTGCTGGTGAATCCAAGTCAGCCCAGTGGACCCAGTGCATTTGTACCATGCCAGTTATGCAAGTGCCTCTCCTCTCCCCCTTCGCTATCCCAGCATTGTGCCCTGCAGTCCTTATTTAACTAAACAAATAGCCAATGCAAAAGCAAGACCTCTTTATCTGAAATTTAACCTTGAGTTCAATGGGTAGAGTTTCATATCATGCTTCCTCCCAGGTTTCTGAATCATGTTGAAAAAGCCAAACGCTAACCGCAGAATGCAGGACTTTCCGGTAGGAAACAAATTCCTAGTCACAACAATAATGACGAACACGTTTACATCTCTATAGTAACAAAGAAAGAAAGAAAGAAAGAAAGAAAGAAAGAAAGAAAGAAAGAAAGAAAGAAAAGAAAGAAAGATTAGGTACTTTGGAGGCACATGCTGGACATGTAAAATATCTTCCTATAAGACTATTTATTTATTTTTTTGCTCAAATTCAACCAGAAAAGAACTGACAAAGTTTCCTCTTGCGGAGAAAAATCCACCACCAAGTGTCAAGCACTGCTATATATATATTTTTAAATTTCCCTTATGCTTAAACTCTCTCTCTCTCTTGATTTCTCTTCATCCACCTGTACCCTTTCCAAGATGTATGCTTCTTTAGAAAAGGAAATCTCTGTGTAATATATAGACAGAAGAAGAATAAACAACAGAGAGGCGCCCTGTGATATTTGTGTACGAATGGGGAGAGACTGGCTGTCATCCTGCAGGCTGGAGAACACTCCTTGTGTGTCAAATGTTGGCTTCTCCCCCCTCATCAAAATGCCTTCCTTCCAGAGGGACTGGGGCAGGAGTAGCACGTAATTAATTTTTATTGTAAGAGTTCCCGTCTCTGGATGGTATGTTTGCCAAGATGATAAAGTCTCCAGAACAATCGCAGACTTAATTATGAATCTCTTTCCAGGGAATAAAAGAATGGGAGTGGCTAGCAACAAAAAAAGGCGGTGGTGGCAGTGGAGGGAGGGTGACTGCAATGTAAGAATTGACTGTTTCTGGTGAGTTTTCTGAGGGTGAGGTGTTTTTCCCCCTGAGAATGATTGGATTTCAAACCAGGGACAATGTGGAGCATGAATGTTAATGCTATGAAGACCACTGACACAAGTAACAATAATGACTCCATCCCATGAAGACTTAGCTCTTAAATCTGAAAGAACTATTATTTTATTTCTATCCTGCTCCTACAGCCTCAGAACGGGGACTCAAGGTTGCTCATGAAAATTAAAAGAAATGCAGATAAAACACACCTAGCTACAAACATATAGCATAAATTATCTATGAAATATATATATGTGTGTGGGTGTGGGTGTATGCGCTAAAATCCAGATCAACACCACCACCAATAACAACAACAACAACAACAACAACACAATGCAGCCCTTTCCTTAAAAGCAGTCAATTCTCAAAAGTCTTCATTTGCTCTTCAATTCCTGGCCTCTTTCTTCAGGAGTACTCCTCTTACCACCTGCTTGCTCTTGCTTCCCCAGCTGAAGAGTTTGCAGAGATTTCCATGCCTTTCCTTGGGTTAAACCATAGAGCCTAGGACTTGCCGATCAGAAGGTCGGCAGTTCGAATCCCCGTGACGGGGTAAGCTCCCGTTGTTCGGTCCCTGCTCCTGCCAACCTAGCAGTTCGAAAGCACGTCAAAGTGCAAGTAGATAAATAGGTACTGCTGTGGCAGGAAGGTAAACGGCGTTTCTGTGCGCTGCTCTGGTTCACCAGAAGCGGCTTAGTCATGCTGGCCACATGACCCGGAAGCTGTATGCCGGCTCCCTTGGCCAGTAAAGCGAGATGAGCACCACAACCCATAGTCGGTCACGACTGGACCTAATGGTCAGGGGTCACTTTACCTTTACCTTCTCCTCCATTCCCTTGCTTTTTGCTTACTACTTACTAGGTGAGATCTGCAAGGGACAAGTGAAGGGCAAAATGTATGAAAGACGTGATGTGAACTGCTCTGTAGGCCTCAGAAATGCCTTTTCTGAGACTTTTCTAACTTTCCTGTTAACCTGATTGCTTCATGCAGTCATCATGTGATCTTGTCAGATCTCAGAAAGAAAGCACTGTTGGGTATGGATGGAATTTGTCTTGGTGATCTTCAACTCAGGTCAATGAAAAAAAGTAGAAGGGCACTAGAGTCAATGGCAGTGTTGCCCTGGTCTACCATAGGGTTTTGTTAAGAATGAAAATGGGTTTTAGCCTCAAAAACACTCCCCTCAAAATTCTCTGAAAATTTTGAGGCAAATATTCTCTGATTACTTTCTGGATGTGTGGATATTCAACTAATATTTGATATTCACTATCAGCACCCAAAGTTTTTGGAGTAGTAGTCAACATTTTTGACAGTATTTGATATGTAGTAATCATGATTTGATAGGACTTGTCTGCTGACATGCAACGGCTGTCAACATTTGACAGTATCTGAAAATGACACTGATTATAAGACAGCCTTTGACAGCCAGCATGCATTAGCAGTCAATATTTGACAGTTGCTGATAGAATAATTGCAATCAAATTTAGTAAATGTCACATTAACTTCTGTTACCCAGCCAGTTCAAGCAAGATTCAATTTTGACACCAAAACATAAACTGAGAAACTTACTTCATTTTGAAATTTTGCCAAATTTTGTTTCGGCTCAAATTCTGATCCAGCAGTCACATGTTCATTTCCCCACAAAAACATAAATACTAGTCCTTGGCACTTGTATATCTTTAAGATTTCTCTCGCTTGTGGCAAAACTTAATGGATGTATCTTGAATTGTCAGTTCAGGCATTCATATTACATACGCCATATTTATTTTTGCTATTTGCAGTGCTGTGTCGTCTTCCTTGCTCCTTGAAGCCTTGCTTGGATCCTTGTATATTGAGAACTGTTAACCACTGCCTCACGTGGTAAGCTCCATAAAATACAGGCTCTTGGGAATGAGCTTTGTAGATCTGGCCTGGCTTCTTCCACCTATGCTGGCCATTGGTTCTTCCTGGGCAGGAAGGAGTAGATGAGCACTTCTTTTCCAAGCTGAGTTTTGCTGGCACAATCTCCACACAAGCTCTAGTGTGTCTTGCATTTCTGATCATGGTCCCGGTTCTGACCTGTGCCTTGTTCTCCATTCCCGCACTCTAGTTTGCTGTCTGATCTGGATTATTATTTGGCCCTCACTCCTCACTTGTCCTCCGATCTTGCCTTCTGAGTTGCCTTCTGCTTCTGATTGCTCCTTGGTCTTGATTCACAGGAGCATATGATGCTTTCTTGTACCAAATCAGATCACTGGTCCATCTAGCTCTGTATTGTCTACACTCTAACTAGCAGCAGTTCTCCCGGGTTTCAGATGCGGGTCTCTTCCTGCCTTATTTTGGAGACTGAACCTAGGTCCTTCTACAAACCAAGTAGATATTCCACCCATGAACTATGAGCTTCCCCCAAGACTGCTGGCTTGTTCTGTCTGGAACCCAGGACACCTGGCACTGCCTCCAGGTTGCCTTTGAATCCTAGTGCCCCTTCCAGTTTGGGATCTCACTTCCT
The DNA here is from genome assembly GCF_965113315.1 of Podarcis vaucheri. Lineage (NCBI taxonomy): Eukaryota > Metazoa > Chordata > Lepidosauria > Squamata > Lacertidae > Podarcis > Podarcis vaucheri. Next base: position 41,894,552 of record NC_138748.1, on the reverse strand, counting down.
GGCTTTCCCGAAACTAGTTCCCATGACCCATCCCTGGCACTCTGTGAGATCTGTTCCTTCTCACAACATAGGTAAATTTCAGTGGCAATCAAATGATCTCCACAGAATTGTACACACAGATCTCTCAAAGAATGAGTACTTAATCCTGGGAGAATGTTGCTTTGCCTCTACAGTGGTGACTCACAAGACGAAAATAATCCGTTCTGTGATTCTCTTCGTCTAGCGGTTTTTTCGTCTTGTGAAGCAAGCCCATTGACGGATTAGCGGATTAGCGCTATTAGTGGCTTTTAGCAGCTTTTAGTGGCTTATCTGCTGATCGGCTTAGCGGCTTAGAAAAAGGGGGGGGGAAACCAGCAGGAACTCGCAATACATTGTCGTCTTGCAAAGCAAGCCCATAGGAAATTCGTTTTGCGAAGCACCTCCAAAACGGAAAACTCTTTCGTCTAGCGAGTTTTCCGTCTTGCGAGGCATTCGTCTTGCGGGGCACCACTGTATATTGAATCCTAGCTGTGGAAGCATTCCTTTGTTCAAATTCAGAAAACAATAATGCCCAGAATTAATCTTAATCACTGTGCATTGGCTCTTCAAAAGGATTCACACCCTAAAACTGATAAGCTGCTTGCATAGGAGGTTTGCATGTAGATATCACGAAGCAGCATAAAGCATGAATCACACTGCAGTCTCAAGCTGAATGACAATCTGGCCTGGCATGGTGGAGACTGTGAAGTAGTGGTATGGTGCTCCAAATCTGTTAGATCAGATATATATCACAATAGGGCCATATTTAAATGCTGCCTTGGCTTTGGCAGCTGCTTCAGCAGAGCCCTGCCCAACACGCTCCACTATATGGAGGGATTAAGGTGACATGGCAACTTCCTTTGCCACTGTCACCACAAGGGGTTGTTTGCCCCTCTGGACCCACCTGACGTGAGAGGAGCAGCATGCAATCAGACCATGCTGAATGGGCTTCTGCATTGCAAAGGAGAGACATAGCTAGTGGAAAGGGCCATAGCTCAGTGGTGTAGCCTTCTGTTTTACATGCAGAACATGCCAGGTTCGATTCTCAGCATCTCCAGAAAGGGCTCAAAATGTCTCCTGCTGAAAAACCTGGAGAACCTCAGTTTAGGCAATACTGAAGTAGATAGATCAATGAACTTCCTAGGAGCATATGGATAATGTTTGAATCAACCCCAAATGACATAGGTATCTAAGAGTCACTGATATTGCCAGATGACTTCAGCTCAAGCCCACTGCACACTCTGATGTCGCACCTTGCGGCAATTACTTATTTTTATTTAGGTATTTGTTCTATTTATATTTATTCTATTTATAAATAGAATAGAGGAGTTTGAGAAAGTGTAGATGGTTTTCCTAACTCTGTGAGGCAGGTCAGTTGAGAGATCATCTCAACATAGCAAACAGCAAGGAGATTGCAAGAGTGAGTTTTGGTAGGTAACTTTGCATCCTGCAACACAATGAATCATTTCACCTTGGGAAAATCTTATTTGAATACTGACCAGACATGCTGGTTTTGCTTTTGCAACATCTGACAGGATCGCAGCAGAGGTGGCATGGCTGCAGGCGAACAGTTCTTCCTTGTATGGAATTTTTTGGCTTCTCCCATGACGACGGCCCTCAGATCCCTGCTTAGTAACAAAGAGATTTTCCTTCTCTTGAGTCCTCACAACAACAGCCTCACCCACGTAGAAACCAGCTCATCTTTGGCAAATAAGTTTCCCAGAGGTCTCTAATTTCAAGAACACTCTAGTTGCTTTAAGGGGTTGTGTGTTTGTGTGTGTAACAATTGCAGGAATATGACAGTTAAGAATTACATTTAAGTACAGCACGAGAAAGCAGCTGTCTTTAAATCCATGATCTTTAAATCTATGAGACTTTTCTTTAAATCGGTGAGATTGTCATTTGAGTCTCCAAAGCTCTTCAGTCACATGGCTGGGCATTCTTTTCAATCCTCTCACCCAAAGTAAACAAGCTATATGGCCCGGTCAACATACTGGAGCTTTGCTTGGGTTCTACACCTGCTGCAAGATATGATAAGAAGGGCTATTTTCTTTCTGCATGATGGTAGATACCAACTTTACTGGCCATTACATATGTAGACTCCTATTGGGAAATGTACTGATTCCAAGATGACTGTGACATAAAAATGTCACTTTTTTCCATATCTGAACCTGACCAACTAATGTATGAGAGTATGCGTGGTGTCATTTCTGTAGCTTTTGCAGTCAAGGAATCACTGAACATTAAAATACATATTGTTTTAATACAATGGGCTGGATCCAGATTAAGTTACTTGCATTACAATTATATTGAGGTCAATGTGAAAGTTAGTTGTGACTTACTCAATAGAACCCAAGTGCAACTAATTCAGTATGGATCCAATCCATTTAAAATACAGTCATACCTTGGAAGTCGAACAGAATCCATACTGAAAGTCCATTTGACTTCCAAAGTGTTCGGAAACCAAAGCGTGGCTTCTGATTGGCTGCAGGAAGCTCCTGCAGCCAATCAGAAGCCACAGAAGCCCCGTTGGACGTTTGGCTTCCAAAAATAGTTTGCAAACTGGAACAGTCACTTCCAGGTTTGCGGTGTTCAGGAAACAAAACGTTTGAGAACTAAGCTGTTCAAAAAACAAGGTACAACTGTAATCATGCTATAATTAGTGGCTGCTTTCCTTGTTGTTTTTTTTACAGGTGCACTCACCTGATACAATGTCATAACCCTTTGAAAGGGAAGCAAATCATATATACTGGACAATGACCAGGTCTAGATAAGTCAAGTTCTTTCTCACAGCCACCCCGTCCCCCAAATAGATTCACTGACCAATTATTAAATGATGCCTCGTTAGTGTTTTCTCAGAGAATTAAAAATATTGACGAGCTACCCACATACATTGATCTAAATAACCTTCATGAAGGCCACAATGGAATGGAAAACACATTTCTTTGAGGAAAGCTATGTTGCATGAAAATGTGCATTGCTCTACAACTTTATTAAGCTGCAAGGAGCAAGAAAAACAGGCAGAAGGGGACATAAATGAGCAACTATTGATCTGGTCCAAGTTTACGCACACAACAAAATAAGATATATGTTTTGCTGCAAATGTTTGGCTTTAGCTCACAATACACAATTAGAATCTAAATGTTCCAGCTTTTGATTTAGACAGGATGGTCTAACAGTGTGTGACTGAACCACAATATGGCAAACTAATCCCCATGCTGCACTTTCACCTTGGAAGTGAAATATCATACATAATGTTTATTTGGTTTCACAACCAGGGCAAGTGATTTCATGATGAAGAAGAGAACAGTTATTATGTTTGAAGAGGTAGCTTTTATTGACGCAATACACTGTATGGAAGATGCTCTGATGAGAGTGCATGAAACACACTTCTTATTCAAAATGGAGGTGCTTACTGAAATGTACAAAGCACAGATCACAGAACTGCTGAGGACCTACAGTCAAGACCCTTATAATGAGTCCATATCTGGCTGTGTGAAAGGGTTATTTCAGATTTGCCAAAAAATATTGTGAAACATTCAGGAAGAAAGCACACACACACACACACACACACACACACACACGTAACATGGTAAACAAAGTTCCTAGAGAATATTACAGTGAAAATATACAAACCCCGATTCATGTTGCAAGAGTGATTGGATAAAAAATGGCTGAGCACATCAGTACTTTTAATAGCCAATTGAACAATCATCAGATTAAATCTGTACTTCAAGCACTGGTTGTTGTTATGAATACGATCCTTTATTGATCATGCATCAGAGGAATGGATGATGTTATCACTCAAAGCCAACTATCACAATATCACAAACAAAGTTGGAAGCAAACTAGAGGCACAATGAGAGATACCAGACTGACAGAGAACCTCCTTTGCCAGTATCCTTGGTAGTCTATGAGAAAGTGAGTAAAAAGGAAATTATAGTAACATTACAGAACCTTGCCATGTCGATCTCATATTTAATTTATTTATTTGAAGCATTTCTTAAAACCCTGCTCTGCAACAGAAAAAGGCTCTCAGAGTGGCTTAACAAATATCAGTAATAAGACAGTTGCTCCTTCCATGATTAAAATCAGAAAGACATGACCCAAAAGAAAATGGGAATGGGGGAGGTGAGCCGGGAGAGGGGAACAAACACAGGAACTAGTTCTTAGTTATAAAGTTCTTATAACAACCAGCTAGAATGGAAACAGTTTGAAGTGAGGAGGAGCAGAAACCTGAGTCGATGGAATGGCTCTGTTCATCTTCTCCCTTCTGCCAGGGCTTGGTGCTACTGCCAGATGACACCGAGGAAGGGAGCTGGCTTCTTAGCAGAGGAATGCATGTCTCATCTTTCAGTGCCTGTTCTTTCAAAGGGTACTTCTACAACTAAATGACCCCCCCCCCATTTATTTTGTTTTCTTGTTATGTTTCCCCATTATTTTGGTGAGCATGCCTGTAACACATATTGCATCAATGCAGTGATGTAAAGATAAATAAACCTGCTTCTATTTTACTCAGAATGTATGTGAACGCTCATAAACAGATTTCCCAGCCTTGAATACAGGTTCAGATTCATCTCCAGGTATGGCAGGGAGAGACCCCTGTCTGAAATCCTGGAGAGCTGCTGCCAGTCAGTGTAGATAATACTGAGTTAGATAAAGCCTTAAATATGTAGATAATTCTTTGTTGTTGTTTAGTCATTTAGTCGTGTCTGACTCTTCGTGACCCCATGGACCAGAGCACGCCAGACACTCCTGTCTTCCACTGCCTCCTGCAGTTTAGTCAAACTCATGCTGGTAGCTTCGAGAACACTGTCCAACCATCTCGTCCTCTGTCGTCCCCTTCTCCTTGTGCCCTCCATCTTTCCCAACATCAGGGTCTTTTCCAGAGAGTCCTCTCTTCTCATGAGGTGGCCAAAGTATTGGAGCCTCAGCTTCATGATCTGTCTTTCCAGTGAGCACTCAGGGCTGATTTCCTTAAGAATGGATGCATTTGATCTTCTTGCAGTCCATGGGACTCTCAAGAGTCTCCTCCACCACTATAATTCAAAAGCGTCAATTCTTCGGAGATCAGCCTTCTTTATGGTCCAGCTCTCACTTCCATACATCTCTACTGGGAAAACCATAGCTTTAACTATATGGACCTTTGTTGGCAAGGTGATGCCTCTGCTTTTTAAGATGATGTCTAGGTTTATACTGACCTATAAAGCCTTATATGGCTCAGGGCCACAATACCCCAAGACCACCTCTCTCCATATCAGTCTACCTGGACCCTGTGATCATCATATGAGGCCTTTCTTTCTGTGCCTCTTCCTCCGAAGGGTGGCGACACAAGAACGGGCCTTTTCTGTTTGTGGAATGCTTGCTTAGCACCTTTGTTATACACCATTTAAGGGTCAGGTGAAAATGTTCCTCTTCAACCAGGCCTTCGGCTGACTAATATCCTTATATCCTTTTAAAAGTGATTGTGGGAGGGGGTGGGGGAGGAGTGGAGGTTATTTTTTGGCTTTTCTTCTTGTTTTTTCTTCTGCATTTTGTGTTTTTATCCTGTATTTTTATACTGTGAAACACCCTGAGATCTATGGATGAAGGTTGGTATGTATTATATATTTATTAAATTAAACAAAACAAAAAACCCCACCTTCTTAATCTAATAAATAAATAAATGAATAGACGGACCAATGGGCTTGGTAAAAAACCAGCTTCCCGCAGCCCGTGTGCTGTCAATACTAGTCTGTCCATTCAGACTTCTGAGTGCAGGTCTTGCTTCTCCTTCTCTCCCATGTTTCTTGAGAAGAATGATGGTAGCTGCTTGGGATAGCTCAGTTGGTAGAGCATGGAACTCTTAATTCCAGGGCTCTGGGTTCGAGCGCCCCACCTTTGGCAAAAGATTCCTGCATTGTAGGGGGTTGGATTAGATGACCCTCGTGGTCCCTTCCAACTCTACAATTCTATGGCACGTCTGCAACAGAGAGGAGAGGGAATTATTTTCTCTGAGCATTCGGCACTATTGTCTTCTTGAGACAGGAGAACCAACCAGCTGGGCTCTTTATTTATATCAGCGCAGCAGATGGAGGGACCCTGGCGTAGACAGACTCTCTTGCTGCTCCAGTGTTGCATCTCTTCCATTCACCAGATCTGCCACCTAGAGAAAAGTTTCTGAGTGGGGGAAAAATAAAACAAAACCCAGCGATCTGCTCAGAGCCACCCACACCGAACTTCCGGCACAGCAGAAAGAGAGAAAGGAAAGAAGAGGCTTGCGTGCCCTTCCTTGACCCCGAGAGCTTGCCTCCCCATTTCTCTCGGTGAAGTTACAGACCCTCTCGCACAGTTGGTGCACTTTGCTGCAAAAGAGGGGCGGGCGGGCAGGGTGACGCTCCAGCCCCCCCTTCCTCCTTTCCCTGCTGGCAGCCAAATAACACATCTTGTCTCCAAGTAATGTTGGTGGTGTATAATTTAGGAGCTATAAATAGATGGATGTTATTAAGAAAAGAAGAAGACGACGACGGAGAAGAAAAAGTCGCACACATATTCACATGGGCCCTCCTCTTCTCTGGCCTTTCCAGGCATATACAGAATCATTGGGGGGGGCACATACTTGAAATGTAAACCCTCCCCACCACTGGGATTGTGCCCTTCCCTTTCCCTTGCTATTCTCCGCCTTGCCTGCCAGCCTTCTTCTGCATGTGCTTTCTCTCTTTTCCCAGCCATCTGTCACAACCCACCTGTTTCTACTCCTCCCCTTTACTTCCTGCCAGCCTCACCATCTTCCACTTTCTGTCCTTCGTGATCTTTACCAGTTGCATGTGAAGCTCCCACTTGATTTTTTTTCCTTTTGAAGGAAAAGCGTGAAAGGTACAGATGCACCCAGCAGAGAAAAACGAAGGGGAAGGGAAATATTAAAGAGAAAGCCCTGGTGCCTGAGAGGCGTTTAAAAGGCTTGCAAGTTCTGAAGATAAGCAGCAGTGTCGCTAGGGGTGGGTGTGTGAAGTTTGGGCAATTCCCTCCCCCCCCCTGAGTGGGTGGGTAGATTGACTTTGGGGAAACTGAATTAGGGGGTGATCTTGGCTACTGGGGAGGATATTGATTTAGTAGAAATGAATTATTTTAAGGTCATCTAGCTATGATTTGGGGGTAATGAATGGGGATAACGGAAGGGCTGTTACTTTGGAGCATAAATGGAAGATGAACTGATTTGGGGTGAACTGCAGTGGGGTGCAGTTGTGTGAAGGATTTACCTGGATGGGAAAATAATATCCCTGTGATGTTTAAATTCAATTTTTTCATCAATACATATACAGTACATTAACACATGCAAGTGTTATGCAAATGTGTGCATATGGTCCTGTGCCCTTAAGTCTCTTAAGTACCCAGGATTGCCCCTGAGGACAAGACTGACTTAATTCCTCTTCCTGGCATCCAGATCAGATACAAAGGCTGCAGAGAAGCAGGAATTTTAGGACATGAATCTTTTCATACCGCTGAATGACAGGCTATATCTGTCAAAATTGTTCCTGCTGTGCAATGAGTTAAAGGTCCAGGAGTCCTCTTATACAATTGGTCACCCTGTCTTTAGCGGAAATAACAAAATGGGTGTGGAGCTTAATATGGAGGCTTCTGATAAGCAAAAAAAAAAAAAAGATGAGAAGGCCTTAAGCAATCCTCCTAAGACCTGTCAAGGGTAGGACAGATAATTCCAAGGTGAAGGCTGGAATTGATATGACATTAGTATGAACACACCTAGGGCTAACTCAGGAGACAGCTTTATGCAGTGGGTCTATTGTGAGGTTGGTTGTTTCTTTACACAGAGGTCAGATCAGGTGTGCCAACTTGAATAGAATATTGGGGGGGGGGGATAAGCCCTGCCCCACGTTGTGGCATGTACACAACATTTGAGTGGGAATGCCCATCAATGGGATGTCAAATATTTTATTGGAGGGTCGAAGGGACCTCAGCCCTCAAGGAGTTGGCTCCTATGCGCCAGATGTATGAATGTCCCAGCCCCTCCCTGAAATGTGCCAAGATAATATCTCAGCCCTTGGTCTCCTGGAAAACATTTTGGAATGCAAATTGAATTGGGAAGTGAAGAGTTAGGATCCAGACAGATTAGCACATGAGAATCACATTGCTGAATGAGGTTGAAGCACCATCTCACCCAGCAATCTCTGTCCAAGGGTGGCCAGCAGGTGCCCCAAATGTTGCTGGACTACAACTCCCATCATTCATCCCCACTGGGGATGATGGGTGTTGTAATACAACACCTGGGACCCAAGTTCAAAGAATATGGTCCTACACAGAACACAAGCAAAGTGTGATTGCCAAATATTGAAGATAAACAAGTCGGTGTGTGTGCTTAGCTCAGTTCCATAGTGAACTACCATAGGTAGATCTTTGATCTATGTTTTTTCCTAATTATTTTAAAAAGTTATTAATGCTAGCGGTCTTCACACACACACACACACACACACACACACACACACACACAGATGGCAATGAATTCTTTAAGTGGATTGTGCACTGCATGTAGAAGAACTTTCTTTCGTTTTCCCTCTGCAACTACTATCAAAGAGAGTTATAGGATGATGCCAAGTTCTATTATTCTGAGAGAGAACAATTTTTCGCTGTTCATTCTTTCCAAACATATGTCAGAATTGGTTTGGAGTAAAAAGCAACAACTGATCATAATGGCAAAGAGCAAATTTGTGATTCCTTTTCCAATGAGCTACCCAACCCTCTGCCCAAAGCATCCTGTCAATCAGCCCTAAGTATCCTTCTAACACTAATTGCCTATCCCAGATCTACCTAGGCTAGTGTCCTCGGCCAGCTTCCCTCCTAATTGCAAGGAAAAAAGTGGTTCTTGCAAACTTAGTGGGGAACAGGAAGATCATCCCAAATGGAAGGTTAATGATGTACCACCTTCTGGCAAATGCACTAGCGGAAGAGTTGTGTGTCTGCACCTGCACAGCCATCCTTGAACACAGAGAAACCTGAAAGGGAAGCTGGAGATATTATAAACTTCCCAAGGACTCCAGCCATAGCAGCAATTTCAAGCAAATATTGTCTATCAATTAATCTGTTGTACAGGAGTCAGGAGATTGTGTTTGGATCTCCCACCCCCTTCGTAATGGTCATCACAGATGCCGTGATTTCTAACGTCACACAAATACTTCAGCTTCTGGAGAAAATCCTCACTTATGCAAATAAAATGAAATGAAATAAAGGTGTCAGCATTCATTTTTAGCACTAAAAAAAAAAGCAGAACATGTTTTCATAATACACATCCTGTCATCAAACAGCCGAGACAAGCTACCTGCCAATTGACATCCTGTAACATTTTCTGGAATGTAAGGTGTTCTGTATTTGAGACGACTTGTCAAATAAAGAAAAATGTGTATTTAATATGACAAATAACTTACGCTGCTTTTTTCTCAATTTTTTTTTTTAAAAAAGCTTGGTGAGTCTGCCTTTTCCCTGCATTGCATACTGTGAAATAAGCACTTCTGCAATGGTGAGCAGCAATTATTGCCCCACAGATGGCTCAAACACGCAATTGCATGGGAGTAAGTGGCCTTATGCTCCCTTTTTTAGACTGTAGAATGTGGGGGGGGGGGGACTGTAGAAGGGGAGGGGGGAGAGATGTGCCTTTTGCATACGAACGCTGGTTTTTGTGTGTGTGTGTGTGTTTCCTTCTTCCCCAATATGTGCCAAGCACACTTAAAGAAGGATGGGAAACAGAAGACTCTGGACCCGTTCAGAGAGACCTTTTCCACCCCTGACCGCACTTCTCATGAGCAAGCCCCCCCCCCCACATTTGCATTCATTCCCCCCCCCCTCCTTCTGAAGAAGCGTGATTGCATTTTCTGGCACAGGAAAAGCAATTGTCCCATGCAATCAGGTGTACTGCAGAGGGAAATCGCGTATGTGAGTAAGTGAACAAGCGGAGAGGAGCTAGCGAGATGAGAAGGGAACAGCTCAAGGTTGTGGGCAGCAGCGGTGAGGCCTCCGGAATGTTCAATGAGCCCCGCCGTGGCCCCCAGGGACCTTCCTGGGCGAGGCGAGAGAACGGAGAACAGTCACTGGACTGGAATGTATGATCAACAAAGCTGGGGGATCGGAATAGAATAGATAATGAAAGGAGCCCGGCTAGCGGGAAGGAGGAGCAGGATCTAAGGCCGCTGTAGCCCACGGAGCATTTACACTGAAGCAGGCACGCCGCCGAATTAAGCCACAGGCACGCTGCTTGCAGATCGCGACAAGAAGGGTCTCCTGTTAGGTGCAGGAGGTAACTAGAGGCAGAGAAAGAACAGAGTGGTTTCAGGAATTCTGGGCAGAGTGCCTCTGAGCATGTGCAGAGTGGTTTCCTCCTTTGTTTTAGGAAACAGATTCTCCTTTTGTTTTATTTAAAAGCACAGATCAACAAATGTAATCCCAAGGTTATAGGAAGCAGCGAAATGGCATCGGAAATGTTGCATGGGTTTTCTTGTCAGGTGGCTATACCAGCAGCACCAGGTGAAAACGCCCCCCGCCCCCCCCCCGCGCTTCAACCAGCTCTTGTTACAGACACATGTTGTACCTTTTAGCAAGAATAAGAAGGGGAAGGCGCTTGCATCTCTCTGGCCGGTACAGGATAGGAAATCTCTATACGTAGCAGGAATTCTTCGTGCATATGTGTATGTGTGTGTGAGAGAGAGAGAGCGCATACATGTGTCTGAGTGGTGTGATGTGTGCATATGGCAGCCGCATGAAGTCTACGGAAATTCCTACAGGATTCTATGGAAAACAAACTACTGCAAAACTCTGACAGGCACTTGAGGGAGTTTTGGAGGGGACAGGTAGAAAGCGCCATTGTCTCTCTCGCAGGGATGGACAGGAACAGTAGGAGTCAGTCACAGACAGCATGATTCTCTGTTCCTCTGCTTTCTGTTTATGCTGATGGAATTTACAGCAATTGGCTATGATCTTTGCTTTTGGCACACACAAAACCTCTTCAATGCAGTAAGTGCAGTATCATATTTATCATCGCCAAGGGGAAGGGTGTAAAATGTACATTTCCCTTCTGTTCCAACCCCGTGGATAAGCAGTATACATTTTCTTGCCTCTGGAAGCTCTCTGCCATTAAGCGCAAGCGCATAGTTCTTAACCATCTGGATCCTGACTGTTCAAAGGTACCGTGCATGTGATTTCAGGAGTGGAAGAGAATCCTTTATTGTGGGAATGTTGTGGTAGGTAACCATAACTAGAGGAGTAATGTCCAATAACATTTCTCATAAAAGTACTGCTGCAAGAGACAGGTGTTTCTGTGTAGCTCTAAAAAGACATTGTATCCTGTCAAAATCCTTCTAGCTTCCATCAAAATCCCTACAGATGTTTCTCTGTCTAAATTTACCTCAATGTTACTTAAGGTGAAATTTAATGGCAATTGTAGCTCTAAACAATTTAGACCCAGTCAGGCTTCCGCCTTTCTGCTCTCTCAGGACAGACTTATTGGCTTTTATTATACCACAGAGGTTGCTTCCAGTTGACCCATTTAATGAGCATCCATCCTGATTGGTTTGCAGAGACTTTAGATAACACAGTGTTAAGCAAGAGTTATTCGATAGTTTCCAGTGCATTTCCTCGTCACTTTCCTTACTGCAAGAAGTCTGATCTTTTGGAGGGAAAGCAGGTATGTTGCACAGGACCTCCACATCAGCTTCAGTTGTGCAGCCTGAATGTGACTGGATTAGAGATCGGAAGGCCTGGAAAAAAACCGGAAAAATTGGGGAAAAAAACGCCAGTCCCTCCCCCCTCCTTCCCCCCCAAAGCCATTTTTTTCCTGGAAAAATTGAAAAAAAATTGTTTGAATATTCCACACCCCTTTTTTTTCAACTTTTCCTGAAAAAAATGGCTTTGGAAAAAAACAGAAAAAAACTCTGGCTCCCCCCACCCCACCATTTTTCTGTCCCCCCCCCCCACAGGCAGGCCTTCTAGCACCCACACTTTGGAGCTCTCTGCTGACACCAGGCAGGCGCTCTCACTGTACTCTTTCCAGCAACTGCTCAAAACACTTTTGTTAGGGCCAGCCTATCTGAACACATAGAAGCTGGATGTGATTTACTTCCTTTTAACCACTGCTGACTTTAACCATCTTTTGAATACTCTTAAATACCTGCTTTTAACTGTGTTTTCTCCATCATTTTAATGTTATGTTGTATATTTTTGTAAACTGCTTAGAAGCTCTCTTACCATCATGCAGTTTATTAAATTTCTAAATTGTTCTTCATCCAAGATCACTGAGGGTTGGCCTGGCCATTGCTAGTGGCTTCTCACCCTGGTCTGAACGGAATCACAGACTGCTCTTTGCAGCAACAACCCCCTATGCCTTAACACCAGCAGCCCACCAAAATATCAGCCTTACTACCAAATTGACAGCTGGACTTGGGCAACACGGCCTTGTCTGATTAGCCCCAGGCAGCAGCAGGAGCGGATGTAAGGAAAGAGCACCGTTGGCCGTGTTCTTGTGCCCATGCTGTTCTTCAGAGCCGTGTCAGGAGCAGCTGCCTCATTGTGCGCAGCAGCGGGAAGCGACTTTTGAAAAGGCCATTCCCCAAGCAGTGGCATCTTATTTCCCAGGTTTGGATTGTGTGTTCCTGGGGGAGTATAGTGAGTGGGTTTTTAAAAACTGTTTCCTGGAGGCTTGTAGGTTTTTCACAGCAGGCACACTTGAGCCTTCCCCTCTCCTACTCCTAATTTATCACTCTTCGTTAATGCTGCTTTTAAGTCCTGGAATCGAAGCTCAAGCTCCTACATTTTAATGTAGGACAAAGGATGGGTTTTTCCTAAACATCTGTTCTTGTCTGCACACTTTCCCCTTTTCCTTCTGCAATTCCCATCTCACTGACTTTGATGAGAAGCAAGTTACTTTTTTATTGGTTCTTCTATTAAAAGCACAAACAATTCCCATATATAATCTTCCTATATACATTAAATGTAAGGCTGTCGTCACACAGCCCCATTGGAGAGTCTGGAGAGCCGCATCACAATCCTGGATTTGCATGAAGTCATGGTGGGTGGGGGGGGGGAGAGAAGGCAGGTTTTAAAAGGACAGTTTTAAACAACACAGAGGAACTGTGAGGGGATGGTGGGTTTGGGTGAAGTGTTGGCAAGCAACAAAATTGGATGGGAGGCCACATGTTGAGATTCCTGCTTTGTAGGTGGGGGGAGGCTGGATTAGGTGACTTTTGAGATCCCTTCCAACTCTACAATCCTATGGATCAATTAAAAACACAAGCAGGGCTGTGTTTTTAAAATTCATATTTCTTAAAGTAACCAGATATATATACCAGCACATACAACCGTATTCAAATACTTAGGGTATACATTCTTATAAAATGATCTCACATAAATACAATACTGCATGGGGCTTGATTCTTTTTTCTATATGATGTGCCCAGTAAATCCATCATGCCCCAAAACAACACCCCAGCCTCCTTCTAGTGTTGTTGCTTTTTAAAGACACTTAAAAGAAGTAATTATTGCATACTATCTCCACCTTAGGCATTATTATTTTTTGTAATCCTGGAATTTGCGGGTGCAACAGTAGTAAAAAATAACACATACAGTATATGAAATTGTTTTTATACATGCAATTGTTTTAGCTGTTTTGTATATGCAACCATTTTAAATATGTTTTTATTGTATTATGAAACCGATGTTTCATAGGAAGCGATTGATGGATGCAATAAAGAAATAACAACCGAGCATTAGCTATTAAAGTATTTAAATCTGTCAACATGATTGATTCAGCCTGGCACGCCCTGCATTCACTGACCACCTCGGCATCAGTGGCAACACTAGCAGCCCTTGGCAGCATATTGAAGCACTCGGGAAACAAAAAGGGGCACGCTATAGTCTGCCCCAATGTTTCCTGAGCACTTGGCTGTTGCTTGGGAAAACTGGAGCAGATTGGAACATTAGCAACCGAAACCAATGGCTCTTGCTTTTGAGTAGACATGCACAGGGCTGCACTGCAAGTGATGCAGCAGTTGTGCATATCTTGGTTATTTAAAAAACATAAACTTGTTTGGACTGAACCTTTCGGCTCAGTTGCTTGTCACAACACTGTGACAGCGTTGGTGGCTCTTTTGCCTCTGCAGCTACCTGCACCCTTTCTTCAATGTAAAGAGGAGCCTCCAGCTGCTTTCACCGCTAGGACTGTGATATTCAAGAACGATCTTCCTGCAGCTAATCAGGCAGGGCTCTCTGACATGAGAGAATGTGCACTGCCTGGAAGCAGAAGGGCAAAAGTCTCTCCACACTTTTTTTTTTACCCTGCAGATGATAAATATGAGATTGCACTCACTGCATTAAATATGTTCCTCTGCTTCAAAAGTGATTGTGGAACCAAGGGGACCAGCAGTGTAGTATATCAGTGTTCTAGAGGAAATCTGGTGGTCTAACATGGCTTTGAAAGTATGGCAGAGGAGAGGGTAAGAGATCAGCTTACCGAGGAAACAAAGACGATTCGTGTAAGAGGACACTTGTTTCTAGAACTGCATCTCACCCTGAAAAAGAAGAAGAACAAGGCCTAAACATTGCAACCCAAATTGGGACATCTCTGGCAGAAGCTTGGACGCAAGAGGTGCAGTTCAAATTGTACCTCCTCTGCAGAAAGCGCCAATGAAAATGCAGACAAATGTTTACAGCAGCCAGGAAAGCAAGCAAAACAAAAACCACAGACCCAGCATATTCAAGACTCAGCAAAACCACCACTGCCCCATCAAGACTCTAAACAGCATCTTGCAGGTTATGCAAGATGTCCTGCAAAGCCAGCTCGGTGCGATTAGTGTAAGCATCCCCTTTGCCAAGAACAATCAGTCCAACCCACAAGCAATTCAAGACTCAGATGTTCAGGGTTCACTGTAGTTTGGCATATAATGTTGTGCATGTCACTCTGTTTCTGCTCCAGCCTCAGGAAAGTGGCCTGCTGATTCCCAGGTGTCGGGAAAGGTTATTTATGTATGGCACTACTGCAGCTCATGTTTTGTTAGCCCCCAAATGGAAAATGAGCGAAGTCCTGACTAAAGAAGTTTGGCAACTTAAACTGATGGAATATGTGCAGCTTGTGAACCTAACATATAGAATAAGAGAACAAGAAGAACATACGTTAAAAGAAGATTGAAAAATGTTTATTGACTATATGGAATAAAATTGCTTTTATTTGAAAACGTGGGCAGCATCCCAGAATTGTTGACCTTTTTTGTTGCTCATTTATTAACAATGCACCTAGGTACACACTTATACAGTCTCAGATACATGTGGGCCAGCCAAAATCTGACACGTCACTCCTGGTCTTAAATTGACCAAGCAAAATGGCATAGCTTAACCTGGCACCCAAATGAGAAAAAAATGCTGAATTTAAGCTGATATACCTCGGTCAGTAAAGCACGAGACTCTTACATCTCAGAGTTGTGGTTTCAAGCCCCATGTTGGGCAAAAGATTCTTGCATTGCAGGGGGTTGGACCAGATGACCCTGGTGGTTCCCTTCCAACTCTGTGAATGGTTCTGTTATTCTGTTGTATCTGAAGGACTGTTCACAAGGAAGATGGAGCAAATTTGTTTTGTGAGAGATGCTTGTCCTGGGATTCCTTGCCCTGGAGGGGGTTGGTCTAGAGTCCAGTTCTGCGATACTATGATTCAAATACTCCATGAAATAAATAAACGGGTTTCTCTGTGGCAGTCACTGGAAAGGGCTCCAGGGGCGGCCATCCCATTCCAAGTTTGGTATGTGCCCTGTAGCCCAAGCCCCAATCACCAGGCGAGACCCGGTGAGCCGAAGGAGCGCTCCGCCGTGGCAACGGGGCTGCCCAGGAGAGCTTGAGTACGTGGCTGCACGCCTGAGGGATCTAGGCAGGTTGAGGCGCGCGCAGGCCTCCCTTGCTCAGCCTCGCACTCTGGGCAGGAGCCCAAGGCGACGGAAGCAAGGCCGGTCTGTGCGCCTAGTGGGAATCGCGCAGCCTCTAGGCAGGTTGAGGCGCGCGCAGGCTGGCCGCGCCTCGACGCCTCCTGCTTGGCGCTCCTAAGCAGCAGCCGGAGCCCGAGGCAGCGGCGGGCGGCTGCAAGGCCGGGCGCGCAAAAATACAAGCATTGCTGCGTTAGCCGAGGCAAGCCGAGGCGACTGTTGAAGCCGGCCAACGAAGCCTCGTGAGTAGCGCGCTGCTGGGCTGGCCCTACACTAATAACATGCAGGGGGCGGATCCGGGCAGCCGCCTCAGCGCCTGCGCTGCTGAATAAGCAGAGAGGGAGCCGTCCGCAGAAGAGCGCTGCCTGCCTGCCTGCAGCTAGGCTCTCTCGGCTCTTCCCGGACGACTCCGCTCAACTCCGGATTCCCCGTGGCGCCCTCGGCAGCGCGCCAGCTGCACCACTGGTTAGAGACGGGCCCGTATTCTGCATTGCCCATTAGGAGCCTTGGAAGATATTTCGCTAGGGTGTGATGGCGGCCACTCCCATTCTGTGTGCAGAGGGAGGGTGAACTTGGCAGTGGACTCTTACTTGAATACAGTACTGGCAATGGGATAGCATCCTGCACGGCATTCCAGGGAAGCAGGCTAGCTAGTTTAACCTGTGTGTATATCAGGCATCGCACGCACAGCTCTGCTCTCCAATGGGCAAAGGGCTATGGGGGAATGGCCGGACAAAAGTAATCACCCGGTCTAAAGGTAGAGCTGATAATGTGAAAGCCTTAGTTGTTGATAACTTTGCACTGTCTAATCCTCAATTATCTACAACCTACCTGAGTGATGCTTCTGATTGGAGAACTGCAGTTGTACATGTTCAGGTGGTTTTAGCGTGATTGGTTCCCCTGCACTGGGAGCCGAGCAGAGAGGCTGCTCAGTAAGCACTTGCCTGACAGGGGACTCTGACAGCGGTCCTAGAGTCCTCCTGCTTCCTTTCCATCAGAGCCTCACGCCTCCTTTCCAAAGCCCACATGGCGCAAGTGCCAAATTCTGACCTAGCTCAGGGCGCCATAGTACCCGTCCACCCCTGCCAGCTACATAACGGTGGTGTCACATTTGCTTCAGGAACGCTCATAGAGAAAATGTCTAACAGCTG
Organism: Podarcis vaucheri; assembly: GCF_965113315.1. Lineage (NCBI taxonomy): Eukaryota > Metazoa > Chordata > Lepidosauria > Squamata > Lacertidae > Podarcis > Podarcis vaucheri. Next base: position 41,877,442 of record NC_138748.1, on the reverse strand, counting down.
AAGAGGTGGAAACTTGTACGTGGGGCTCTGCCTTCAAACACCACATCAGCATCTTTCTCCCCGGAAAATTGTTGCCATGCTGGCATTCATAGAATCATAGAATCATAGAGTTGGAATAGACAACAAGGGCCATCGAGTCCAACCCCCTGCCAAGCAGGAAACACCATCAGAGCACTCCTGACATATGGTTGTCAAGCCTCTGCTTAAAGACCTCCAAAGTAGGAGACTCCACCACACTCCTTGGCAGCAAATTCCACTGTCGAACAGCTCTTACTATCAGGAAGTTCTTCCTAATGTTTAGGTGGAATCTTCTTTCTTGTAGTTTGGATCCATTGCTCCGTGTCCGCTTCTCTGGAGCAGCAGAAAACAACCTTTCTCCCTCCTCTATGTGACATCCTTTTATATATTTGAACATGGCTATCATATCACCCCTTAACCTCCTCTTCTCCAGGCTAAACATGCCCAGCATTCTTAGAAGCCGTCCTGTTGCGGCTCCCCAGTGAAAGAAAGTGGTCCTGAGAAGAGGTAAGAAAGAGACACTGGAAAACGGGCCTTTGCCATTTCCTCAGGGAGAATGCACTGCGAGTAATTCGGATAGGGGCCACAGTTGCCAGCGGACCTTGCATTACGCAGCCTGATGGAATAGAACAGCATCTGTTCCTTTCGTTTTCACTGTTCCAGGCCCTGTGACATTTTGGTTCGCCTGGAAAACCTCGGAGCTAGAATCATACACCCAAATAATTATTCCATGACTTGAAAATGATCTCCCTCACCCCCCTTTTCTTGAAATGTGTGTTTTAATATCAAATTATTTATAACCCAGCCTCGCGGTCAGGCTTTTAATGAAAGAGCTGCCAGAGCCTTTTAAAAGCTTTGCGTTCACTCGACTGGCTATATTATGCTGAGTAAGGGCCTCAGGGGTTTTAGCAGAAAGAAGGGGGGTGAGGGTGGGAACTCTTCTATTGCTTGTATAAATTTTCCCTCTTCGCTTCCCACCCCACAGTCCACGTGTATTCTCTCTTCAGCTCTCTCTTTTCAGCTTTCTCTCCTCTCTTTCTCTCTCACTTTATTTTTCTCTTTCCATGCAGGTCTGGCATCCACAGTCAGCATGCTTGGGAATCCGCCAAGGTCCCACAACCCAGCAGGAAGGGAGCCCATGGACAAGAGCCTTTGGGGGTGGGGTGGGGGAGGGGGAGATGGCGGGTGTCTTGCCCAAGGGCCCTTCAAAGCCCAGAATTGCAAATCTCATTCCCTCCCCTTTTCTCACTGCTTCCCCCGCTTCCAAATTTTCACTTTACGAGCTTGTTTGGAATAGAAATGCCGCTGGAATTGATGTATACACATTAATTGATGATTAAACATGGTTTCCTCAACGCAATATGGATTTTTCTATCCATAAGTATATGTAGAGGGCAAATTTATATGGAGGGGTGGGGAATCCTCCCCTCTTCTAATTTCATCAGGCAATTTTTGGATGCTTCAGGGATATAACTTTTAATTCTAGAATAGAAGATAACAAATCATTCTCTCCCTACCTTTCCCCCTTTCTATCCCATTTTTTATTCTAAAGTATAGACAAACTGCTGCAGAAACTTTCTGCAACTGATGGTGGAGGAGGCTGGTACCACTGATCTGCTGATCAAGCAGAACATAGGACCAAAGTAGGCAACAATGTTAGTTCCCTATCCATACCCTTAAGTGCAGGGTTTGGGGGTACTTGTTTTTCCCCCACCATAAATGGCCAGCAGAGGGGGGCTGTTCTGCCTTTGAACCCCACTGTGGGGCAGGGAGATGTAATCTTTTGCTAACCCATTGTTCTGATTTGGATCAAGAGACCTGTAGGGGCAATCTGCATTGCTACCCCCTTCTCATTCACTTATATGGCAGCTCCCCCCCCCCAGACTAGGGTCCTGATCTGTACATTGGTAATTTGCATTTTTAAAACCACTTAAGAGCACAGATCTGGGACAAACAGATTGCCTGGATTGGCCCTGATTGTTCTGGAATCGTAGGAGACACCAGAGTAGGTAGCTGCCATTGTTGCTGTCAAATCACATTTGATTTTAAACTCAGCCAAATGCATGAGACAGGCTAAGCAGACACGGCCCTCTTAAGAAATATGTCATGGAGTGGTCCCCATAGACAGGACTGGTATCTGTCACTCTGCTGAATGCAACAAATATGAAAACAACAACCCAGATTTCTTCCCACTGGCATAATTTGGAAATGACATCACTGAAACCAAGGGAGGCTCCCCACATTTATGCCAGTGACAGATTTTGGTCATTTAGGATTTGTCTTTGGCAGAAGGTTTCATATTTGTTTTTTGCCTGACACTGATTGTCATCAAAGTGCTTTTCTGCTCCCCCCTCTCAGATGAAACAGGGGGCCTCTTCAACAATTAGAAGTATGACAGATCAAAGCGGGGACAGCATGTAGAAACACCCTGTCTGCCCCCACCGGCATTTGCGCAGCTCATTCTTCAGCAGGCTTACTTAGGAGGCAGAACCGTTCAGTTCAGTGGGGCTTCCTTAGAAGTAAATGAGCACAGGATTGTAGCCTTAACGCTGAACTTATTCCCGCAGTTTCTTAGTGCCCTCTCCGGAGTGCCACAAATAGTGATTTATGGCAGCATTATGGTTCTTTATCTTTCCAGTTTGGAGACACATTGATTTATCCCTTTCCTTCCCCTCTTCCCAATTCCAATATATTGCAAGGTTTCAAGGCAAGGGAGGTTACAAAATATAAGCTTAATGTTTGGTGGTTGTTCATATCGTATGCCAGGGTAGCACAATCCTTTTGGAACTAAGATATTGATGGTCTCCTTCCTTGCACTGCTCCTTATTTACTCTGGCATTCAGGGCAGGCAAAAGGAAGCACTTCCTCACATAGCACATAGCTAATTTGGAGCTATTGCAGTGATGACCACCAGCCTGGAGGACTTCAAAAGGAGTTCAAACAGATTCATAGAGGAGAATACTTCCAATGGCTACTGACCATGCTGGCTGTGCACTACTTCCAGTTCTGGAAGTGGTATTCCAGTTTCTGGGCAACATGAGTGGGGAAAGTGATGTTAGAGTCATGTCCTTCTTTCTGGCTTCATGAAAGTGAATCTATCTGGTTGTCCACTGTGTGAACACAGTGCTGGACTGGATGGGCCTTTCGTCTGATCCACTGGGGCTCTCCTTACACACTTATGGCATTGATTAGAACAAAGCATTTACTGGTTCTAAATTCAGGGTTGGCTGCATTTTGCTATTTTATTGGAATCCCTCTGGTCTGCTGACGTGTTTCACATTTACCGTGCAAGTTGTGTGATTTTTAAAAACTTATTTGTGTCACAAGTATGCTATCTTGCTTAGGAACATAAGATGTCTCTTGCTGAATGAGATCAAAGTCTACTTGGGTTGATTTTACATTAGCCATTTTCTTTAGAATTGCTTCCCCCCCTCACTTACTTTTTACCAGGAGTCCAAGTGATGGAATTGAGAAATCAATGTACCCCAGTGGTTTCTGTGGTGTCCTCCCCTGTTTTTTAAGACTTTAAAAAGGAAGAAAGAAATGCACTTGCTGTGGCATCCTGTCCAGTGTGGATTGGCAAAGTGCGGTTGAAGCTCATTTTATTGCTTTCTGATAAGGGTTGCAGTGAGACTGTTGATAAATAGGCTGTTAATTCCTCTTATTGTTCCCATAGGATGGGTAATTATTGATTTTTCTCTCTTGATCCTTTTCTTTTCATAATATAATAGTGCTATTTTGTTATATAAAAGAAAACAAGAAAACAATGAGAATGCATCAGTTATTAATATGTCTTATCCCACTCCTGCCCCTTACAGGAACAGGAAGTGATAGCAATAAATTAAGAGAATTTATTCAAAAGGGAATTAATAGGCTATTCATCAGCAACACTGCCATAGCGTTCATAGGGAAGCAATAAAATGAGCACAACTAGCAAGCAGGAAGCTTTCAATTAATGTTGGAAAGGATCTTTGTTGAATGTATCTTCCTTCTGATTAAACATTGCAAAAGGATTTTGGCCACGGCTGAGCACATTTCTAGATAATTTAGTGTTGTATTAAGTGGTATATCAGGCCTGCTTCAGCACTGTTGCTCACCCCTGCTCTTTTTATTTTATTTTTCTGGGCCTGGCGATGTGCTAAACTGGTTACTTGCAGCTGCTTCCATATTCATTACCCCAATTGCTCAGGGCCCAACTACAAACAGAGCACCTGATTGTGACACTGGTTGGGTTGTTGCCTCTTTCTGCACTGCCAGTTCATCCTGGTTGTCTTGTAAGCTTGCAGGGGATGTGTCAAGATGGTGCAGTATAAAAAGTAAATAGAGCTTTATAACTGTGGCAGATAAAGAGATGCTAATATATATTAAGTTTTAAGCAAAACAATGGCAACTTTACCATCCAGCAATCCTTTAAGGTCCAGAAGTGAGAACTAACCACAAGATTTGCTTCAAAACGTGGTTTGGTGCTTTGGAAAACAGGTTGCCTTAGTCCAAAGAGTTCGAAGTCTGAGTCTGCTTTTAAAAGATGGAGCCCTGTTCTTCTTCCACTGTGATGTGGAGAGCAAAATGTTTATAGTCCCCCACCCTGCTTTGGATGGATGAAATTTGCAGGCATAGTTAACCAGAGTGGAAATAACCTGCCAAATCACAGGCAAATGTATCTAGGGGTTTCTGTGTTGGACACCTTTAAAATATGTCTCTCCCAACCCCGAAGGACCTGCCCACAACTTCGAATTATTTTGGCAGAAGTGGGTAAAATTTGCAGGGATGGATTCTGCCAAATTTCTGAAGGATATCTGTAGTGCTTTTCAGACAAAGATAGCCTTTGCGGGGGTATGTGTGTGTAAAAATATTTTGCTTAATCTCCTCCTGTGCTTTGTGAGCTTTTGTTAGGAAAATAGGAGACATGAGATAGGTGCCCCTAGGTAAACAAAAAACAAGACACCATGCAAAATGGGAGACAAATAGGGAGCTTTGGTCTAGATATAGTACTTCTAAACTCATTTGCTTTCCTCCTCGTGGTTTCATTTGTGGACATGGGTTCAACGGCATTAGGTAGGTAGTCATAGGTGGTATTACGCAGAGCAGCAACAAGGTGTTTTTATTTGAGGAGTAGACTGGTATGGGCATTGGAAACTTCCGTCTCATAGTCCCATACTTCTCTCACCACAAATCTTCCATGCCTTCTCTGATTTGGTGTGTGTTTGTAATGATTGGAAGGAAAAGACAGGATATAAATAAGAGAGTGGGTTGGAATGATGAGTGGTAAGCAGCCTCCAAAAGAACTCTTTAATGTTGCTGTTGCTCTTCCTCAGAAGAAACTGCAAAGTACGAAACCAATATGCTATCTTATTTCTGGCAATGTCCGTTCCCCCCCTCCACACTGGGATCAGAGAATCCTGGTAAATCATTTCATCTGATTATCATTTCCCCTCTTTCCATTCTCCTCACCACAACATTTGTTGAACCTCAACTCATACTCACCCAGCCTGAATTTTTCTGTTAGGTTGTGGGTGAACATACCAGACCACACAGTGATTCTTCAAACAGCTCTTGTTTATTCACAGGCCAGAACAGAACTGAACTGAAGGGTTCAGCCAGCCTGCTTATATAGAGCTCCACTAGAACACAACAGTAACCATTTTCTGTAACTATCCAATCACTGAACGTCACTTTCGATCCCTTATTTGCATATGTGGAGCTGAACTATCTACAGTATCCCCCTGCTAGCCCAGGGTGAGAACTTCAGTACATAACATTTTCCTTACATGGTAAGCTTAGAGATACTAGCTTCACTTTCCCAGACACTTATCTGCAGGGTGCTGCTGTTTTGTATCCAAGGCATTTTAGCGGGGCCCTGCTTCAACTCAGGGTACCCTATGCAGATCCTTCATCTCAAATAGTCTCTGAAGAGTCTCCAAAGCCCCACACTTTGTCCCTGGCCTTGGGCTTGTCCCTATCCCAGGGTCCTTTCCATCTCTTTATTCCTCAGGCAATTTCAAGGACTGTTGTCTTTCTCTATGGAGACACACACACACACACACACACACACACACACGGACCGTGACCCACGAAAGGAATAAGGGATAAACTAATTAATTCCAGGCCACAGAAGTGGAAAGAAAGCAAATACTCTGCAATTAATCAGGATAGCTTGAGCCGGTCTCTTCTATCAGATATGCTAGGAAGTGCTAATTGCAGAAGATAAGACGCACAGCGGGAAGCACAGTGTTGGCTTCTGTACTAAGAGATGAGGAGAAGGATGCTTTGCTGCTCAAAATGGTACAGTATAAAGGGGACATAGGCAGATTCCTCATATCATGGCCATTCTGTTGGTTCAAGGGGAAAAAACAGGTATGATGGGAGAATTCCCAGGTGTCAAGTTCCAGGTTTGCAGCAAGTACTCTAGTGACAGAAGCCTAGCATAGGAAAAGATCACATATTTGGTAAAAAAAGAAAAAGAAAAAAATGGTTTACTTACAAACTCTCCAATGGTCAAGTTAATGTGCTTTTCCATACATCAGTCAGAAAAGTTGCACAGGCAGTAAAACTTGGCACAGTTGTAAAGCAGTGAAAGTTAATAAATAATTCAGTGTCCTATATAAAGGTTCCTTCTAGGCAACTGAGGTAACAGGTGTTGGAAAGGGCCTTGTTCTTCTACCTGAGACTCTGAAAAGCCACTGCCAGTCAGAGCAGACAGCACTGGGCTAAATGGACAAATGGCCTGATCTGGTGTAAGGCAGCTTCCAATGTTAACAGGTGGGAGCTAAAGCAGAATGGCAGCCAGTCAGTGGCGAAGCAGAAAATAAATCACTGTGGCATATGCCTAACTCTTTCGTGATGTGGGAGATGACTCTTCCATATCCTTCACGTTTCATTACAGTTCCCAAAACACATTGGCTTTATTTGGCCATGTTGATTATTAATGATAGTCATGTACCCTGAGACTCCTCTAATCATTTTTTATAAAGCACTCAAGGAGTAAATCAATAAAGTAAACCATGCAGCAAACTTAAAGCATTACTTAGTTGAGCTGCTAATAAGAATCAGCTGAGAAGGAGGTTTTAAAAAGCTTCTCATTCTCTTCTTTTTCTGACCCCCTTTCTTTCATGACTGCTTGCTCTTTTTGTTCTAAATCACCACGGAGCTCTTTGAGCTTGCTACACGGTTTGCATGTCAATGGAGAGGATGTGTCTGGCTATATGTATCTGTGTGATAGGCCAGAGTCAAGGGCTGGCATGTGGGGGGCATCCATTAAGGGCCCACACCCCAGCCACCTGGACCATTGGGCTTGCCTCTTGGTCTGGCTGAGAACAGTGGAGGAAGATTGCTTGCCTGCTTGTTGACTGCCTGGTCAGTGGTCTGGTAAGTGGTATCAATAGTTATTATTTTTGCAAACTGCTTAGAGGCTTTGTTGCAATCAAGCAGGATATATATATTTCTTAAAAGGTGAGGAAGAGGAACAGCAGCAGTAGCTGCTAATGGTGGTGTTGTGGAGCAAGACTCATTGCTGGGAGGAGGCTTATGGAAACTGCTTTCCCAAGGCTCCTTCCAGACCTTGAGCTGGCACTGTCCACGGGGAGGTGTACTGATAGACACATCATGAGATTCAGTTAGATGTTTGCGATTGATCAAAGATGCCTCTCGCCATGCTCTGCAAGGATAAAAATGGCATTGGTCAGAAAATGGAAATAACAGTGCCCTTGAAGAACAGGAGGAATACTCAAGCACAGTGCATTTGCCAGCACAAGGTATGGGTTTCTGTACGTTCCATTTCCTCTTCTCCCACTCCTCAGTGTTCTGCTATAGTTCTTACAATTGCTCTCCTTCTCCCATACAAGTCCATGGAAACCACTAATTTCAAAAAATGGAATATATTTGTTGAGGTGTGCATTAGCTGTGCACATTTCTGAATACTGAGGCAAATTGTGGTGATTCAGGGCAGACTCAAGTTCCTTAGCCTGATCACCTCTTTACAGGGCTAGCTGAGTCAGATCAGGAAGTGCCCAGCCTTCTGCCTAGCTCTGTTGCCTTGCCTTCCTCTCAATAAAGTTATATCACAACCTTTCTTATTTTTAGAGAAATGAAACCAAGCTGACCCAGAGCTTGAGGGGGGAGAAGATGTAGTGGAGAAGTGAAGATATTTTGCTTTCATGGTCTTGCTCTTAAGCACGGTGGTTATTTCCCCAGTGCACTCCAATCACAGTGAGCAGAATGGTTTGCCACATGGGTGGCCATTTTCCTCCAGGTTCTGGCTCCGAGAGTAGTGTAAATGGAGGTGTTAGACAACTGGGATGGCCTGGTTCTTTGCCATTCATTCTTCTTCGTAACAACAATTACAAATCACGACTCCACTTCTCTCTTGTTGTGGACCTCCCCCCCACCGCCGAAAAGCAGTGACTTTCTAGGGTTGTTTTTTATAAAAAAATATACTGAAGGTAGTATCACTAGCACGTTAGACCCTGGATCTGTGGCAGGTTCCTTGTGCCATGAGAACTTTCTCAGGTGACCTCCATGTCAGGGTCAGCAAGATACCGCCTGCTCCCCTTGACCTCCTGAAGCAGGCTCCAGTTCCACAGCAGTGACCTCCAAGTGCTTCACTAAAAATATACAAGGTCATAGATCAGTAGCTGGGTGCTTCATCCCCTTTTATTCATTCTTGAGCACCCAGTGGCATAATATTTAGGAATGCCTACATGTCATCATCTGTCACACAGGCAGGGCTCCCGCTGCTGACTCATGGCCCAGCTCCTCCTCCTCCTTGTTGGCAATGCCTGTCTCTGCTCTGATCATGTTGGCAATGAGAGTGAGAAGAGTTCTGTCCTCCAGAATGGAAAGTGGTGACAGTGATGAGGAATGAAGGGGGCATCTTGCCAAGCCAATCCCCCCCCCAAAAAAACCCTGGATCCTACATTGGGTGCCTGTCTGAAGGGGCTTTTCCAGATCATCTTGGCTAACAGCCACATATATTTTATTCCACCAAGTAATTTGGAAGTAAACCAATAGGAATCCCTCAAAAGCACTTATGACCCAGGAGACAGAAGATTGCAAAGCCTATCATTTCCTTTGGCTTCTTTCATGTCCTTGGGAAATGGCAAGCCAAGAGATATATAACCTTTCTAAATGCGATGTAAAGCTCAGAGTCTACCAATACTGCATGTTTAGGTGGCAAGGTGCAGATAGTCACATGTTGGCAATTCAGAACCAGCAGAAATACACATTTGACTTGGGCACTACACAGAATCACAACCCAAATTCTCTGATAATAAGGGTCTTCTCTTCATCCTTCTGGCAGCTTAATGTTGCCACAAAGCAGATGTGAATTAGTCAGGCTTTGAAACGTTTTAGTTCAAATGACATTTCAAGCTTGTTTGCGAGTATGCGGTGACATGGACACTAAACTTTTAACTTTCGTTTTCTGAAAAACTGTAGTGAGTTATTCATCAGCAGGCATTTTGCAAAAAGAGGAGGTGTCTTCCTATCTGTTCAAATTCTTATTTGTCCCATTTGGCTCGCTTACTTGAAATTTTCCACTTCTGCCCCCAAATACAGCACTTTTAAATGATACAGAGAAGTTTGAGTGCATACCAGCAATGGTAACAACAGTCCTTACCATTTATGTGACATATTTCAGATCTTCAAGGTGCTTTGCATTATATGCAGAGACCATTCTAGGCATTTACAATTGATGTGTGATCACTGACGTGCAGGTCTTTTTGGACCCAGAAGAAGGAAGAACGGGGGGTGGGGGGTGGACTGGGGATGGAACGGGGGTGAGGTGGGGCAGGTTGGAGCAGAACTGTCTCTGGACAAGCTGCTTATGATGATGGTAAAGCAGAGAGAGAGAGAAAGAGATAGATAGATGATAGATAGATAGATAGATAGATAGATAGATAGAGAGAGAGAGAGTCTGCATCATTGCAGACCTACAGAGTGAACCCACTTTGGAGGTTGGATGAAGCAGCCACCTTGGTCCGTGGAAGCTGAAGAGATGGGGCAGCCACGGGGGCCCTGCCCTGACACCTCTGCTGCTGGCAGAGAAGCACCACTAGTGAAAACACTGGTTTCCAACAAGATCATGCCAAGATAGTGCAAGAACATGTGAGATTTTGGCACGATATCTCACCAGAAACCGCTGCCGCACAACCCAGTAAGGGCAGAGGGGCAGTTGCAAAACAGGATGCACCAGCCCTGCAGCCCTGCACCATTACAGTGGCCTCTGGGGCATCCTCTCATTTTGTTTTGGGAGCTGTGGCTGCTGCCAAGTCAGAGCATATGACTTGCAGCCTGCTTATATCCTGGGTAGTGTCCCTCCCTGAGCTATGTCACTTGGAAAGCACAGGCCAAAGCAGCCCACAAGACATAAATCAGACAAGCTGAGTGATCTAAGGATGAAACTCAGAACTGCGCCTCCAAGGATTGTGGCAGGGCTGGTTCTACTATGCCACAGGCTGAAGCAGCCCACATCAGGTGGCACCATGAGGTGGGAACAGATGGTGGCAGGAACGGGTGTGTTGATGGAACATAGGAAGGTGATTGATTCTAGGTCAGACTCTTTGTCCATCTAGCCCAGTATTGTCTACTCTGGCTGGCAGAGGTCTTTCACATCACTTTTTAACAGGATAGCAATGCAATGGGCAGCTCTACTGCTGAACTCTCCTTTGGTGCAGCAAGGCATTTTACAAATAGGCCTTAGAAGAGAGGGGTGCATAATATTATCAGGGCCCTTTGGGATCCAGTGATAACTGGAGGGCACCACTTTGGCTATCCCTGATGTAAAGAAGGAGGAGTGATGATAATGATAGTGAACTGCTTGGTGCTCCCTTCTCCAAGCTATTAGGACACATCCATGATGATTATGAGTCTGACAGCTTCCCTGAGCCAACATGGGGCAGAATTAGTTAGTATCGAAAGAATTGGTTAGTTGCTGGTAATACCACTGGAAGAATAATGTCTGCAATCACATTTTAATGAGAAGGTTGTGATTATACTTCCCATTTTGGCTTTCCTTAAATAGTCATTTCCCCACCTACCCTCCATTTTGAGACCAGAAACTGCAGCAGAATATGGTCTCCTTCTCATTGAGCGGAGCTTTGTGTAGGCAGCACGTTGCATTTATGTTCTGAAAGATGCAGTGCCTGATTTGTTCATGGGTGTTTCCAGCCCCCCTCCATAAAGCCTGAAATGGTTTGGGGTTCTGGTTTCCTTAGAAACTATACTAGTCTCTCTCTGTGTGTATTTTCCTCTCTGAATCTACAGCGATTGAACTCATTATCCACCCTGAACACTTATCCACCCTGTTTTAAATATTGAGGGGTTTCTGTTAGGACGTTCCCTTCTGTCCCCACCCACCCCATCGAGAGAAAACTTTGCCATTCTGGCACTTATTTCTCCCTCTTCTGGTGGAATCTGCCTTTGTTGGTTGTCTTACTTAGATATGTGAGCAGGCATAGTGTGGGAAGCTCTTTCTTGGTGACAGGCTGAAGGAGTATTTTGAATATTAGTGGGAAAATTATTTAAGAAATCCTTTTGAATTATAATCATTGAATCAATGCTTAGACCCTGAGATAGAGACTTTAATCTAAGTAGAAGCTGGAGTATCATTTGTGCATTCTGAAACTGGACTTTAGTTGCATCATGGCTCTGCTGTCTCTTCCATCTCAACCATGAACATAAGGAAAGAAGTATTTTTGTTTTCAAACAGGCTATAACAGGGATCAGCAAACTTTTTCAGCAGGGGGCCAGTCCACTGTCCCTCAGACCTTGTGGGGGGCCGGTCTATTTTTTTTGGGGGGGGAGGATGAACGAATTCCTGTGCCCCACAAATAATCCAGGGATGCATTTTAAGTAAAAGGACACATTCTACTAAAAACACACTGATACCCAGACCATCCGTGGGCCGGATTTAGAAGGTGATTGGGCCGGATCCGGCCCCCTGGGCCTTAGTTTGCCTACCCATCGGCTATATTCTCAGCTATAGTGTCTTAGGAATATCACTGGGCAAGTGGACCCTAAGGATCAGATTATGGTAGGAAAAGGCCAGAGCTCAGTACCAGAACATCTGCTTTGCAGGCAGAAAGTCCCAGGTTCAATTAGATATTGAATAAATAGTAATATTGGGGTGGTTATTGTTTTTGTTGTTATTGTGTTGTGTATTTTTGTGTTTTTACATTGTAAACTGTCCTGTGATCTTGGATGAAGAACAATTTATAAATTTAATAAATGTAGTAGTAGTAGTAGTAGTTTTGGGCTTTGCGAGCCTTCACCTCTTTTCGTTGACCCAGATTGTCCATAGCATCCTGTGCAAAGGGGTGGAAGAAGACCAGTGCTGTTTAAGGTTTGGGGGTCCCTTAGCAAGATGCCTTCAGTGACACCCATCTCTGAGTGGGACCACCCCCTTCTTGCCATTGTCACTGCTACCCATTATATGACCTCTCCCTCTGGACGCAACCCACACCACCATACAGAGGGAGAGCACAAGGCATCTGCTCCACCTCCTCATGCTTGTCACTGCTTTCGTGATCAGAGATCACAGGTGAGCAAGCAACCCCAGCAAGAAAGAGGAGTAGAAGGCAGTAGTAGATGGAGGGGTGGTGTAATGGCACTCCCCTGACTTTTGGTCCATCCTATCGCTGCTGTTTACTGAGAGGTAGAGGGGAAGGAGCGAGGTGGTGGCAAGGTTGGCGTGGTGCAAACACAATAGCAGGAGCACTGCATTGGCTTTGCCTGTATGTTTGCACCTCACTGCCACTCACCACCTCCCCATCTACCTCCCAGTGAGTAGCAGCAGCAACAGCCTGACTGGAGGTCAGGTGAGTGCTGCTGCCCCACCACACCCATCCACTATTGACAGGAGACCCAGGAGGCTCTGGGAGTTCACAATTGCCCCCTGTGGTGCTCAGCAAGTACCCCAAAATGCAACCTCTGGATTTTGAGAGGTCTCTGATGTGTGGCAGGAGAAGAAAGTGTGTGCTACCAAATTCAGCAGTATCAGGTGCTGCTTCAGCATGGAGATTGAAGTTAATTACCAACATGTTGAAAGGCTTGAAAGCCCATTTGGGCTAGTAAAGTTGAATATGCATGCTGGGAAATGAATGAATAAATTATATGGCGGTAGCTCATCCTCTCTTGCTAATGCTAGGATTCTATGCATGTTATTATGTACAGTAATTCACAGATTTGCGACTTCCGGTTCGGCGCCAGCGCTAATGGCTGCTCCCTCTCCGAGCTCCGGAGAGAGGACGGCTCTGCGAGTTCGGGTCTGACCCGCTACGGCAAGCGGGGGACCCCTAAAATCACAGGGACGGAGCCTGTAAACAAGGAGATTCGGTGGGCACCTGAAGCGCCCCCCTTTACCGCAGAAAGAGCCTTTTTAAAGGCTCCGGAACGACAACGGGGAGCGCGGTGCTGAGAATCGCTACCCAGCCCGCAGGGTGAAGCCGCGTCGCCATTAGTGGAGAGCGCCGATTCCCTTCCTGAACAATCTGGACAAAAAAGACCCGTGAGTAAGATTGAACCTCTATTCGTGCCAAAACTACCTGAAATTAGGCTGAAAACGGGAAAGGCGAAAATTAAGGAAGTCTGCCTTCCCCCGACTGCATGACAATGAAAGCAACGAAAGTTACTGAGCTGCATCCGTATGGGATATTGTTTTTAACTGCTTGAATCCGACATTTGGACTTTGACTATCCCCTCTAGCTTGCAGGGCAGAGGGGAGGAATAAGTGACTTTATAAGCTGCATGACCAACTTAAAGGAAAGGGAACTCTCTGCAGCCTTCAACCTGGCACAAACTGCTATTAGAACAAAGGAACACTGAACTGACTTTAGACTCTTGTGAAAGTAACAAAGTGGAAGTCTCATTGCTTATTTGATACAAAGTTTTGGGACTTTGTGGACACAATATATCAGGGAAGGCTGGGACTTTATTTAATGGGAAAGTGTTGCAATATACATATAGAAGCCTCCCGATAAATTTGCTTTTCAAATACTCCTTGCCTTTGTTTGCGGACATTTTGATTTGCTCCCTCTAGAGGGTAAATTAAAAGTTGCTACGCTTTGGGACAGTGGAATTTTCCTTTAGGAGAAGGCTCTCGTGGGAAACGACCTTGGGATATGAGTGGCCCAGCAGACGAGATAAGCACGAGAGCCAAGACAAGGCAATATCAACAACAGCTACAGCAACACAAGAAAAGAGGCTCGATCTCAGGCATAACTCCTACAGTGACAACAGGACAAGAAAAAGGTACAGCAGTCTCCATGGATGCAGTGTCGCAAGCCCTTCTTAAGATAAACCAGTCTCTGGAGAATCTAACAAAGCAGACGGCAGAAAATACCAAGAAACTGACAGAGAATTCACAGAAATTGACAGATTTAACAACAAGACTTGACCTGAATACAGAATCTATAAACAGGCTTACGCAAGAAAATTCTGCCACACGACAAATTGCGGAGGAAGCCAGAACTATTGCTGGAGAGACCCAGGAAAAATTAGAACCGATTGCCAGGAAGGTCTATGACCACGACGCAACTCTGGCATTGTGGGAACTACAAAGAAAAGAAAGGAATTTGAAATTACGATCAATTCCAGAGGACGAAGGAGACAATCTTACGGACTTTTTAACGAAAGAGTTTGCAGATTCCTGGGAAGACCTAGAGGAAGACGAATTTAAAATCACAACAGCATTTAGACTGGGCAGAAGACAGAACAGAAAGGCGCCGAGAGACTGTCTGATTACCTTGAGATCGAAGGAGGAAAGAGACAAAATTCTAAGACTGCACTTTGAAAAGGCCTTACAAATTGGGAACTCACCGATACAGATCTTTAAAGACATTCCTAAACATATTTTGGACTTGAGAGCTTCTTATAAGGATTTGGTCTACCTGTTGAAGAAGAACACCATTCTCTTCAGGTGGGAATTTCCACAGGGACTGTCTTTTGACTATAGAGGGAAGAAGGTGAAAATAAAGACGATACAGGATAAAGACAGGTTCCTGCAAAGAAATCAGGAAGACTTACAGAAAGGAACTGTAGACCCAATTGCTGAGCAAAGGAGTGTAATAGACATCCTGAACCTTTCGTTTGGACAGAACCTTCCACCACCAACAGAGGAGGAACAACAACTGGGAGCTGTTGGAGGAATACCAGAAAAATAACAAGATGGCCCTGCAATTCCTTAGTTGGAATTGTAATGGGATGAACAGCCCTTTGAAGAGACGACAAATATTCCATATTTTGAACAGAGAACAACTGGACTTGATTTGCTTACAGGAAACCCATATAACCAGAGCACACAGGAGACTGCTTATGAATAAAAAATTGGGACAAGAATTTATTTCGTCGGACAAAGTTAAAAAAAGAGGAGTTGTGATTTATGTGAAAGAGAAGTGGGCTCCAAAAATGATGTTTAAAGATGAACAAGGAAGATATTTAGCGGTGGAGATTCAGGTACAAGGAGAAAAAATTTTGATAATTGGGATCTATGCGCCAAATGAAGGTAAAGCAGAATTTTTCAAAAAACTCCATGAAACTTTGACGGATTATTTGGAATACAATATGATAATTATGGGAGATATGAATGGTGTAGTTTCTACAAACATGGACAAGACACAAAGACTGACTCTTACTAAAGAAGGGAGACTCCCGAAGACTTTCTTCGAAATGACTGAAAATATGGACTTAATAGACATTTGGAGAACAAGGAACCCTCTTGAAAGAGAGGGAACCTTTTTCTCCCATGCAAAGATGACCTGGACCAGAATCGACCAAATCTGGGTTACTAGTGGAATGGCTCCGAAGATTAAGAAGGTAGAAATCTGCCCAAAAACCTGTTCCGACCATAACGCCGTGAAGATGGAAATGAAATCTACAACAACTGGTCAGTTTAGATGGAGAATGAATGACACCCTATTTCGAGATAGAGAGATCCACATGAAGGCCCAAAAAACTCTAAAGGACTATTTTGAAATCAATCTAAAGGGCGATGTGGAAAAAAGAGTGATCTGGGACGCAAGTAAAGCTGTGATGCGAGGATTTTTGATTCAACAAAACTCAATAAAGAAGAGAAAACAGAATGAGAAAAAGGAAAAAAATTTGGAAAAGATAAAAGAAGGAGAGAAAAAATTAAGATCAAAACCAAAGTCCCAGGAGATTTTGAGGGAGATTAAGTTGTATCAAACACAATATATGGAATTGATGAACCAAGAGATAGAATGGAAAATAAAGCAAATGAAACAAAAGACATTTGAGTCGGCAGACAAATGTGGTAAACTTCTGGCATGGCAACTTAAGAAAAGACAGAAATTAAATACAGTCACAAGTCTAGAAGTGGATGGAAAAAATATATCTAAACCCAACGAGATAAGAAATTGCTTTGTGAGTTATTTTAAAAAACTCTATTCCCAAGGATTACAAAATGAAGAGGACATAGATAAATTCCTTAATAAATATGGATTACAAAAAATCTCTCATCATAGCAAGGTGGAGCTAAACCAGAGAATAACAGAACAAGAGATAGAGGGAGCCATTCAGGATATGCAATTGGGCAAATCTCCAGGGCCAGACGGACTGACTTCCAGATATTACAAATCTTTAAAGGAATGGCTAATACAACCGTTAAAGGAAGTTTGTAACGAGATCTTAGAGGGAAAAAAGGCACCCGAATCGTGGAAAGAAGCATATATCTCACTCATACCAAAGACAGAGACTGAAAAGACTCAACTGAAGAACTACCGCCCAATTTCGTTATTGAATGTGGATTACAAAATTTTTGCAGACATTTTAGCAAAAAGATTTAAAAGAGTACTGATGGAGAAGATTCACAGAGACCAAGCAGGCTTTCTCCCAAAAAGACACCTCTCAGACAATGTTAGGAACATAATAGACATTTTGGAAAAGTTAGAGGTGAATATAAATACTAAAGCAGTTTTGATATTTGTGGATGCGGAGAAAGCCTTTGACAATATTTCGTGGAGTTTTATGAAAAAGAATCTTCATGGGATGGGGGTAGGACAAGGATTTGAGAATGGTATGGGTGCAATATATTCCGAACAAAAAGCTAAGCTGATTGTAAACAATGTAATAACTGAGGAACTTAAGATAGAAAAAGGAACACGACAGGGGTGCCCAATTTCCCCATTGCTTTTTATTTCGGTCCTGGAGGTGTTGCTGAACATGATTAGAGATGACCAGCAAGTTAAAGGTGTACAGGTCGGAACTAAACACTATAAGTTAAGAGCGTTCGCAGATGACCTTGTATTGACTTTGCAGGAGCCAAACACTAGTACAAAAAGAGTGTTGGAAATAATCCAACAATTTGGGCAGGTAGCCGGATTTAAATTGAATAAACAAAAAACTAAAGTCTTAGGGAAAAACCTAACAGATATGGAAAAGAATAAGTTTCAAGAAGAGACAGGTCTGACGGTGGTTAAGAAGGTGAAATATCTAGGGGTTAATTTAACACCTAAAAACTTGAATCTGTATAAGGACAATTATGAAAAATGCTGGTCAGAAATTAAAAAAGATCTAGAAATATGGTCAAATTTGAGATTGTCAATGTTAGGCCGAATTGCAGTGATTAAGATGAATGTATTGCCTAGAATGTTATTTTTATTTCAAACTTTGCAGATTATTGACAAGATGGACTGTTTCAAGAGGTGGCAGAAAGACATTGCGAAATTTGTCTGGCAGGGCAAAAAGCCCAGAATAAAATATAAAATATTAACAGATGCAAAAGAAAGAGGGGGATTTGCCCTGCCGGACTTAAAATTGTACTATGAAGCAGCAGCACTCTGCTGGCTGAAAGAGTGGATGCTCCTCGAGAATACAGATATCTTGGACTTAGAAGGTTTCAATAATGCATTTGGCTGGCATGCATATCTATGGTATGACAAAATCAAAGTGCATAGTGCCTTTAAAAATCATATTGTAAGGAAAGCGTTGTTTAATGTATGGATGAGATATAAAGATCTGTTGGAAAACAAAACCCCTAGATGGTTGTCACCCTTAGAGGCTAAGGCCCACAAGAAAGTTAATATGGAGGTCGGATGGCCAAAGTATTGTGAGATCTTAGAACAGGATGGAGAGAAACTGAAATTAAAGAGCCATGAAAAACTAAAACCCAAAGTACAAGATTGGCTCCACTATTATCAAATAATGGAGGTTTTCAAACAAGACAGGAAAATTGGCTTCCAGGTGGAAAAATCAAAACTTGAGACAGAATTGTTAGAACCCAATACTAAGAATTTGTCAAGAATGTATAACTTGCTGTTGAAATGGAATACACAAGACGAAACAGTTAAATCAGTTATGATTAAGTGGGCACAGGATATTGGTCATAATATTATGTCTGCTGACTGGGAAAGGTTGTGGAACACTGGTATTAAATTTACGGCATGTAGTGCTTTAAAGGAAAATGTTATGAAAATGGTCTATAGGTGGTACATGACCCCAGTTAAGCTAGCAAAAATTTACCATTTGCCTGATAACAAATGTTGGAAATGTAAGGAAACTGAAGGTACTTTTTATCATCTTTGGTGGACATGCCCGAAGATTAAGGCTTTCTGGGAGATGATATATAATGAAATGAAAAAGGTATTTAAATATACCTTCCTTAAGAAACCAGAGGCCTTTCTCTTGGGCATTGTCGGCCAATTGGTGCCAAAAAAGGATAGAACCTTTTTCATGTATGCAACAACAGCAGCAAGAATACTGATCGCAAAGTATTGGAAGACACAAGATTTACCCACCTTGGAAGAATGGCAGATGAAAGTGATTGACTATATGACATTGGCGGAAATGACAAGCAGAATTTGTGACCAGGGAAAGGAGACTGCGGAAGAAGATTGGAAGAAATTTAAGATTTATCTTAAGAACTATTATAAACTTGATGAAGCTTAGAATGTCGAGATTTTACAGAGAGAAAGGGTTGCAGTAATATAAGATCAGATTAAGAAAGGACTATGATGAATTAGGATGGGAAAAAACATTTATAAGTTGCTATAAAATTTGGACATGAGGATGCAGAAAGGGGAGGTATGGGGAAGTCCGAGGAAAGAAGTCTATGAAAGGACATTTTGAAATTATATTTGTTTGTTTGTCTGTTTTTCTTTTATGTTTGTTTGTTATAAAAACTTTTGTAAAACTAATAAAAATTTTATAAAAAAAAAAAAAAAGTAATTCACAGATTTGCCGTATGCAACTCTATTCAATCTACCTGTTCAAATAACCACGCAAGTATAAGCTATTCTTCTCAGGAACAGCTCAGTGACCTCGTGTGGAGTAGTCTGCAGTGGTGAAAGGTATTTCATGTGAGGGTATGCATCCTTCACATCCGATGGTTTATTTTATTCACTTGCTAGGTCAGATATGAATGAATAAATGAATGGATGAACACATTATAGCAATCTAATGATCCAAGCAAGATTAAGGATAGATTCACACAATTGATTTTTCTTCCTGCCGCAAAGTAATTTTCTTTTGTTTAATCAGTCCCTATTGGGGCTGGGTTTCATTCTCTCTCGGCACACTTACGTAAATCCTGTTGTGTGTTTTTTTTAAGGCTTCGCAAGTACAAATAATCATTTGTTATTTGTAAAAATGCCTAATAAATACAAGCCACTGTGCGTAGATAAAAGGACACGGGTCTCCGCAGCCTAACGTGCTTGCCAGGCAAAGAACCAAATGCAAATTAGATCATTGACAAGATGCAGTTCCAAGTAGATCTTGCCACAGTGGTGACTTTTGGCCTGTTTCAAAGGTGGGTAGAATGTTGCCCATCATCAGGCAACGCAGCAAAGTGAGCAGGCCTCAAGACCAGCTATGGTACAGATCCCTTCAGTGTGCATTAATGAGTTGATCTTTAGCTGTGGTTGTTTATTTGTTTGGCTTTTTTTCAACCCCCTTGAGCAGATTTCATGTTCCTTGCCTTGGCTCTGTGCGGCTTCAATTATGCTGAGTGTTTGTGAGACTCAGCGTGCAGGGAGAGGCTCCGATTCATTACTGTGAAATGTGTTTGATCTCATCTCAGCTTTCCATTTGAAATGGAAATAGCTGCATTTGTCAGTTTGTCAGGTCCCCAAGTAATCTTCCCACCAGAATTACCCAACAGGCATCCCTCCTCCACTGCCACCGCTCTGGCAAGCTAATACTCAGCCCACTTCACATTCCCTCAGCCTAGCAAGACATTTCTCTTTCTCTTGTGTGATTTTGTCCCACAGATTATAGTTTCTCATTCATCATGACACCAGTTAAAATCCAACTTTTGATCTCTCCCAATACCCTGCGCCCCATACCCTGCAGCATTTTAGCTGTGTATTTCCCATAAAGCATGCACCTGCCTTCCCATGAATTCCTTCTTTTCTAGAAGAAGGGACATAGCTTATTGACAGCATAGAATGAGACCATATATTTGGTAAGTTAAAAATGGTTTACTTACAAACTTTTCAAAGGTCAGATTAATGTGCTTTTCTTGTAGAGCAGTAAGAAAAGACAGGCAGTTTTACTTAGTTTCAAAATGGCTAAATGTTTCTAAATTATTTGTGTAGAAACAGATAGAAGGCTTGCTAATGCCATGAGGTCTAGGCTTGGAGCATCTAACATAGACATCCTTACTGGTGGGGTTCACATGGTGGGAAGTGATGTCATCCACATTTTCATTTCCTGAGTACCTGGGGTTCAAATGTGATGCATTTCCATATATATTGGCTGGGTTTTCCCAGACAGCAATTTAAATGACCTTTGACAAGCCACCATATCACAACCCAACCTATGTCACAGGCAGAGGCGCCATCTTTTTACGAGGATTGAGGGGGCCTGTGTGTGATGCTGCGTGATGTCATGACATCATGTGCGCAACAACAGGACAACGTGAGATGCCCTGACAGAGTTGTAAGGAGCCAGGGGGCAGAGCCAAACTCCCCCTGAATCATGGGGGGCGAAAACTGCCTCGGCCCCTAGGAGTTGAGGCACCTGGTCACAGGACATGAATGCAGTAAAGAGGAAGAAACAGATTGTCAGTAATTGTGACCAGTGCTTCTCTTCTAGAAAAAATTGCTGGTACTACATACCCCCAGAAAAAGCACTGATTGTGATCATAAATATGTACTATTCTAAATGTGAACATGTTGGGATATTTCCTACATTCATCATAAGGAAGAAATGGGGCAGTGGAGATACCACAGATCTCCTAGAAAAAGTGAACTTAATCCATGATCCGTGAGGAAGGGCCCTACAGATTTTTGATTCTTTGCCTTTGTTCACCATCAGGTTGAGACCTTGTTAACTAGTCCTTTCCCTCCTCCTGTCATTATCCTTCTGGCTCTTTTCTAAGTTGGTTTCAGAGGTCATGCCTTACAGTGAAGCTTCATTTATAGCTCTGACTGTTACTGCTTGAAGACTGAATATTAAGAAGTACCACCAGCTTGCAATTACTGGTGACAGGATGGGCCAGTTTTTGTATTTTGCTAACTGTGGAGCAGTGGGAATTTGATTCATTTTGGAGCCAATCTATTACCCTTTGGCATCCTTTCAAGATAGCCCCATACCGTAATTGCACAATAAGAAGAGAATAGAGAAGAGGAGTTCAATTTATTCCATTAATATTTTTAAAATACTTTAATTACAATAAAAATGGAAAATATTTAATGTGAAAAGGACCTTGGCTTTATCTGCTCCCCTCATTCAGACTGCAGATTCTTACTCTCTTCTGATTTAGTCTGTATCAGTCTTCCCAGCTGCTAGGCACACATATAATTGTCTCATTTATTACTCTTATTATAGGCTACCTGTTCATTCTTGACCTTGCCTAGTCCTTTGGATGTATATTTGCCTAGCACCTTGTGGGCCACTGGAAGCAGGATCTATCTATCTATCTATCTATCTATCTATCTATCTGTTGATCTATCGATCTATCGATCTATCGATCATCATCTATCTCAGGGGTCAGCAAACTTTTTCAGCAGGGGGCTGATCCACTGTCCGTCAGATCTGGGGGGGGCAGACTACATTTTGAAAAATAATAATAATGAAGGAATTCCTATGCTCCACAAATAACCCAGAGATACATTTTAAATAAAAACACACTTCCTACTCATGTAAAAACACCAGGCAGGCCCCACAAATAATCCAGAGATGCATTTTAAATAAAAGGACACATTCTACTCATGTAAAAGCACACTGATTCCCAGATTGTCCACACGTCGGATTTAGAAGGTGATTGGGATACCTCCGGTCCCTGGGCCTTAGTTTGCCTACTCATGATCTGTCTATCTGTCTAGACTAAAAAGGCTATGAATCAGACCAGAAAAACTAAGATCTTGATCAACAGATAATGCTGTTCTGAATGCTGCCTAGCAATACCTTTAATAGGTGGGTTGCTGGTCCAGGATGGTCAGATGATGGTTTACAAGATGGTTTCTTGATAGTTAGGAATCTCTCTGTGATTTTGAATGAGACTCCCATTTGGAGAAGGCAATACTCTTCCAGTTGAGGAGGAGGAAAACAGCAGAAAATAGAGTTTGGGGATTTTGAATTTGAGGACAGGGGGACAGAGATAGGAGGGAGAGAGGGGGAGTTGGCTGAAGGCTATGCCCATTGGGGTGTTGAGTCTCTCTCTGGGCATCTAACACATGATAGCAGATTTGCTGTTGTAGAATTCCCTCTTCCTCTCCACTAGTATTCAGCTTATACACTTGTAAATAAAGCAAATATTACAAGGACACTTTATGTCTCCAGTGCTCTCTCATACAAAGGAAAGTAAATATGGTAGTGCTGCCTTAGAACGTCTGACTGCTTGGGGAAGTAGGGAGGATGTAACAATAGAGAACATGTGGCTGAACATCTGCAGCTCTGTGATTCTGGCTGAACAGAGCCTAAGGACCTCAATCCAGTACAAGTTGTGCTTCTTGTTTGCAACCAGTGGTTCTGGATGTGAATATGCATCCATTCAATTCAACTAGAGCAGGGGTCAGCAAGGTTTATCTTGCCTGGGCTGGATCGGTCCCGCGGAGATCCCTCCATGGGCCGGATCGTGAGTGCGTGTGCCCAGTGTCTGTGCAGATGTGATTTCCGGCGCCGCGGATGTGAGTCCCTGTGCCATGCTGCGTTGGTTTAGCGTAGTGCGCGAGCGGGCAGCTCGGTTTGGGGGCGGCTCGTGGGCTGGTCAAACAACCTCTGCGGGCCACTTACGGCACATGGGCCTTAGGTTGGTGACTCCTGAACTAGAGAGAAGGTGATTGCTGCAAATGCACCCACAGTTCATACAAACCTCCTTTTCTTATGTGGGGCTTAAGACTTTAGGTAATCCTCTGTACAGCTGGGCAAACTAACATTATGGCTTTAGCTCCTAAAGCAGCTCCAGTATCGAGGGGAATAAGAGAAAGGAGCCCGAGTATCACTCTCCAAATCTTCCATTTAAAGATAGGAACGCAGAAGCATTTTGGGTTGACAGTTGGGCCTGCCAAAGCATTCCTCAGAAGAACATAGAAATGGACTCCCTAGGTCAGAGCAACCTCTCATTTGATATATGATCTGACAAGCAGCAACATCCCTAACAAATACATTAAGCTTGCTACCAAATTCCACCTCCTAAACTAGCATTTGGCATGAAATGTTTCTGTCAAAGGAGAGGAAAAATGTAAAGCAGTCTCTGGCTGTGTACATATTAGTGGCCTAAAACGCAGCTAGGTCGTTCTTTTTCTCCAGTTTGCTTTGCATACGACATTTTCTTTTGTTTTCAGTGCCAGGGAAACAAAATAATAAGAAGACCGATGCTTGGTCAAGACAAAGGTCTATTGAGCTTCCTAGGATTCTGCTTCCTACTGGGATCAGGTAGATCAGCTAGAAGATGACACGGAGAGCATGAAAATGATAGTCACCACCCAATTCCAAGGACTGGAAGCATCTCTTTTCCTCATCCAGACATGCAACAGGCATTATCAAAGGTCAAGGATAGATTCCAGCAAGGCAAGAGCACTTGGCATTCACACAGCAGGGCCAGTGAGGGGTGTGACCTGATGAGAGGTCTGAGGGCCAGCCAGGGTAGTTTTGGAAGGCCCAGGCCTTCGTTTCCCCTCCCTTGCCCTAGAATTTGTCCCCAGAATCTGCTACTGAAAAGCAAACTGCTTCTGAACATGGAGCCTCCACATAGCATTCAAGGGGAATAGCTTTCAACAAACTTTCTCCATTAATTTGTCTCACCCATCTAGAACTGTGGAAATCTCCATATCTTGTAACACCGTATTCTTCACATTAGTTATGTGTTTTGTGGAGGGAGTACTGTACTTCTGTCAATCAGTCCTCAGTGAAACACAGATCATTTTCACTGGGTGATTCAAGTTCAACGAGAAAGAGGGAAATAATTCTCTGCAGCCTCTTTCCACACCATTCATACTTTCCTAAAGATGTATTCTGGGTAGTCTTCATTCCCCCCCTTTTTTTTCTTTCCCCCCCAATTCATTTTATAACACAAATAAAGAACACAAACAAACAAAAAAACCCCAATACAAATTCTTGTCATATCCTTCTTTTTCTAAACATTGTTAAGTGGGCTTCCCCAAGTCCCACCTATCTGATTTTCATTTTACTTCATCTTTAGCAGTTTACATATATCATAGTTTCTAACCATCTTTTTTTATCACACTTAAAATAATTTCACATTTTATCACCTACAAATAATACTATTTTAAAATACACTGTCTTCTGCTTCAAACCCTACAGCCTATATCCACTTCCAAAGCTGTTCAAAGATTTAAATATTAACATATTTTTTCAAATATTCCTTAAACTTCTTCCAGTCTTCTTCCACTGTCTCTTCCCTCTGGTCTCGGAGTCTCCCAGTCAGTTCAGCAAGTTCCATATAGTCTTCATTTTTCTAAACTAAAAAATGTCTCAAATGATTATGACACTGCTCCATTTTGTACTGATATATTTTGGATCGCTCGCCCCAACTGTTCCCTTCTTAAATTGTTTTCTTTTTAAATGACGCTGTGTTTATAACTTTCTATGATGCCAGATTTCATCATTTCATAATGTGTAGCACACCATATATTGCATAGGGCTGGTGCTGAGTCAGTAGCGTGGCTGGGGGTAGGGGGTTGGGGCACCCCGGCAGCACTTACCTTGGGGGGTGGCATCCCAGAGCCCAGGCTGGTGCACAAGCCCAGGCACCCCAGAGCCCAGCACGCTGCTCCCAAAAGCAGCGTGACCCAGGGCTGGGCTTGCAGCACACCAGTATGCTGTGTGTGTCTCCACCCCCCAGCTGCCAGAGGGCAGCTGAGAAGGATGCAACCGGCATGCCCTGGCGCCATGAGCAGTGCTGGACCTGCAGCGCACCTCAGCACTCCTTGCAGGCTCTGCGCTGCCCAAAAAGGCAGCACAGGGCTGGCATCTGCCCGCTGCCTCCCCCTCAGCTGCCCTCCACCCGGAGGGTGCCTGGGAGGGACGCAGCCGTTCAGGTGCTCGCCCCACACTGCTTTTGCAGGCAGTGTGGGGCCAGCACACACACGCCTCAGCCACCCTCCAGGGCGCTGGGGAGGGATGCAGCTCCAGCGGCGTGCCCTGCCCCCGGCATGCTCCACACCCATGGTCTGGCACAAGCACCCCGGGTGCCACTGGGGCTTTCTACACCACTGGGCTTAGCTGAAACTGCCTCATGGGCCAGATGTGGCTGGAGGTTGCCCCTCGTTGGCTTAAAAGAATAAAAACTGAAAGTGAAGAAAGGCAATCCAGAGTATGAAGCGGTGTACATATAGCACCCACAAAATCTGAAAAGTGTGGTGCAAATGAAAGCATAACTAATGACAATAAATGTGTAGAGGCAACAGAATATGACATTACCCTGGCCTTTGGCACTTGATATATTTATTTTTAGGACCCACACTATTCATGTGTTTTGAACTGTTTTTGAACTGCTGGGTGATTTGGTGTAATACTAGGAAGACCAGTTGAGGCACATTTTGCTGTGATCCAGAGATGGCTCTTCCAGTCACAGCCTCTAGGCATTTGGCTGTTTATGTTACAATGGTTGAATCATGGCTCAAACCCCCACCTACCCAGGTATTTTGAAGATTCTTTCCTGCTGGAAGAGAAGGCTGGTCATAGTAATATCTGGCTGAGTTCTGGGACACTAACCTACCTAAGGTGAAATGCTGTGCTAATGTCTTAGTCCTCGATGACTTCTTCCCTCCATCTAGTCACCAAGCATCCGCTAGCTAGTGTGCAAGAAGACTAAGCATTAAAAGTCAGAGGAAGGCACGCGAGTCAAGAGTGCCTATAAGGTATTGACTCGGACTCCTCTCCCACCAAAATGATAATTAAAGCTGCCTGTCCTTTCTTATCTTGGACACAGAAGAAAAATGAGCACCAAGAAGGGAGAGATGAAAGGGGGAAATGAATCTCTCTCATATATAGAGAGTGTGTGTGTGTGTGGTGGAAGGTGCCAAATTGGCAGTCTGTGAGGTGTTCCGTTTGCCCACAGCACAGCTAGCACAGATTGTGAGCACATTCTTAGCCCAGTTCAACCTCTTGAGAATAGAGTGCTTGAAGCGCAATCTAACCCATGTCTTCTCAAATGTACAGCCCTCTCCATTTGGTGGAGCTTCCATCTAGGAAGCTGAGTATAGGATTACAGACGCATAGTCTTCCTTCATCACCTACCCTAGTGCTACCAAAGTTGGACATATCTACCTATCTCCAGACTGTCCTCCCTACTATCACCACCTTCCACTGTGGCCACTGTGAGCAGCCAGTCTGTGGATGCAGTGGCAGTTCCACCGCTCTTCAAATCCTTGCTGGGGGTGGGCTAGGATTGTAGCCTGTGTACTGATCTATGGGGATGTGGCTCAGGTCTGTTTTTACTGTAATTTGCAGACTGAATTCCTCATGTGCACCTAATTTATTTATTGTGTTTCTATTCTACCTTTCTGCCAAGGAGCTGAACTGGGCACACCACCCATTGTATACTGCTTGGCAGCTCCTCTCAGGTCAATGCCTTGGAGACTGATGAAAGCATCTCAGTGATTCAAGAGAGTCATGGGCCTGCTGTGACCAGTATACATAATCTAACAGCGGCAAACAGCTGGGATGGAGATATAGGGGAAGTTTGGATATAGGATTTGAGAATGGGTATTCTGCTACAGGCTTCCTCATGTTCAGGTCTTTCCAGATTCAGCCCACCCAAACCTCTTTAGGAACAAGCTTATTACATTTTATGAAGATTCTCCAAAGTACGTGGCTGGTGGATAGCACTCTGCATTTCAACTACCCACCTATCAAATCAGGACAAAGATGAACTGAGGATAAACATTATTAGTTATCTGAGACATTTAAATATTGATGCACAGTAGGCATACAAGGACAGGAACAAAAGTTGCAGCGTATATTTCATTGCTGGGGCTAATGGGACTTGGACTCCAGCAGTATCTGGAGTGCTGTGGTTCTCAGTCTTTGGGTAATTGTTTCAGTGAAAGTTTTGGGGAGAACAGAGGATGGGAGAAAATACAGACTTTTTCTTATAAAAGAACAGCACAAACTGTTCTACAGAGGTAGAAATTGTGGGAGCTTGTTGCGTTGGAGAAGTACAATAACTCCAACTCCCATCAGCCCCATGCAGTATGGTTAGTGGTTGGGGATGATGGGAGTTGTAGTCCAACAACATATGATGAGCTTTGGTTGCCCATAGCTGTCATCGTTTATGATTCATTTTCTTTTGCTTTCTAGTTTGTTCCCTTCCTGATCCCTTCTAATGTTCTGTTCTATGGCATCTCAGCTCTATTCCTTTTATTATCTCCGATACAACACACACACAGTTGCCATGGTGCTGCAAAGTGAGTTCATATGCATTCTAATACATCAAATCCAGGGAAGAGGGACAGCTCTGTTCTTGTATGACAGAGATTTGACAGGAACATGTTCATAATTTCTAGGAATTTTTTGAGTGGGACAAAGAAGAAATGCTGGCATAGCATCACAATCTCAGGACAGTGATACCAAATGAAGATACCAAATGATGAGCAATTAGAAACCATGTGATGTCCATGCACCTCTGCACTAATCTTCACTCTACAGTTTTCCACAATAAATGAACTAAGTACAATTAAGGACACTGCTTAAGATAAAAGGAGCACATGAAACATACAAGGTAGAATGATTGATGAATACTGTGATGTGAAAGGTATATGGAGTCTTGTATACACCAGGGCAGCTAACATGGTGCCATCCAGATGATGGACTACAACTCCCACTAGCCCCAGCCAGCATGATCAGTGGTCAGGGATAATGGAAGCTGCAATCCAACCATCTCTGGAGGGACACATATTTCCTACCCCTGGTGTAGACAATCGATGCTCAATAATTGTAGTCTCAACCAAGACAACAATGGTTCATAAGGAGAAGATGTGAGAGTGCTGAATGACCTTTGAGTTGTGTAGAAGCATTTGACCCTTGAGCTTAAGTGCAGGGAGTCATGACTTCATATCCATGGCTTCTGAGTATGTGGTACCAGAAGCAGGAACAGAGCCTCTTCTCCATGGTCTCCTTTACTGGCTAATGGTCTTGGTCACTGAGAAACACACACACACACACACACACACACACACACACACATACAGCTATCTTCCCATAATGGTTAAGAGAAGAGTGAAGGATGTCTTCTCTAGTCCACTGTCCTTGGGTATCCGGATGATGTTAGGCTTGCTCTTCTATGTCTTTGCTATGTGTGTTGATGTGTGTATTTCTGAATGGATGTGCATGGCTGAGCATGCTTCTTTCTACCACTGAGCTCTCTGTGTCACACTTCTCAGTTGAATTCACAAGAGCCTGCTGCTGGCTGCCCCTATAGTCCAAACCAAACCTGATAATTGATGCAGTAATCCTCTGGATTCCCTCATTAGCAGGAGCTAATGGCTGGTGTCTTAGCGAGGAACACCCGGAGCAGGACCAATTCAATTAAGCCTCTAATAAAGTCATTGTAAACTACAGTAATGATGGAGTTCAAAGTAGGGATTATGGAAACTGTTCGCAATGGTTTGTGACAGCAGCAGAGCCATCCCTCTTTTTCCTGGTAATTGAGTGCTATGGGGCTGAATGACTTGCCTGGAAATCTTGTCACTGGTTGTCTGGTGAAGTAATTTGCTAGGCTTGTGTGTCAAGAAAGGCTGATGATGTTGGAATTCTCATAAGGAAGCTTCATAATTGCACCATTTTATTCTATGCTGTCATTCATTAAGGATTTTTGTTTGCGTGCTTTGTGGTGGAGCCGCTGGTAGCAATTGGCTGAGCGGCTGTGTTATCACAGAATGTTCACAGTTGTTAAATTACTGGGATTTAAATTTCACAAGGTTCCAATTGTGTGTGACTTGAGCTGAATAGAAAGAGGTTCAAGGTGATAGGAAAGATAAGGGGCAGCGAGGCCAGAAGCTGGATGGCAGAAGGAAGAAGACAGTTTAGGAAGTGGAGTGAGAAAAGAGGAAACAGGGGCCTGCAGAAACAAAGGGCACCGAAGACAGTAAGGAAAGGGACGGAGATGTTAAAAAGTGGGATTATAGCAGGGAAACCCACAGACAATTCGTGCTGAGTTTATGGATGGGATTACTTTTAGTTTACATTTTTGCCCCTGTGAAAACCACCCCAGTTTCAGAAAGGGTGCTTGAAAGGGCACCCAAATGTGCATTCAGAGAGATGGTAATGCTACCCTCCTCCTGGATTGGCTTTGTTTGCCCTCAGTGTTGCCAACATGTCACCATATCTGAAAAAGATGAGTGAAGGTGGGAAATTGTGCAGACCAGGAAACATTCAGCTGGTGAACAGAGTCTGAAAATCAGTGAAGGATGTAGGATTTTAGACTTTTTGAAAGCTGTATATTTGTCCTGAAAATATTTAGGCAGCATTAAACAAAGTTGCTGTATATATATTGGTGCTTGCAGAAACAGATAATATGTAATCCAAAGAAAAGTGCAGCCCTTTAATTTTCCAAAGGCCATTGGTTAATGTTGGACGTGGGTGGCACTGTGGGTTAAACCACATAGCCTAGGACTTGCTGATCAGAAGGTCGGCGGATCGAATCCCCGCGACGGGGTGAGCTCCCGTTGCTCGGTCCCTGCTCCTGCCAACCTAGCAGTTCAAAAGCACGTCAAAGTGCAAGTAGATAAATAGGTAGCACTCCGGCGGGAAGGTAAACAGTGTTTCCGTGTGCTGCTTTGGTTCGCCAGAAGTGGCTTAGTCATGCTGGTCACATGACCTGGAAGCTGTACGCCGGCTCCCTCGGCCAGTAAAGCGAGATGAGCACCACAACCCCATAGTCGGTCACGACTGGACCTAATGGTCAGGGGTCCCTTTACCTTTACCTTTTGGTTATTGTGCTTCACGGGATAGTCAGGTGTGTCCTATAATGTAGGTGTTACAGACAGATATACACACAAGTAAGAGAGAAAGAGCTTTTTACACTATTCCCCATAGGAATGGTATAGAAAGAATAAATGCTTTTGGTCCTGGTGTGTGTTATTTTGCTTTAAAGGAAATGGCAAGAGAGAGAAGCAGAAGAAAGCATTTCTACTAAATTACACCTCTGGAGCTTGTCAGCTGGAATCCAGACAACCAGGAACTCAGCACACCAGTTCTCCTTCTGGGTGTCATTCACCACCCCCAGTTGCTGTCCCTTTTTGCTTTCCCCCACTTCCTGTCTCCTTTGTTCCTTTAATTCTTGCTTATAATAAAGAACACAAGGGCATTCAAATACAAATAACAGAGCACTAGAAAAGGGAGGGGGGAGAAGGATGAATCTTGAAGAGGAATATGTTAATACCCTCCTCCTTCCTTTCCAGATTTTACTCCAAAATTGTCTTCTGCAGAGAGAGGGGGGGGGAGAGAATGGATGATTCTGTTCACATTTAAAGTCTAACCTATCTAACTATCACTTTCTGAAATGGTATGTCACCCAAAACACAGCTATCCCTCAAAATTCACGTCTCTGAATTTTGTAAGGCATTTCGCCAGCCAAACAATGTGTACAAAAATGCAAATGCTGGGGTAAAATATTTATTTAAATGCATATAGCAGTGAACATAACAGACAAAAATGCATTACATTAGGGGAAATTTGCTTTGCATAAAAGTCTATATTAGGCAAAATTGCGTACAAATTATGTGTATATAAGGTGAAATTCGCTGGTGAATGTTGATGGGAACTTGTAAAATGCAAACTGGTGGGGAGATGTGGAGAATGGAAGAATGCAAAAATGAGAAACTGAGTGAAACTGAAATTAATATATTCACTTATCAGAGAGAGAAAGGCAGAGAGATTTTTATTATTATTGAATTTGTTAGCCACTTTATTTTGCCCAAGGCAACCAAAAGCAACTTACCAACCAAGCAACACTCCCCACATAGATACATTAAAACCAAGCAGGGAAATATGTTAAAAACATTCCACCAACTTCTGAAGGATCCCAGATGCTTAAAGACCAAAGGCCTGGTTATAGAAGAAAGTTTGTTGCCTGGCACTTACAGTAAAGATATATAATGATATTGCCTGATGTGCTTCCCTGGAGCATTCCATAAACAGAGAGCCACCACAGAAAAGGCCTGTTCTCATGCCACCACCCTGAAAACCTCTTGAAGAGGGTGCATATGAAGAAGAGTCTCAGGTGACAATTGCAGGATCTGGGTTGGTTCATATGACGGGTGGGGAATGAAAATAAATTGCTTTGCAGAGTCAAGGCCTATAAAAATATGCACAGAGTGATGTGAGAAGATTATTAGCAATAAGCTTGACAAAGGTCAATTATGACAAGTGGCACCCATTTGGAGCTCTCACCTTAGGCTGGCAAAACTAATGTCCAGGCAGTTAGGGAAAAGTGTCCCTTTCTGTTTCACTAACATAAGGCACTTGCAGACTTTAGATTTGAGGAAAGGTTTTTCCCCAGCTTGGTGTGGCCATGTAAGTCTGCTCTTAGCAAGCTGCAAGAAGAGATATTGCCCACCTCAGACTTCCTGTCCCAGCACTTCCTGTTCCCATTCTAGACCCTGAGTCACTGCACTTAGATCTATAACTTATGATATACATCCTGCCCAATTGGACTGCTGTTTTTTGTTGATGTCTGCCTCGGCCAAATCTGCCTGGTATTTTACTTTTCCTGAAATTGTTCCCAACTTCCCTTTCAAGAAGTCATGGTGATTTGTTTCAGCCATTTCTTTTCACTGCCCATCACCAGAGTTTATTGTATTCTCCTTTCTATTGTTTCCCATATTTGGGGATATGCCTGCACCAGCGTCTCACAGCTGATGCTCTTTAATTTTGGATTTACTGCTCATTGTTATGGCTCTAGTGGCCCTGTGTTGTAGTTTGTTTCCTTTATTTGTTCCAAGTTATTCCTAAGTCTGTTTGCATTTGTATTTCTTTGAGGTGTTTTATGTGGCTTCACCCCATTGTGCAAATTTACTCAAGAAAACGCAGCCGCTGCCATTTGAATCCTTCAAGGGAAAGAGAGAAGGAGCTCTTGGTAGCCAGTTGTATGTCTGATCAGGAGCGACAATAGCTGCATGGTGTGGTGCTTTGGGCGTGTAAAGGGGGGGGGGAACCCCCGAAAACAATTCTTATTCAGCTCGTGCCTCATTCAATATAAGCTCATTCCTTTAGGCATACATTCACTGGCAATCTGTTATTTTAACACTCACGTGCATCTTTCACTTACCCCACTTTCTTGTACTAAGCTGTGGCAACAATAGGAAGACCTGACTTCTGCAGCTGCACCAAGCTGCTGACATTTTGTTTTTCTCAAAATGCCTCAGGTGCTGTGGCATTCTGGGGGCAACAACATGGTGGCTGCCACACACACACAATGGTAGCCCCCTGGCCCTGGCAGCTGCTCCTGCCTAAAATTATGAAGTGTGTTGAGATAGATGGGCCAATAGTCCAAATTGGAAGAAGGCAGCTTCTTATGTGCCCATTTTCCCCTAGTGCAAAAGTGCATGTTTCTAATTATGTAAAGAAGAACGAAGGCTTTAATCTCAAGTCTGCTTACTAGGGCTGCTTTGGTTTTTTAAATTTTATTGTTAATGTCAGTATGAAAGACAAGCTAAAGCAACAAACAGCAGGTCTAGACAGCGAAGAAGGCTGCAGACTCCTTCGCTAGTACTCTGCTCGCAGTACAATTCTGTCTCGTTCATACTAATTAAATAAAAACAGGTAAGAACCTAAGTATTAGTTGTAACAATGCAATGAGTTTTTATTGTTTTAAAGCACTTTCTGTTGTGGCTTTCAATTAGAATGCAGCAGTTTCCAGGCTAATTACATTAATTCAGAGCCAATTCCTAGGTTAATATACAGACTTATTTATACTTTGGCACAGGGAGATGTGAACATATGAAGATGCCTTATCTGGAGTCAGGCTTCTGGCCCAGCTAGGCCAGTACTGTGCACTTTGCCTGGTAGACATTTTCTCATCCTTAAGATAAATTAACTGGAGAGGCCGGGGACTGAACCTGGGACATTCTGAAGGAAAAGCATGTGCTTTAGCACCAAGCTATAGCTCCTCACCAGGAATGGATGGCATAGATCAGTGTTTTTCTGATACACATGTTGGCAAATTGATACTGGGACCACCTTACAGAATAGATAAATCCCCATGCAGAAGAGTGGACTTTTTATGTACAAATGTATAATATGGGAGACTGTCTTTACAGAGATAGAGCAAATGTTTTAGTACCCTCCAACATTTCTTCAGTGAAAATAGGGACGTCCCATTCCATAATAATAATTTTACTATTTATACCCGACACATCTTACTGGGTTGCCCCAGCCACTTCCAACATATAGCTTCCAACATATAGAAAAACATAATAAAACACGAAACATTGAAAAACTTTCCTGTACCTTCAGATGGCTCAGAGGTGGGATAATTCCATACCCTCCAACATTTCATCAGTGAAAATAGGGACATCCTAAGGAAAAGCTGGACATTCTGGGATCAAATAAGAAATTGGGATGGCTTCTCAAAATCATGGACATCCCTGGAAAATCGGGACACTTGGAGGGTCTGTATTTTGCATGCAAAAGGTCCGAGGATCGATTTTGGGCATATCTGGGAGTGAGTGAGAAAGACTTCTGTCTGCAACCCTGTAGAATCAAACCTGGGTGTCGCAAATGTGCTGCCCTCCAGAGGTTGTTGGACACCAACTCCCATCATTCCCAGCCAGCATGGCAAGTGGTCAAGGAGGATGGGAATTATAGCCCAGCAACTTCTGTGGGGAACCATGTTGGCTGACCCTGACATAGACCATACTGTATTGGGTGGATCAATGGTCTGACTCAAGATAAGGCAGATTCTCTTGCCCCTTATATGTCTCATTGTTAGATTAACTCATTGGCTGCTAGAATTATAGAGTACAAAATGGGGGGCCACCAGGGGGCGCATTGGAAGATGGCTGACAATAACATCTCTCCGACCCACACGAGGTAATTAAGAGGCTGATATGGGAGTATGCAGCCTCCCTTGCCCCCCCAAGGGAATGGGGGGGACTGCCTTGCCAGCTGTGTCCATAATTCACCCCCAGAAGGGGGTGAGGACACTTGGCACGAAGCCCTCGGGTGAGGTCGGCTCTCCCTGACGCTGTCTCTAATCGTGCACTGGTTCGCATTAGCTCGAAATATATAATTGGAAATATATAATTGCAAAGAAGCTAATGCACATACATCAAGTGAAGATCGGGAGTAAAGACTGCTGATTAATGGGATCTCTGCGAGCGGAGTGACCTGCCGGACAAATAAATCAAGTGAGGAATCATCATTAAAAGACTGGTATGTTGGGGGGGAGGAAAAAACTTTTCTTTTTTTGTCTTATGTGAGTACCAATAACCCTCCCCTCCAAAGAGAGAAGAATCGTTGCAGGTTACTAATCACAAGCAGGAGTTAAGAACTGTGTGGAAATGAATTACTGATCAAAGAGAGGACTGGTGGAAACATCGGGGAATGGAAAGAAAATTTTATGACGCAGTTATAAATGGAGTCCCGTTAAGACAGGCTTGCCCATAGGAGGACGAGGGGGAGGAGGACCAGGGTCATTGGAATGTGAATGTATGGTTATCGGAATGTGATCTTGACCTGGCAGGACCCCCTGAGATATAGATTGGCAAGCCTGTGGAAATCAACGGACAGACTGTGGGAATGTTCTTTATGGAGGTGTGGAAATGGCGTCTGTCCTTTATGTGAATGACTCTTGGAGAGTGCAAAACCCACACAGGATATGTTTGTTTTCAACCCGCTTGTGAAGATGATCAGAGATCACAAAGAAAGGAATATATGATAACAAGAAGATGAGGAAAATAACAAAGAGACTATCTGGACAGAACTGGATAGAACTGTTTAATTAAAGCAGCAGCAAGAGTGAAGTTTGGATCCCTTTCGGAGCTTGAAGTATGGGTACCCCAACAAGATTTTAAAAATCTGGCTGTATAATTTGGAACTAATGTGATTTGGAATTAATGTGATTTGATTGGTCTGTTAATAAAAAT
This sequence comes from Podarcis vaucheri, assembly GCF_965113315.1. Taxonomy (NCBI): domain Eukaryota; kingdom Metazoa; phylum Chordata; class Lepidosauria; order Squamata; family Lacertidae; genus Podarcis; species Podarcis vaucheri. The sequence continues at coordinate 41,841,923 of NC_138748.1, read as the reverse complement.
TATATTTTTTTAAAAAAAAGAATTATAGAGTACAAAATGGATTCTCCACATATCAAAAGCTCTTCAGCTGCTTGTTCCTCTGTGGATGGCATAGAGGAACTTACCAGTTTCTATATTGTTGTTATCTCATGGAAATCAATAAAATATTGATGCCCACCACACCAAGCTCCAGGCTGTGTGAGGCTCCAGGGGTTTCAGGAGCTTACTCAGGCTTCCGTTTCCTTGGAATGAGGGACAGTGGCGTCTGGGGTGTCTTCAGGATATATGGTGTATTTACAGAGATATGAAACCTGAGCGTATGATGGAAGAGCTCACAGCCCTAACTCCGCCAGAAGGTCTTGCTTCTCCTATAGACACAGCCTTGGATTCAAGCAGAAATCAGGCATCTCTCTCTCACTCTCATCCTGCATCCTGATTCTAGCCCAGCTCACACATACTAAATTCTGGCTTTTGTCTTTCTCACTACCAGCCAGGTGAGGAAGTGTACACACACAAGATTTTGAGCAAATACACGCCTTCTAAAAACACTATATTTTTTCTCTGGATCGCCTTTTGGGAATGAGATATATCAGATCTTTCAGGACCCAAAGTTGCTTTGCACTCGTCCTTCAGTATTTCTCCCCTGCTGGTGCAGCTGCACCAAAGTCAACATTATTTTAGAAAAGAAAAGAAATGAGACCGGAATCCTTAGAGGGGAGACTGCAAGTGTAAGGAAAGATGTATAGAGAACAAGCAGAGATTGGTACTTGGGACATCAAAGGGCAAACTGTAATGAAATGAAGTATAAATGCACACCTGTATAAATACATAAATGCTCTTAAGGCTTTGTATTCAATAATTGTTATGCTTTTATTAATTTAAGCTTTTTACGCTGCTGCTTATGTGGTTTGGATTTTGTAAGCTGCCTTGAATATTTGCAGCATGGTAGGGAAAATCTATAAATAAGCTGATAAGGGTTGTTTCTGCAGCCACCTGGGACACTTAAGAGTTACTGGGTCAGTCATTAAAATAAGCACTGTGTTCATGACTGTCAATTGAGGTAATGGGGAATCTGTGTGTTGGAGAGGCCATGGGAATCCAGGTTATATCTTTTAGTTTCCCACTTTCACATACAGGACTGGCCCAACACATTTTCCTTTCTAAGGTGGCCCCCGTCCTCAACACAACACTGTCTTCCAATGCCTCACCACTGCTTGCTTGCTGCTCTGCCTGGTGCCTGATTTCTGCTCCCTCAAACAAATGCTGCAATTCAGCACCATCATCATGCACCATGTGAGTAGAGCAATGCAGCTGCACTCACAGTGACCGCTGGGATACCTCTCTCCCGCTTGCACAGTCATGGGCCTTCCCCAGCGGCGCTGTCTGTGACACGTTGGGAGAAGGCAGCAAGCAAGGCCAGGCTAGCTACAGGAAAGCATCATTGTCAGAGGAGCAGTGGCTCAGGAGAATGGAAACAGTCAGGGGACTCAGGTAGCAGGACTGGGAGGGAAACCTCTGCTTGCAACCATCCGATGTGGCCTCCTCAGTCTGCCTGATTGTAGGGCTGGCCATCTGGGTTTACAAATGTATTTGGCATACTTCATACAAGCTAGATGCTGGCTTTAATACCATGCCATTTATCCCTGCTGGGACCAGGTCTTGCTGATTTGAGATCTAATACAGATTGCACTGAAGTCAAGGGCAGAATTTATATTGCTTTCAGGAGTCTTGAACCAGGCCCTTGAGGCTGAACAAACAACAACAGCCATTCAGGGTGGATGGGTAGATGAAGAGGATCAGCTGTGAAAATCCTTTGCCTTGCAGTGAAGCAGAGATGGGTGAATGGACAGGAGAGCTTTTTACCCTGCAGGGGGACTAATCAGCTGAGCTGGATGGATATATGGAACAGGAAAAGAACTGAAAATATATATGCTTTTGAGTGGAACTGGAAGAGACAGTGGGAACAAATACACTGAAAAACCAGGATTTTCCAGCATAGACAGGTATATATACTCAAACCAGTATCTCCCAAGATAATTTATGCATTCATTACCTTTTCGGGGTAGTTTACACAGCATTCATTTAAAACATCACAAAATTTAAACACACAAAAACAATCAAAATTATAGACAATGCATAGAAAATCAATGCAAAGTAAAAGTTGTTTAAAAGATGTTACGCTGCTTAAACCAGAATTATTTATTAATATTTGCTTTTCAAATACAAGTATTTGGGGATATAAATCGTTAATATTTTTATGACAGTAGCCCAAGAGACCCCAGCCAAGACTTGGGACTTCTCTCTCTCTTTGTGTGTGTGTGTCTTTGTGCGTGTGTGTGTGTGTGCGTGCGTGCATGCACGCGCACACACACACACATGATAAGAGAGAAAGTCCCTGTTCCAGGAATTTTGCCAGATGAACATCCTACTTGTAAGAGCAGCTGACCACTCACCAAACCAGATCACCGAGGCTGACAAGACTGGAGAAGTAGCAGATGGTACAAGGAAGAGCTTGTGCCATGCAAGCAGCCACCTTTTATAACAGGCTGGTCAGAGCCTAATTTGACCAACTTCCATGATCACACAGAAATAACACTTACAGGTCTGTGCCATTGCTCTAGGGATTCTAAACAACGATCCATAGGATACAACTGCATTAGAGAACCAAGAAAGCACTGACAAGACGGCAGCAAGGCCATTTGTTGCCTTCATTGGTTCAATGCAGAGAGATAAAATTTACCAGGCTTGCATGTTGAGCATGCTGCTTTATGGAAGTAAGTCTTGGGCAACTTATAACCATCAGGAATGATGCTTCAACACCTTCCACATGTGCTGCATAAAGACGTTTTGGGGCACCACATGGCTGGATAGAGTCTCAAACAAAGCCCAGATTCTCCCAAGACTCTCCCATGCCCACATTCCCAGCATGTTCACAGAATGAAAGATGGCAGGATCCCCAAGGATGTGCTCTACGGAAAGCTGGCTTCAGGCTCAAGGCCCATTGGCAGATCAACTCTGCATGATGAAGATGTTTGCAAACAAGACATGAAGGCTGGCAACATCAACCCCACTGTGTGGGAATCCCTTGCAGATGACCACAGTACCGAAGACAGACAGGTCATGTATCCACAGCAGTGATCAGATGAGAAATGACTGCTGGGAGAAGCCCAGAGAGAAGAAACACTGTGGTACATCTGCATCAGTACAACTGGATGCCTTCATCTGCCCCAGCTGCAACAAGACATGTCTCTCCCATATCCATCTCAACAGCCACAGCAGGCGCTGTACCTCTCCAACCGTTTGACTTATTTCACCTCCAAAGGCGCACTCCTCCATTGTCTCCTAAGACAGATGGATGCCAACAATTTATACCTAATTTTCATAGAAACTGTAAGAGGCTTACAAATCCACAGCACAAAAGCAAATAGCAAAAACAAAAATAAAATCCCCATTAGAATCACTAACAAATCACAAATATGCACACCAAGGTCAGGATGAACTAATTCACAGGTATCATAACTCCCACTTCATCTATCTGTTTGTCTCGTCTATTGAACTTACTTGTCTTCCAGCCATCACAGAGTCTCTTGGGGCAATCATTTTAGTATTTATTTTTGGAGTTGCTTGAAGAGCCTGTTTGGCTAAAGGATAAAGTCTAAATGCTGTCAGCAATAAATAAATAAAGTATGTGGTGGGGCAATCTTTTGTTTTATCTTATTTAGTAGGATTTTATTGGCTCACTGATTCAAATCTTACATAGAAACAAAACCACAAAACATTGCTTCCTATTCGTTTGCTTCAATTCTCTCTCTCTCTCTCTCTCCCTCTCTCTCTCTCTCCATTTTCCAAGTTTTCTTCCTATGGGATGCTTTCCATATTCCGAACCTGCCGTAGGTATTATTTAGGGAGGTTATGATATATTCTGTATTTTCTGTTATTTTCTTACTTATCCTTAACAGTCTGTTTTGCCAGCTCTTTCTCCTTACTATGACTAAGAGCATTTCATACTCAAATTATCCATCACATTTAATGCTGTTAACTTTCCAGTGCAGACTATGCAACCCATAGAAAAGTACAAAAAACCCTTCCGGGATCTCTTGGCATCACAACAGTAGTCATGGCTGATATTTCTCCTCCCAGCTCAGGGCACCTCAACCATGTGATTGCTTAAAACGTCTTAAGTCATGAATGACAAGTCTGATTTACAGGTGAGACAAATCCTCATTGTCTCTCCACTTCTCAGGCACTGTGCTCTGGAAGCCTGGCAAATGGGATTGATTTGTTTCTCGTCTGCAGGCAGGATAAGAGGAGGGAATTTTAATTATGTGAGAAAAGTGCCAATTGGCTTTTGGTGCAGGTGCAAATGGATTCTGAACTGGCTGAGGGTTGATCTACATGTTCAACAAAATCATATAGGCAATTCCTGGAGCTGTATGGGTGAGAGATTACATCTTTGAATGATTACTGATGTTTGTGTGTGTTAAAAAAATATCTGTAAATAGAAAACTAGGGACAAGCTGTTCTCAGTGGATCTAAAGATGGACTTGTCTCCAGAAGATCTTAATACAAAATCTCACCTCTGCTACAAACAAATAACGATTGGTCTCAGGCCTTATTCTTGGCTTACCAGGAGCTACTGTTGCAGTCCAGCATGGCTGTGGGGGAAGGGCACCGAGCGTCAGGAATCTTCTGCCTCACTTTGTTGCCAAGCAGAGGGCAGAGTACATGGGGAGAGCTGGAAGCCCATCAATTTCCCTGCTGGGCTTCCAGCGGGTGGGGCTCCTGGAACAAACCAGAGAGAAGACTTCAGGTACCTGGTCCACTCCTGGATTATAAATCCAGGACTCACCTGTAGGCGTTCCATCAGCAATCCCTGCTGTTGAAAGGCAGCCTCTTTACAAAAATGGTATCAAGGTTTTGTATGTTTCAGTTGTACTCCTAACCATCTGTACAGACAAAGTATAGGGCACCATCAGACCCTCCTGGATGGTACTTATAAGTTACACAGAACTACTGTAGACTGGGGGGGGTGTGTGTGGAGGGAGAGAGAATAACATAATTTTGCCCTTAATACTGTTGATGTGTTCTGTACTGGAAAAATGGGTTGGGAAGCCTGTTGGTGGTTGTGTCTAAATACACCTCTGACATTTATTTTAATGACAAAGTTAAATAGGAAAACTGGATTTGTTTATTTTATTTTTGATTTGGGTCCCATCCCCCCCATTTTGACCCAAGTTGGTTTTTATGACCATGGGACCACTGAAATGAAGATGGTGGAGGGGAGGGAGGGAGGGAGGGGGGGAGAGAGAGAGAGAGAGAGAGAACCTGGGTCCCCATAAATAGAATCAAACAGGTTGTTTGCTGACTTGCCAGCAGATGGTTGCTCAGTGCCTGATCAACACCCACTAGTTCTGAGCAGCAGGTCAGGGGACACAGATGCTATCCTGTGACTTCTGTCACAGCTCAGCCCAGGGACAAGTGGAGTACTGGAAGTTCAGAGTCAGGACAGAATGTCCTAGTCTTTCATAGGGTTGCCATATTTCAAACAATGAAAATCCAGCCAAAAACTTGTTGAGCTTTTCTTAGTTTTGTCCAAAGCTTTATTCTTCATGAAGAATAATACCATTTTTGAGCTAGTTTTATTGGAAGGGAAACCAGCAAAAACAGCACTGCCAGCATGGGTTGCCATACGTCTGGGTTTTCCTGGACATTTTAAACAATTTCTGTCTGGACACTGCAACTGACTGCAGCATGTATGGCAACCCTAGTCTTTCACCCATCCATTTTTTTCCTCTCCTTCCCCCATCCCAATTTACTTCTGTTTCCATGCTCACAAATGGGCAGGGTGGCCACAGTGTTTAGATGTTCTGGAAACCTGGGAAAGAGCTGGTGCCCATTTCCTCAGTGTGATGCGAAGCTTTTTGCTCCAAGGCATCAGACTAGCTGCAGGTTAGAGTTTTAGGTTCTGTTAATGTGGTTCCTTGTAGGTTTGTTTGTAAAACAAGGAGGTCCACCTCAACAAGTTATTTAATAATTTAATTATTAAATCAGAACTCCAGCATATGTGACTAGCGTGCAGTTTTTCCCCCTATCCTTCACCTGCATTCTGAAGTGATGCACTCCAGACAGGCCTGTTTCGTGTGAGTATCCTGCATATCTGTACTGCCTATGGTGAATCACTAGGGAATAATGATGGGTGGAGTTCTCAGTTCCATAGGAAATACAGTGACTTTTGGCTGAGTCCAGATAGTGAGCATGTCTGATGCAAACAAACACCACAGAATTACTTGGCTGTGAAGACAGGGCTTATTATCACAGAACAGCAGTGCTATAAACTTGATTTTAATTTATTTATATTAAATGCATTTATCACCTGCCGGTAATTCCCTCAGTGACTTACAATATTAGGAACCATATAATAAACATACTAACAGTCAGAATTACAGCAGTAAAATATTTGAAACTTATATACTGATATAAGTTTAAAAACAGATAATACTGCCTCATGGCTTCTTCTAAAAAGCAATCCTGAACAAAAACAGGTTTCTAGAGGCCACCTGAACGCTACCCAAAAGAGAGCTGATTCTACAACTTGGGGGAGGAAGGTCTATAGTTTTGAAGGTCCATTTTCCTGTCAAGCGGGGTCTCTGAGTTGGATCTCAGATCCCCAGCAGGTTCGTAATGGATGTGGGGAACCTCAGCTCTGGAGGGCCAACAACAACCTCCCAGTCCATTCTGACTAGCCCTCGAGGGTCTTCCCAAGTCACCCCGCTCACCAGCTCTGTTTTACATTCTCCTTGAGTGTTTTTGCCTGGCGGCAAGATGTCACTTTGATAATGCTGGCCTGGTCTGGACGGAGAGGACTGTGAGAGTGTGTGTGAAAACAAAGGTGAAATGTGCATGTGTTGCTCTGCCCACATTTGCCTCTGGGGCATGCATTCAGCCCCTGTCAGCATCCGGGCTGCAGCTACCAGATCATCTTCAGAGGCAGCCCCACCATGCGTGTTGCAATAGTCCAGTATGAATGTAACCAGGGCATGAATCGCTGTAGCAACTGAACAAGCACCTCAATGAGAAATAGTTTTTGAGGGATTGGTCACTAGCAATTTGCTCATGTAATGCTGAGTACCTACAACTGCCTATGAATAGGTTTGCTACCTGGCTGATTTTAAACTTGCCTGCCTGGTTATTTCATCTTCCCGTCAATGGAGATTTTAAAATCTGCAAATATTAAAATTTGAATCAATTGGCTTAGGCAAATGAACAGTGCCCGGGGGCTCAGTTCTTTAGGAGAGACAGGGACACTGGCTGTAAGTTGAATGATTGCTCTGCTCTAGCAAATGCTGAGGTTTAGAAAAGTCAAAGGAGGAAAGCGAGAGTTCTTGTCTATTAAGAAAAACAAGAGAGCAAATTATACTGCCAGCCATAAACCCTTTGGTTTTTGGGCCACAGGACCTTGTCCAATGCACCATTCCTTAACGGGGGAAAATATTATTCTGCTCTATAATTTAATGGATGGCTGCGTACTTAACATTCTTTCCCTGTAACCCACCAGGTAATCACAGATGCTTACAGCGCCATCGTCACAAGGGGTATGTTCAGATGTTGTCTGCCTTGCCTAATTGCCTGTGTTCAAGGGCCCTGGTGAGGGGTCCTGTGAACTGTGCACCCTGCTGCGTTAAGCAGCCTTTCTATCTACCAGGAAATATGCTGCGACTGTTAACAAATGCTAGAGTGTGCAGCGCAGTTTTGTTGAGCTGCAGCACATGTAAAGCTGAACCACTCAGATGTTCACAGTCAACAGAAGTGAAGGGCGACAGCACTCCAGTCAGGACAAATTGCTTTTAAGTTAGTTCAAATCTGTGAAGAGCCTCCTTATCATTTAGTTCTTCTAATCCAAACCCCCTCCAGATGCACATCTGGTAACTTCAAGAGCAATGGACTCTCTAGGACATTTTACTCCAGTACTCTGGAGGGAAACATATAAACTTCCTGGAATATTGATTGAATATTGTGGTTCAGTTACTGCTCCGTCTGCTAATCCAAATCGAGTTGACTGTTGTAGCTCACTCTGTTAATCCAAAAATCTACTTGTGTTAGTTCAGCCCATTGCATGCTCACTGGCACTATGAATTTTCACAGTATAAGAATTCGTTTCCCTTAGTCATTTAAGCTTGCACTATAAGAACATCACAAGTTCCCTTCTACGAGCCAGGCCAGTGGTCCATCTAGCTAGCTATAGTCTATGGCAGGGCTGGGGAACCACTGGCACTCCAGATATTGTGGGACTACAATTCCCATCATCCCTGACCATTGGCAATGCTGGCTGAGGCCGATGGGCATCCAACAATACCTTAAGGCCTGCAGGTTCCCCATTCCTGGTCTCCATTGACTAGCAGTAGCTCTCCAAGGTTTAGGAGGGGTCTTTTCCAGCTGTGCCTGGAAACATATGAATGTACATATGAGAACTGAATGTGGGCCATTCAAGGCTCTTGCACTGAGTAGTAGTTCTTCCCCATCTGTATTTTCATTGGGTGGAATTCAACATCAAGCTATGGTGAATGTTTCATCTGCTCAAGCATTTCAGTTTGCCAGGTGGCACAATCCTACCTCTCCTTGGGGGGGGGGAGGGTAAGACAGGAGGAAAGTGGAAGTCCCTGCACAGGGTTAGGTGAGTCTCACCCATTACATCTTAACTTACTAGTATTCAAGCAACTTTTTTCATTCCTAGCTTGCTCAGTACTATAGAAGTTCTTATTTGCTCTTGAGACAATTCCAACTGTGACCCCTTTCCTTCTATATGTATATCACATGCCATCATCGCAAAGCCATGGCTCACTTTTGTTTCCAGCACATTTAGTATTTTTCAGTTTCTCCTTCCTGTAATCCCAAATCTAATGTGATTTTTTTTTTTACAGTATCTTGTGTTCACAAGTTGCTGACAGAATTGCTTGAACTTCGCATGTGTCCTGGGTTGACCCCCTCACACGCTCCCAGATCTGTGAACAGGCTTTGTTTGCTTTCAGCTGACCCACAGAAGAGAAGAGGCCTGCCTCCTTTTAAATAAGACAGCTGGCCTGTGAGAAGTGGAACTGAGGCCAACTGCTTTCTGCTTTTTTATGTTTAATCTCATCTATATTCTACATTCATTGGTAGATGGTTTGTATCTTTCACCATCTCTATGGGCTAGTTGAGGGGTAACCAGCCCTTGTGTGCCCAGCATTACCTCCTATGGCACATGGTGTTGGTAAATATCTCCTCAAAACACACACACACACACACACACACACACACACAGCATGTGGGAGAGATTGCTTGCCTTTTCTGTTCAGTTTCTGTTCAGCCTAATGGAATACTACCAGCCCCTTAAACATGCCCACATTTCATTAGATGCTACGATTAGAAACCTTCCTCCCTTCTGATCCAAACAGAAGGGAGGTGCAAAGAGCTTCTCTGTTGCTTTCGCTGATCTCCATGCCTTTTCCACATTGATGATGGGATGAGGGGTGATCATGCCCCCAACCATTTTGTGGTCTTAGTCCCTTTTTCTGCTCTTTTAGATGTGGCAGTCATTTTGTGTTATGCACACCCAGTGGTGGCCATTTTGTGACTGGTGCCCCTGGTCAAAATTCCAAATGTGTCTGTCCCCTTCCCTGAAAGTTTGGTGAGCCCTGGGCTAGCCTCTGAGGGCTTTTTTTTTTTTTAAGACATGGGTGAATTATTTGAAGCTCACCTTGCATTAACTCAGAAATTACCCAAGATCTTGCCTGAGAAGAAGACTATCGGAGATGCTGTTCTCTCAACAACACTTCCAGCTGCAGGGAGCCATGGAAGAAGTATACACTGTTGGTGAACAGAATGGTGTGATGAAAGAGAAGAGAGGAAAAAAAATGTGTTTCTCCTTTCTTCTCCATACAAGTGATTTATTGCTGCTACCACTAATATAAGGGAAAATACAAGGGAAAGGGGTGACAGGGGTGGCGGGTGGTAGCAAAGAGTTGGGTGGGGTCAGTTGGTTAAGATGGGAATTCTTCTCTAGCTCTGGTTTTATCCTGATTTGTTTGTAAGCCTCACTCAGAGAAATTTGTTGGTATATCTAGATAGTACAAGGAAATGAGCAGTACTATTCCATGGAGAGATGGGGCAGAGAAATAGAACATGTCGGGCAGAAAGCTGGAAAGAATGGAAATGGGAAAAGAGGGCTTGGGAATTAAGGAAGCAGAAATTCTTCATTTGATTTGTATCTTATGCTTAATCTTTGATTTTCGTGGTCTTTCTTCTGCTGTAAATTGGATTTTGAGACTTTTGGCAGGGGAGAATTGGGGTCAAAGAGCAAGCAGAGGGAGTCTGGAACTTTTTTGGTGGTGCTGTAACATTTCTAGCTATGCCTTTTACCAGTGTGATGTGAGTTAAATGTATGTTAAATTGGTAGTACAGTGGTACCTCAGGTTAAGTACTTAATTCATTCCGGAGGTCCATTCTTAACCTGAAACTATTCTTAACCTGAAGCATCACTTTAGCTAATGGGGCCTCCTCCTGCTGCGCCACCGCTGCACAATTTCTGTTCTCATCCTGAAGCAAAGTTCTTAACCCGGGGTACTATTTCTGGGTTAGCGGAGTCTGTAACCTGAAGCGTATGTAACCTGAGGTACCACTATAATGTGTGCGAGGGGGGACCCAGTGAAGAGAAAACCAAACTCTCCCTTATTCTTTGAAATTTTCCTTTTTTTCCTGACTGCTTTTTTGGCAAAAGACATGGAGGTGATGGTGAAGGGGTCTTTCCATCCATCAGCTGCAAAGTTCTCAGAGGGACTTAGAGAAATGTATTAACATGGTATGGAATGCAGACTCCTGCCTGCATCCTTAAACAGGATACATTTTTTCCCCCAGCACAGATAAAGCGGAGGAGCTGGGCCTGATACAGTGTTCAGGGCAAGACGGATTGCAGCTGCTTCACTCGCTTTGATTACACCAGCTATGCTATTTGCATACAGAAAAGTCAATAACTCTCCTTCAAATTCTGTTGTGGCTTGTTTTTCTCTGTAATAAATAACTAATCAGCAACCAGGACCAGTGCGTAATGGAAGCTGAATTCTTAAAGGACCCGATAGACCTTTATGCTACCTGCTCTGCCATGAGTGCTCAAATAAAAAAACTCCAGGCACGTAAGGAAATGGTTGAGTTGGAAGCTAAGCAGTAAAGTTACTTTCCATGGTGATGTGAATAACCCTGTATAATTAATGAATGATTATCAAAATTAAGAGTTGGCACTGAAGCTTGTTAAATACCAGGGAGAGTTTAATGTGCATGTGTAACAAGGGTTGTAAACCCTGGGCACATTCGCAGAGCTGAGAACATGCTGAGGGCCCTACACACACCCCAAACCCCTCCTACTACAACATATTTTACGGACTACACTACAATGCTTCTTTCAAACCTGATTAAAACTGGAGGAGGGGAACACTTTTTCAGGAGCATAGCTGGAGATTTCTCTGATGCTGTATTATATCATTGAGAAGGGACTGTATGGCAGTACGTCTGTGCCTATCAGAAGGGCAGCAAAATGGGGCCACTCTCAGGCAGACGTTATAGGTAGAGGTTTCTGACTGCTAGGTATGCAGAAAAATATTAGTTCACAAGGCTTTGGGAGTAAAGGGGAAAATGGCTGGTGGGAGCTGGAGTCTACTAACACCTGGAGGATATCACATTGGCTACATCTGGTCTACAGTGTTCTGAAGAGGGTGTTTTTGAGGAATTTGGGTCAGGTGGTGCATGCTGAACTGTCTGAATCCACTTGGGACCTGGGTCCCTAGGCTTGCTTCTTCTTTTCTTGTGTTCTTGACCAGCCTTCCCAAACTTGGAGCTGTCCAAGGGTGCTTGGTGCTGTTGCTGCACCTGCTGTCCCACCCCCCAAAATGAGAGTGTGGAAATAGATCAGGGAAATGGTCAACAGGAAATACATTTCCCACCCTGCCAGTTTCATAGCCATTATTTCTTTTTATAAAATGTTTTATTGTAAACTGTAATAAGGTTACAATAATAAACACCAACTTAAGCACAGTGGTTTTTCATGTTGCAAACTGCACACATTGTTAAACAGAAATCAGGCATACGCACTGTCAAGCTAAATCAACAAGTCTCTCCAGAAAGACCCTTGTGAATCCAGTCCAGTACCTTTACACCCTCTCCACCTCAAATGTATGCCCAGAATAGAAACTACTACTCTACAAAATTATCCTCTCTCAGTAAAACCAGAGCTAGCCTAATTTGACATGTTAATCTTTCTGACAAGGCTGACCACCAGTCACATGAAAACCAGTCCTGCAGAATGCTCCCTTCTATTATTTTCCAATGTCTTTCCACCTCCAGGTTTGCCACCACTGGGAGGTGTATTACTAAATCACCAGTTCCACAGTCTTGAAAGCAATCATGTAGGACTGCTGGTGTGTGTGTGTTGCAGGAGATCCTCACCCTCCACTTCACATCTAGTTTGAACCTGGGAGAATGATTGCTGTGAATCCCTTGCTAGTTGCTTAGTAACAATTTGACAGTGTTGCACACATCCTCATCTACTGGGGTCGTGTTTTCAAGATTTACTCAGGTGCAATGTGAGGGGGCTCTTTTGGCTCACATGAGAAATGGCTCCTCAGTTCCCCTACTACTAGGGTAAGAAACATCACCACCCTTGCGGGCTTTGGTTATGTGGACCAAATTCACACAGAAGGAACAATTTGAACCTAGAGCTTGGATCCAAAAATCCTCTGGCATGAGCTGAAACCATGTCTGCTCATGCCAGAGAATTGGGGGACCCTACAGATTGTATTTGGGGGAGGGAGCACAGGGAACTGCAGTTCATGGCAGAAATTAGAATGGAAGTGCCTGTCGGTTGTGCTGCAGGATCCTTGGATCCTCGCCATATCCTATAAAAGAGAAAGCCAATTTCTGAATTGGACCGGACAAGCCACTTTAGTGTAATAAATCATGGATGGTGCTGTAGACAACAACCTCTATGTATTGTAATTATACTACCCACGGTCCAGAAAGGTTTGTACAGCTTTCCTGCATATTCTAACTGTTGTGAACCGCACTGCAAACATGGAATTGTAACCATCTGCATTACAAAAACATGAAAAATCCAACAATGATTTGAAAGGTTTTGTGTTCAGTGGTTAAAAGGAGGGGATGTTCACTCCATTCTGAATGAGGCTTCATGGTTTATTTTCCATTCATCCATGTCTTTCTAACCAGTCTTTCTCTCTTCCACTAAATTATCTCTTCTGTTCTATTCTAATGCTTTGAGATAAATAGTGCTAGGACAGCAAAGAAAGAATGAGGCTCTGGATTCATGCCCTGGAGGAAGACAGCCTCTCTCTGCCCAGGTTTCTCTAGTTTGTTTGTACCTCGGCTAGGAAATAAATTTGTCTGAAATACTTTTCACCCTGCCTAAAGGGTTATCACGAGCATATAATAAACACATGCAACCTGAGCCAATGTAAACAGGGGAATGGCTTGGTCATGTCTGCCTCGTGAACTGACATATGCATAGATACATGGATGTGTTTTTGTTTGCAGCACCATTCTGTCCCCACACGTAGTCTCTGACTCATAGTCCTACCACTTGCACACCCACATTCCTTACTCACACAAAGACCCACACTCAAACCACCATCCTATCCTGTTCACATCATTCTTGATCACTGCCATTTTAATGCTGCATCCTCCATTCTCCACATCCCCTCTAATAGGTCCTTCTGTAAGTCGTTTTTGCCAGCTGTTCAGCAACTTAGCAAATGTAACATTCATCACCCTTTAGATCAGCCAGTGAGTACAGAGATGTTTCTGATGATATAGCAGTAGGGATGTGCGAAGCTGCCAATATTAGTTTCTCTCGGTTCGTTTTCCAGTCTTAAGTTCAGTTATTCGCACATCCACATCTGTTTGTATTTTTTTATTTAAAAAATGCTCATAAAAATCCATTGCCATTTCAGTGTGAATTTCTCCTAATATAATGCATTTTTGTATGCAATTTTCCCCAATATACACATTTTTGCAACATGGTTTCCCCTAATATAATGTATTTTTATATGTTTCCCCCCACTAATATCTGCATTTTTATGTAAACTTTACCCTAGTGTATTCCGTCTTCCATATACAGTACTTGACTGGAGAACTGCATTGCAAAATATGTAGAAGACCCCTTACCTTCATTGGTCAGGTGGCATTGTGGGATGGTACCTTTCCCTCCGCCATGATTTGACAAGAGACTAGTCTCAGAGGGGTTTTCTGGCCGGTGTGAACCCAAAAATGGTCTTTGTGCTAGCCTGAGAAGTGGATTATAGCCTGCCCGCAAATTGGCCAATCGTGTGCAGGCTGCACAACCTAACTCCTCCCCAGAGGTGGATTGGACTGAGCCAGCCTATTGGGCTTGTCGATCAGAAAGTCAGTGGTTTGAATCTGTGCAATGCGGTTAGCTACCATCGTGGTGTCCCATTGCACCAGAAGCAGTTTAGTCATGCTGGCCACATGGCCCGGAAAGCAAGCTGTCTGTGTACAAAGGCTGGCTCCCTCAGCCTGAAGCGAGATGAGCGCTACACCCCATAGTCTCCTTTGACTGGACTAAACTGTCCAGGGGCCCTTTTCCTTTACCTTTACTCTGGTCTGCCCCCCAGGTATATAAGTACAGCCAGGCTACACCTCCTCATACACTTCTTTGTTGGATCTCCATATGCCTTTTTTGTATACAGTACTTCATTGGAGAACTGCATTACAAAATATGGAGAAGTGCAAAGTTTGAAGGATAGCTAAGATTTGGTTCATGTATTGTTCAGGAACTTGTGAGTTAGGTAGGTTGACCTTTAAATATGCGCTGAATTCTCCCCGATCCCTACACAGCACTTTAGCCAATGGTATGGCAGGGAGTGTGTCTCAAGTTTCGTCCCTTTTTCACATTTCTGCGACATTGGGAGAAGGGGCTAATCAGCGAAACTATTATTTGAACAAGCTAACTACTTAGAATTACTGCCATAAAATCTATTTTTAAAACCCCCATAAATCTTCTATATCCAAAGGCTATATAGCTATCTTGCCAATTAAATGAGTTTTTAAAAACAAATTATCCTCTAAAATGGCAAATGGCCTCCACTTAAACAGAAGCACCACATACCCTAAAAATTTCCAGTTAAAGTCTAGCCTACGTACTGACAAATGCACATAGCTCCTGGCTTATGTACTACTCCTGTATCAACAACAACAAATAATTTATTGTACTAGCCATTGGCTGTGACAACTTTATAAATAAAGCTCCGATATAAAGTTTCCAATACTAAACAATGAAATCAAGATAAATCATTTGATAAAAGTTAAAATACAATATAAAAACTTTGATTTAAATTCCAATTTAAACCTAATTTAAACTTAAAACGCTCACATTTCTTCTACAATAGCTACCCTGGTTCTTTCCATTCAGAGTTTCATTGCAGCCTGCTAAAGCGTACAATGATGCTTCATGTACAGTATCTCAAATGGGGAAATAGATAATTTCTTGATCAGAACATGTGATTAAATGAGACAAAAATTTTCTCAAGAATGTTTGTCTTGGACCATAATATAAAGGCCATTTCTATACATGCAATTGAAATGGATTGCATTCTCTACCCATTTCAAATTACAGATCCCAATCCACTGCGAGACAGGTATCTGTTTGTATCCAGCCTCCAACACAGCAGAAGGCATAATCTGTAGGTGCACTTCTAGAATAGCCCTACATAGGAAGGAAATGTCAGCTCTTCTAGATATTTAGCTCTTTGATGATTATTTTAAAGAGGTGATACTGTTAGGGAAAGTTAGATTGTTGTGGCAACCTCATGCCTTCTTCAGCTTCCCCCTTTTATGCCTATGTTTATAAAACTTCAGTAGTGCCACCTGCATCCTGCATAGTCTCCTTAATAATTTATTCTGTTCTGCATCCAGTAATGTAATGCACATTTTGTTTTCACCCCTTAATTCTCCCTGAGGCATATGGCAGCTAGGCAATCACTTTAGCTGGAAATATTTTTTGGGCAGGAGTTAACATCCATCCACCTTTTCTGAAAAAAAAGAGAAAACTTCAATATCACTTTACTCATCAGCTTGGCTTTTGAAAAACTAAGAGTCCCTGTGTGGTTTCCAAGATAACTTCCCTGTAAAGAGAATAATGAAATATCTGATATACTGCTGGGGGAAAAGAATCAAACCTTTTGTTTGCTTTCCACATTGACACTGCCCTCAGTTGCAGAATTTGAATGCCCTGTGACCATTTAATACCTTCCCCTAAACAAACAATAAGTTTGCTAATTGCACAAAGATCTAAAAAACAGCCTGTGTGCTCAGCAACCTTGATGCGTTCATACCCCTGCTCCTGGTTTTATTATTTCGTGTTCACACCAGTGCAAGAACACAGTTTGTGTGAAAGCCCATTCCTTCCCATGAATTACTACCTCTAACATTGATTTCAGTTGGACTCAGGGCATGATGTTTGGCTGGGATTGTCTAATCTGGGATCTTTAAGCACAAGTGAAACTCCACTGTCTCCTGCTGGTTCAAAACCTCTGAAGGGGTGATTTAAGGACTGCATTGTTAGTCCTATCAGTTTCAATAGAATAATGGCAGAGATCATTGATTTGCCTTCTCAAGATCAAGGGCTTTATATAATAGACTCAGTTGTAACTACATATATATGTGTGTATATGCCCTTTCCCAATTTGGAACCAATCAGTTGTTCCATATCCAGTTCTAACTGTAGCTTCTTGTCCCACATAGAGATTTCTCAGGAGACAGATGAGGTGATCAGGCACTCCCATTTCTTTAAGAACTTGCCATAGTTTGCTGTGGTCAACACAGTCAAAGGCTTTTGCATAGTCAATGAAGCAGAAGTAGATGTCTTTCTGGAACTCTCTAGCTTTCTCCATTATCCAGCGCATGTTTGCAATTTGGTCTCTGGTTCCTCTGCCTCTTCTAAATCCAGCTTGCACTTCTGGGAGTTCTCGGTCCATATACTGCTTGAGCCTTCCTTGTAGAATTTTAAGCATAACCTTGCTAGCGTGTGAAATGAGTGCAATTGTGTGGTAGTTGGAGCATTCTTTGGCACTGCCTTTCTTTGGGATTGGGATGTAGACTGATCTTCTCCAGTCCTCTGGCCACTGCTGAGTTTTCCAAACTTGCTGGCATATTGAGTGTAGCACCTTAACAGCATCATCTTTTAAAATTTTAAACAGTTCAGCTGGAATACCATCACTTCCACTGGCCTTGTTATTTGCAGTGCTTTCTAAGGCCCATTTGACTTCACTCTCCAGGATGTCTGGCTCAAGGTCAGCAACCGCACTACCTGGGGTGTATGAGACATCCATATCTTTCTGGTATAATTCCTCTGTGTATTCTTGCCACCTCTTCTTGATGTCTTCTGCTTCAGTTAGGTCTTTACCACTTTTGTCCTTTATTATGGTAATCTTTGTACGAAATGTTCCTTTCATATTTCCGATTTTCTTGAACAGATCTCTGGTTCTTCCCATTCTGTTGCTTTCCTCTATTTCTTTGCATTGCTCGTTTAAGAAGGCCTTCTTGTCTCTCCTTGCTATTCTTTGGAAATCTGCATTCAATTTCTTGTATCTTTCATTATCTCCCTCGCATTTTGCTTGCCTTCTCTCCCCCGCTATTTGTAAGGCCTCGTTGGACAGCCACCTTGCTTTCTTGCATTTCTTTTTCATTGGGATGGTTTTAGTTGCTGCCTCCTGTATAATGTTGCGAGCCTCCACCCATATTTCTTCAGGCACTCTGTCCAGCAAATCTAAATCCTTAAACCTGTTCCTCACTT
Organism: Podarcis vaucheri; assembly: GCF_965113315.1. Taxonomy (NCBI): domain Eukaryota; kingdom Metazoa; phylum Chordata; class Lepidosauria; order Squamata; family Lacertidae; genus Podarcis; species Podarcis vaucheri. The sequence goes on along the minus strand of NC_138748.1, from coordinate 41,824,096 downwards.
CCACTGTGTATTCATAAGGGATTTGGTTTGCTTATTTAACTTATATGCAGAATTCATCATGCGAAAGGCTGGGCTGGATGAATCCCAAGCCGGAATTAAGATTGCCGGAAGAAATATCAACAACCTCAGATATGCAGATGACACAACCTTGATGGCAGAAAGTGAAGAGGAATTAAAGAACCTTTTAATGAGGGTGAAAGAGGAGAGCGCAAAATATGGTCTGAAGCTCAACATCAAAAAAAACGAAGATCATGGCCACTGGGCCCATCACCTCCTGGCAAATAGAAGGGGAAGAAATGGAGGCAGTGAGAGATTTTACTTTCTTGGGCTCCATGATCAGTGCAGATGGTGACAGCAGTCATGAAATTAAAAGACGCCTGCTCCTTGGGAGAAAGGCGATGGCAAACCTAGACAACATCTTAAAAAGCAGAGACATCACCTTGCCAACAAAGGTCCGTATAGTAAAAGCCATGGTTTTCCCAGTAGTGATGTATGGAAGTGAGAGCTGGACCATAAAGAAGGCTGATCGCCGAAGAATTGATGCTTTTGAATTATGGTGCTGGAGGAGACTCTTGAGAGTCCCATGGACTGCAAGAAGATCAAACCTCTCCATTCTGAAGGAAATCAGCCCTGAGCGCTCACTGGAAGGACAGATTGTGAAGCTGAGGCTGCAATACTTTGGCCACCTCATGAGAAGAGAAGACTCCCTGGAAAAGACCCTGATGTTGGGAAAGATGGAGGGCACAAGGAGAAGGGGACGACAGAGAATGAGATGGTTGGATGGTGTTCTTGAAGCTACCAGCATGAGTCTGATCAAACTGCGGGAGGCAGTGGAGGACAGAAGTGCCTGGCGTGCTCTGGTCCATGGGGTCACGAAGAGTCGGACACGACTAAACAACAACAAATATGCCCTTATTCAGGGTGAGCTAGTTCACAAGTTCAGTCTGCAAATCATGAAGCATGTCCTCAACGTTATGTGTTGTAGAACAAAGGCATCCCATTTGAACGGTAGAACTCTGCCATCCTCCTCTCAGATATGGAATAATCCTCTGGAAAGATGCATGAATAGTTCTGTTTTCTTTCCCTTTGCTTAACTCCCACACACCCCTATGCTTGCAGTGATGCAGGGATACACATAAATATGCTACTGAATACTGGTCCATTGAATTTATTTGGATTTGTACCTGGTCCCTTACACTGCAATTTTGTACACATCTACTCCGAAGTAAGCTTCCCTAAGTTCAGTGGGACTTGCTCCTAGGTAAGAACTGCAGCCTTGGTATTTGTCCTTTTCTTCTTTCCTTGCTTTATCTATTGCTTCCATTCTTCTTTTATGAAATGGTCTCCTCGGGACAATGCCCACCCTTTGGGAGTCCAGGTGGTAACAATGATTTCAGATAGAAATAAAGAGGCAGTAGGATGTGAACCCAGGGCATTGGCCTTCAGCAAACAAGTCACAGACAAAATAAAAAAATTCCTTCCTGTAGCACCTTAAAGACCAACTAAGTTAGTTCTTGGTATGAGCTTTCGTGTGCATGCACACTTCTTCAGATACACAGAAACAGAAGTTGCCAGATCCTTCTATATAGTGAGAAGGTGGGGAGGGTTGTTACTCAGAAGGGTGGTGGGAATGGGAGATAGGCAGATAGCTGAGAGAGCCTGTTGACGACTCTTAACGACTGTAATAGGTCTTACAGGAAAAGGCAAGGGGTGAGAAGGTGAGAAATGGTTTAGTCATGTATAGTGAGATAAGAATCCAATGTCTTTGTTCAGCCCAGGTCTTTCCATGGTTTTAAGTTTGGTAATGAGTTGTATTCAGCAGCTTCTCTTTCCAGTCTATTTCTGAAATTCCTTTGTAGTAAAACAGCTACTTTGAGATCTTGTATAGAATGTCCTCGGAGATTGAAGTGTTCTCCTACTGGTTTCTCTGTTTTGTGATTCTTGATGTCAGATTTATGTCCGTTTATTCTTTGGCGTAAGGTTTGGCCTGTTTGTCCAATATAGAGAGCTGAAGGACACTGTTGGCATTTGATGGCATACACAATGTTAGACGATGAGCAATTAAATAGTCCCGAGATGGTATGTGTGATGTTGTTGGGGCCAGTAATGGTGTTGTCCGGGTGTATGTGGCAGCAAAGTTGGCATCTGGGTTTATTGCAGGCTCTGGTGCCAGTGTCTGTGTTAAGTCTGGTTGTAGTATTATTGTGGGTTAGGAGTTGTTTAAGATTGGGTGGCTGTCTGTAGGCAATGAAAGGTCTTCCTCCCAGAGCTTGAGAAAGAGAACTGTCATTGTCCAGGAGAGGTTGTAGATCTCTGATGATGCGTTGTACTGTTTTAACTTGGGAGCTGTATGTGATGACTAGAGGTGTTCTGTTATTTTCTTTTTTGGGTCTGTCTTGCAGCAAGTTCTCTCTGGGTATCAGTCTGGCTCTGTTGATCTGTTGTCTAATTTCTGGCATATCTGTCAACTGCTCTGGAAAAACCTGGTTTTTTACTGCGATAGTATGGTGGCCAATTTGGGCACTTTGCTCTCATGCAATTTTGGGCTGAGATTTTGCCCTGAGAAAAGCACTTTTTTCCAAGTCTGCGATTTTGTGCCATGCTCCAAAACACACGTTTTTGGGTGCATTGGGTCTCCCCCAAAGTGATTTTTCTGGGTCTCCAATCTCACGTGGGTCATGTGACTCCCATGGGATTTCAGACCCGGAAGATGATATCCCAGATTTGTTGGAGGGTATGCTTTATAGCCTTCCAGAAGTACAGGCAGATCTCATCATACACTAATTTCATTTATGCAATTGCAGCTTTACACCGATTGCAGAGAATAAAATGAACCAATTAAAAGGGGCGGAAGAGTGGGAACCTGCCCCTGTCCCTGGAAGGGGCCATTTGAGAGCTTGCGAGACCCTCACACAACCTTCCCAGAGCCTGGGAGGCAAGGTGAGGGATGGGGGCTTAAAATGCTCTCCACCTTGTGTGGGAGGTTGGCCAAGATCTGCTTAGTGCTGGCTTCCAACAGGGAGAGGTGGTTGTGTGGGGCCACTTGGGGGATCATTCTGACTTTACCTGGCTTATATGCACAATAGCCAGGAATGTAACCCACAGATACCATGTGCATACCATGACAACTCAGGATTTCATACATGCAGTCGATTACTGAAGTGGCTGCATACAGAGCTGGGCTGAAGCACACCAGCCACATTCATATCACACGCTTAAAGCACTTTAAACTGCCATGGTTTCCCCCCAAAACAGCCTTTTCTGCTTTATTGTAGGCAGGGCTTGATGCACAGCTTGGAGTGACCTGAAGGTGCCATGTTTTATGGATAGCTGTGATCTTCTTATTTGGGCCCCTGTTGCATCTGCTCACGTGATTGCTCATCTCTGTTAACCACACATCAAAGCAGATTCCTGGACCGCAGTTGCTTTATTAAACAGGAAACATAATGGACTGGCTTTGAGGGTTATGCAGAGAACTCAAAGAAAGAGAAAAATTTTGTGCGCAGCATGGTGTTGGATTTTTTGCAAAAAGCAGAAGCAGTTCAGACCCTTAAAAACCACAGATTAAAAACCCCAGCTGCATTCTGGGATTACGGGGTTTCTAGAAAATGGAAAAAAAGTACCTGGTTTTTCCGTTAACCCTGATAGAACTTCGAAAGAGTGATTCTTCGCCAATCTCTCACAAAAGGAAAGAAAAATACATAGAGGAAAATCACACTTAATGCACTTAAAGTCAGAATTTTGCACTGCTGGCATTTCTTCACATATGCTAATTGGCCATTAAAGAAATAACTGGACCCTGTCTTCACTGGCAGGGCTCAGCCCAAGTACATGAAATGCCGGAGAGCATCTAAACATACACAAAGGTCCTTTGCTCCTCAGTGAATAACCATAAGGAGTATGCAATAGAAAGGTCTCCATAAACTGCATACAGAAGCTATTCCAGACAGCTGCAGTTGCTTTTCCAAATGTAATCAGGAATCACCTAATAATCGCACAAACCTTTGCAAACCTCAGTCAGAAAGAAGCAGAGAGAAATGCTGAACTGACGTTGATGAGTCACTGCTCAATGCCAAGTCTTGATTAGGAGTGAAAAGGATACAACTGGCAACGCTGTTTGCAAAACAAAGCAGGAGGATTCTTGCAGAGTCCTGTGGCATTTGCAATTTGCACTGAAAGCTCCCTCGGCTCTGTGCAATGTGTGGGATTTTGAAAGGCTGTGACGGTTGACACTGATGACCAGTGGGATTATGCATCCCTGAGGGTTGTTGGCCTTGGCCATTCATTGTTGGTGCAAAAGTGATATTTTGTGTGTGTGGTGTGCTTTTCCAATCCCCCCCCCATCGCCAAAGTGCTCACTTGTGTCAGTGGACACAGAGGCACAGCTGGGATGTGAATTTTTAAAAATGAGGTTTTATACATATTTTAATGTACACATCTCCTAATGTATGCATTTATGTCTAATGTTTGAGGCACATTTCTGAAATGGGCATTTTTAAATAATACATTTAAAAAAATATTTTATTTTCACCAAAGATGCACTTTTGTGCACACAGTTCTCATATATATACACATTAGACACATTTTGCTATTGTTGGAATACTGCTTCCAAAAAGCTCAAATTTTAAAGCTTTTTTTCCCCGTTTACACATTGGTTCAGGAAGTGCAAAATACAAGGGACTCCCCCTTTATGTGGGAGTTTTATTCTGGGGCCCCGTGTGCATATGCAAAATCACGAAAATGGGGTACACCCTGGGGAACACTCCTCAACCAAGCTGGAGAGACAGCGGGGCTTGGTTAACCAGGTGGTCTCCATTGCTGTGTACCACTTCTGGGTACCCGGCACCACATATGTGCATGGTCACGCACAGATAGAATGAGCATAAATGGGGAGTTGCCTATAGTAATGCTCAAATTACCAAAAGATGAACAAAATGAATTTCTCCTCCATCCCTAGGGTGAGAAATCCCATTCTGCCCTAGGAAGGCTATAGTTCCATGCCTTACAACTTGATATGCAATCCACATTCTCTTCTGGTGCTGTGCCATGACTGAAGAAGTTACAGAAGCTCACCTTGGCATTTCATAGCAACACTCTGATATGGCTGGCTGGTAACAGACAAGGCCGCAGAAGCCAGTTGTCTGATATTCTCCATTAATTGAGCAGGAGTGTATTCGCTTCGGTCATCTTTTTTGTAGGTGTCATGCTACATCATCACTGGTGGCACTAATGATTCCTGAGTAAGCCCTGATCTTCTCACCTCATGCTCCCGATTCCTTTTGAATTTTCTCCTTGCGGAGCTGATGTCTCAGCAGCGTAGTGGCTAAGCTAGCGGCACACACCTCTGGCAAAAAGGTGGCACAACTGTAGCTTCTTATTTCACAGGTGTAGCAGGACTTGGTAGGGATCCAATTCCACTCCAAGACTAGGCAAACTCTGGGGCAGGATCACCACGCTACCTAATATTTATGAACATATTACCTTCCTTGACTTTTTAAGGCTGAGTCAACTGCTTCTCTGTATAGCTTTTAATCACCATCAAATCCTGAACTGAAAGTGTATCATTTACAGATCACCAGCACACAACAAAGTCCTCCTGTTTCATTAATTCTCCCTGGTAATAGTAAAAGTGGCTTCTTCCTTTGCTATAGTTTATTGTCGTGCTTTCACCGCTCCCCTGAGCTGCGATGTTATGAGCTTTCATGTGCATGAAATTCCTCACACACTTCCTTGCCAGATGGGATGTATGCAACCATTCCTCAGAATGAAGTGGGACGGAGGGTTCTTTGGCATGATTTGCCTGGGTACAAGAACAGGAACCGCCCTCCTGCCCATAGAAGAGAACAGATGGGAATCACCGTCTGCTCAAGTCTGGACTGCATGTTCCATCAGGGAAAGACAACACACATTTCTTCCTTTTTGGATGGGATTCTCCCTCCCTCCCTCCCTCCCTCCTTTCTTTGAGAAATACTTATTCGCTCTACCTCTCCCTTCTCTCCTCCCATACCATTTGTTACAGGATTAATGGCATCGTGTCAGAATCTCTCAACACTTCTGCTGTGCGCGTTTGCCATTATTAGCTGAGCTGGCCAAGGCAACACCAGGGCAACATCTGTCTACTGTCACATAAAAGGCCATGGGGTGGCGGGAGGTGGGGGTGGCACAGAAGTCTTAAAGACGGTAATTAGTTATTAAGCTTTATTAGACCTCCAACTATACTATTCTGGAAGCCCTCCAAAGGCCTTCAAGCTGCGAATTTCTCCACATTTGGAGATAGCTTTCCCTCAGAATTACAGGGGTTTGGGAGCAACGAATGATGCAATGATAGCAAATTGTTTAGAGGTTCTCTCTCCTCTTCTAGTCCTGTGGAGGAGCCCAGGGGACAAGGAGAGCTCCGAGCAAGCATTTTGCTCTGACAAAGCAGGCTTTTTGAGCCTTGGCTTCCAGTCCACCTTTCCTATGTGCTGCTGTGTTTACGAAATCCTCTTGAAGGGGCAGGCTCTTCTCCACTCCATGGCCTCCTCCAGGCCATGGCCACCTGCCTGGGGCACTCGCTGCACCGTTGGACTGGTGTGGGAGTCACTTGCTTCTCAGGCCTGGGAGAGGGCACCCATGAAGGTCCTGGCTGTGGATCAACAAGCCCTGGTGCTGTGCAGTCTGCTTTGACTGACTCCTGCTTATAGAGATAGACCCGTCCATTTTGGTTCTCTAAGTTTCTCCTTTTCTGATTTTAAAGTGAGTTCTCTACATTTCCACAGCAATTTGTGGTTCTTTTTCCCTTTGAAAAATCATCTCGAGACTTTGTCAGCATTTTAGTGAGAATATTTCCTAAGAGCCATGGTTTTTTGTACAGGCAACTCCGCATTTATGCACATTCAAGGCATGTATGACCATATACACACATATCACCACGAATACAGAAGTGGCAGGAAAAGGGGCAAAAACGGTCCTGAAAGATTGTGAAAATGGCAGAAGGTTGTGAAAACTGTCTAGCAATCCCATGAGCTTTCGCAAGTGCAATCCCAGGATCCTTTGCACCAACCTTTGAGGCCTGTGGAGAGTTGGAGTTTGAGAAAGGAGGTTTGCAGAGAACGATTGCAGTGGAATTGGGTGGATTTTTGTGTTTTTTTAAAAAAGGGTTTTCAAGGGTTTCCAGCGATTTAGAGGGTTTTTGCAGGTTTTTTCAATGGTGTTCCCAATATATGTGATTTCACTTAAACATGTAGTACCTTGGAATGAAACCCCTCTGTAAAAGGGCAGTTGCCTTATGTAGTTTTGGCAAATATGCACTGTAACGAAACATCAGAAGTGGCATCATGCCTCCTCGCTGATCCATTGACAGCCTACCCAGAGGTAAACAAGAGTAGGCGTGAGCTTAAGGAGCAAGGGAACCAACAGTGGAAGGCTATACTTTCCTTCCATCTGAGTTTGCATGGACAGCTGGAGAGGAGGGGAGATTAGGGGGAGAGAGGGATACCACTTCTCTGCCAGCAGCAGAGGTGGCAGGGCACCCATGGGAGCACTGCCTGAGGTGGCAGCCTCACTCCACCTAATGGTTGTGCTGGCCTCAAGTTATGTGTGGCTGCTTGCGCGACATGCTCCCTCAAAAACTACAAGTCTCAGACCCCTGGCATTTCCCGTGTGCAGTACAAAGGAACCAACAAAGTGTGGCAGCAGATTACAGCAGAAGAAAGGAACAAGCACCCTAATAATCAGGGATATGTACCCATGCTGCTCTCCACATGTTTTCACCCCTATGCATAGAGGAGGAAGCCAAACCACACCTTCAGGCCCTGATGTTACACACCCCACCAGTCCCTCCCTGAAGTATCTTCACATTTGTGTGATACCTGTAAAGTTGAATGCATATGTGGCACACAGCTGTATGCACTTAGACTCCCTTTCACAGGCGTTATGCCAAAGGAGCACAGATGTTGGGAACAAGCATTGACAAACAGAATAATTGTGAGAGGCTTTTAAGAGAGCAGAGCTATTTGAATCCCAGAGAAAACGAGAGCCTGAGCTGCTGATGGGCTTTGCAGGTCCCAGTAAACCATCAAGGTCTCTCGTCTTCAGAGTGCATAAGAGAACTGGCACTATCTCCCAGGGATAGGGAACAATTGCCTAAAGGATGTTTGTCACTCATCTATAGTTAATATACATACATGCCATACTGCCATGTCTGGCTAGAAATACACACCAGGCATTTAGCAATGTCAGGAATTTAAACAAAGAGACAGAAAGATGCTGCTGGACAGCCATAAATCCTCCAGACAGAGGTAGGGGCTGGTTGACAAATTTGTACCAGGCTTGGATAAACTATGCTTGGGCACTGCAAGTAGAAATGCAGTAAGACTTAATAAAAAAATTATACAAATAAATAAATAAAATAAAAAGTAAGCACCTTTTAAAAACAATGCAAAGCGCTTCATTCAGTAAAAAGAGGGATGGGGAACCTGTGGATGTTGGTGGGTAGCTTTCATCATCCCTGACCATTGGCCATGCTGACCAGATCTGATGGGAGCTGCATTCCAATGACTTCTGAAGGGCCACTCCTGGGCACTTGGGACTTCCTGGATCACAATCTTAGCCACAATATTGTGCAGGCTCAGTTCCCATAATGCACCCTTCCCCAACTTGGTCCCCACCAGGTGTTTTGAACTTCAACTCCCATCATGACCCAGCAAGCATGGCCAATGGTCAAGGGATAATATAATCCAAATTTCCCATTTGCTCAATTTGCTGTTGTAAGCAATGGCCCTGTAGATTTGGAGTCCGGAGTGCTTTTACTCCAAGGTACCTTTCTGGAGTCACTCCTAGTTGTCAAGGGTTCTGTTGAGGGTCTTCAATAGATCTGTATTTCCGTCAAGAATCACACCAAGAAAAGGAACTCTCTTGCTGTAATTGGTGGACTAAGCCCACACAGTCAGAAAAAAAACACTGGGTAGAAAAGGTTCTGCACAGTAGCTAAGCAACCCTCCCGCAGCTCTGGAAACTTCACAATAGGAAGTGAGGCCATATGTAGTAGTTCCTAAGAGGCAGTTGCTAGGGAACCTTGTTGGTTGCTTAGCTAGTATTCCAACTAGGTCTGTGTTGTTATTTTTGTTAATTGAGCCCCTTCCCAATTGTTGATTTCAGGTTCGGATTATTGCAACAACCCCGCTAATGTTTCTAAATTCCACAGTGTATCCTAATTTCTAAGTTTCCTAGAATTTTAGAATGATCCAGCCTTTGGTGGGAAGGAACAAGTGACGAAGAGCTGGACAGTCAACAACAAGGAAAGGAAAGAGAAGGGGGAAAATATCTGTAGAATAATAATAATAATAATAATAATAATAATAATAATCATTCCACTCTTCATCTGAGGGCCATTTTCACTATAAAAATACTGAACATAAAAACAAATGAAACAATAACCCCCACCCCCACAGTTTTAAAGGCCATAGATGGTTTAATTAGCCAAAAACCTGGAAGAAGAGTTTTTGCCTGGCACCTAAAGATATCTAACAGAGGCACCAGGCACGCCTCCCTGGGGAGAGCATTCTGCAGGTGGAGAGCCATCACAGAAAAGGCCTGTTCTCACGTTGCCATCCTCCGAGTCCAAACTGCTCATGCAGGGGACACACAAAGAAAGGTCTGAGATGATTAGTGCAGGATCCAGGTTGGTTCATAAGGGGAGAGGCGATCCTTGAGGTATTGCAGTCCTGTGCCCTGTTCTCAATGTCATTTCTTACTTTGGCAAATCCAACAGGATGGTAGGCTATGGGTGGCCATAATCTAACTAGGTGGAGGTGTAACTGGGGCCTTCAGTTCCCTGGCATTTCTTTATTAAAGTTATAGAAACTTAGATACATTTCAGCACTTGCTGTCGAAAAAACCCAACAAGGTGTCTTTATTTATTATTTGATTTTTATTTTATCATCAGGTTCATATAACCCAAGAGGCCATCGCCTCAGTAGGTCATAGAATCATAGAATCATAGAGTTGGAAGAGACCACAAGGGCCATCGAGTCCAACCCCCTGCCAAGCAGGAAACACCACCAGAGCACTCCTGACATATGGTTGTCAAGCCTCTGCTTAAAGACCTCCAAAGAAGGAGACTCCACCACACTCCTTGGCAGCAACCTAGTTGGCCATGGAACTGGAAAGTGAACATTAAACAACAGCCTTACTGTGTGTGCCCAGTTGGTGAGCAGGGAGAGACTCTGCTGTCCGTCAGGCAATGGCCTTTTCCACCTGCTTTGCCCATCCTCCAGCCCTAGGAGCCTGCGTGTGAAATAGGGCATTCACACATACAACTGGTAGCCTACACCTCTTTTCCATGCAGCCTCTGAGAGGCCACAGGTTCTCCACCCCTCTTGCCTATTCTGGCTTGTGCATTGAGATGTAACTGTTGTTTCATAGGTTCATAGAATTGTAGAGTTGGAAGGGACCCCGAAGGATATCTAGTCCAGCCCCATGCAATCTAGGAATCCTGCTCACAGCCATCCCATTTGTTGTTATCAGACAAGCCCCATCAAGGCATCCTTTGCATGGAGAAGGTCCCACGTCATACCCCCCCCCCCAGGATATCAGGCAGGGTTCGAGAGCTACTGGCAGCCAGGGTAGACTATGTTAGATCGACCATCAGACCTGCTATAAGACAGCTTTCTATGTTTATAAGTCTATCTCCCACATTTATGCGAAAGCAACCTTCTGCCCATTCTAGAAATAAGGCAGACCAACGTACTACCCCACCAGCCAACACAGATCTGTCAAAGCCACTGATCCGCTCTTCCGACCCTTGCACGAGTTCCTGCTCTCCTGATTTATTCCTGAGCTGCCTGATTGACACTGTTCCTGCCATCCCTCCTGGAGGATTGTTGACATGCCTGGTGCCACTTGTCAGTCTTCCCAAAGCTGCACATATCAATCTGCGTTTCCCTAGATGGCTCTGACCCTCTGCTCACCTGAGAGCCAGGATATAAATAACTGCGCGCGGAAATGAAAGTGCTGATTGGGATTTAAATAGCATTTCCATAAAATCTGCCTTGAGTACTAATTAATTAAGCTATGATCAGTGTGCCTTGATGGCGCTTGTCTGATAACAGAACAAACTGGCTGGGTGGGGGAGTCTTAGGAGCACCTCTTAAGGCCTTCCTGTGGATGCTGCTGCCAGAGAGCCAGGATAATGAGGTTGTGTGTTTCCAATTGTTAAGCTGCAGGCAAGATTTGTTCCCATTAACCTGATAGTGCCTACAATTTGAGGTGTTTAACAAATGCGTCTTCTTCTTCTTCTTCAATGAGGCCTCATTGGGAAGCGAGATCTTGGCTACAGCAAAGGGTCAAATGAGAATCAGCAGGTGGAACGTTGTCAAGCCCATGGTGCGAGACTGAAGATCGCCAGTGGTGCAGGAGACCTGGGACTATATGTGAAAAATGAGTTGAAACACTCAGATCTTGGTGTGGATTCTCCATGTGACCTTGACCTAGTTGCTCTCATACGACTAAACATCAGGAATAACTTTCTGACAGCAAGAGCTATTCAGCAATGGAACAGACTCTCTTGGAAGGTGATGGACTCTCCTTCCTTGGAGGTTTATAAGCAGAGGTTGGTTGTCCATCTGTCAAGGATGCTTCGGTTGAGATTCCTGCATGGCAGGGAGTTGAACCAGATGACCCTTGGGGTCCCTTCCAATTCTACAGTTCTATGATTCTATCTGTGAAATAGGAGTAATGGTGACCTACTTCTGAGTGCTGTTATACTATATCCCTAATGCTTGGTATGGTTTTTGTATGCTCTGAAGAACAAGAACTCAAGTGCTGTTTCTAAGAATCAGAAATTTATTAGTTGTAATAAAAGGCAATGTAATAGGAGCAAGGAAGAGCTAGAAAGTTCTGAGGCTGAATAACTTTATTAAATATCACTGGGAAGAATTCAACGTAGCTCAATTGTTCTATCAGTGCCAACATTTCAGTTTGCCAGATAAAATAATCCCCCTCTTCTCCGCCCGCCCCCGGAACTTTCTAGGGATTTTCTTGACCCCAGAGACGATTGGGGGGCATGGGGAAGATAGGGAGAGACCAGCTGCACTAACAGAAGTGAAATGTCAATGGGAATTAATAATAAAACATAGAGTACTATTGTAAGGGCCCTTTTATACTATTGCAAACCTTTGGCTTCACCCATGCATTTAGATATTTTTATCTTGCTTCTTGGTAGGACCACAAAGCTGCCTACCTAGCTCTTGACACAGCCCATCCACATTGGATATCAGAAGGAGTAAAAGATGAGTAATCACAGCATGGTGTCAAAAATCCAGGTTGGCTACAAGACTCATAAATAGGCGACCAGCAGGATTTTGACTAGCATATCAAGTAATAAGCTCTGGAACCGTACTTTGTTTTTTTTAACTGAACACCCAAAGGATCAGGTTGCCAATCTGAACCTGTGGTCTGAGACGCAGTGAGTGGCCACTTCCCACCTTGCTGTCTCTATAAATGCAGCCCTTGCTTCTGTGGCTTCGTTTTCATTCCCAGTGTGCTGTCTTTCACTTTCCCAGCATATTCATCGCAACCAAAATAACAAGGGTAATTTCTAGTTAGGATAAAATCTCTCTGTGATAACGTGAGGCAGGATGTGTGGTGAGGCAGAAGGGAAAGATAATTTTGATTGCCACCAATATCTCTCATTTCCCAAGGCAGTAGGGCGTAACTCTATCAGTTTAGGGTGCTTCCCCATGGCAGCCTTCTGTAGGAATTGAGATGCTTCGCAGGTGATTGGCAACCTGATTCAGTATGCTGGACACTCCCAAGCCAGGCATCGACTCTGCTGATTTGCTCCTATGGCTGGTACATTCGTACTTGCAAAATCAGCACAGAGGATTGGAAACCGTTGCACGAAACCAGCACCGTTAGCTGTAAATTCTTTGGCAGTAAGATTATGGAGCCACTGTCCCTGGTAGGGTGGCCACGATGCAACCAGGATGACTTGCAATCACCTTGAAAGCAGGAGATGCAGCAGCAATAGGCTGTGGCTATCTGCTCCTCTCCATTGCCCATCCTCCCTTGCCTGCTCTGCAGTACCTCAAGGGTGTTCTTGCAGTGACAAGATGGGGGGCAGATAAGAAGAGCAGGCAGGGAACTGATGGAAGCAGCTGCAGCTTCTTCCTCTCCCATGTCGATGGATGCATTTAAAATACACGCCTTTCCTTCCCCAGATTGCAGACTGACAATGCTAGTCCTTGGGGACACTGAAGCTTGAGAGCCACCTCATGTACAGATCTGGGCATTTGGTGGAAATTGTGGGACGCGGGTGGCGCTGTGGGTTAAACCACAGAGCCTAGGAATTGCTGATCAGAAGATCGGCAGTTTGATTCCCCGTGATGGGGTGAGCTGCTGTTGCTCGGTCCCTGCTCCTGCCAACCTAGCAGTTTGAAAGCACGTCAAAGTGCAAGTAGATAAATAGGTATCACTCTGGCGGGAAGGTAAACGGCGTTTCCGTGTGCTGCTCTGGTTCACCAGAAGCAGCGTAGTCATGCTGGCCACATGACCCGGAAGCTGTACGCCGGCTCCCTCGGCCAGTAAAACGAGATGAGCGCCGCAACCCCAGAGTCGGTCACGACTGGACCTAATGGTCAGGGGTCCCTTTACCTTTATGGGGCGTGTGAATAGATGCAAATGTATTCCTATGATGCAGATTGAACCTGAGATCTTCTGCTTGCAAGGCAAGGCAGATGCTTTACTATGGAGCTACAGCCATTCCCCAAAGGTAGCTTCACTTGGCCCAGGGCCACCTCAAGCCTAGATGCCAGCCCTGGTGAGAATGTAGGACAACACCAGAGGCTAATAAAGGGAAACATGTGACAACATAGTCCCCCCCCCCCCAATATTGTGGACGGGCTCCTTCTGAGTTGCTTCACTATTCCTGTTGGTGGACTGTAGGCAGGGGTTCAAAAACCTTGACTGGCCTTGTTAGCTAAGCCAAAGTCTGTGGTTGCCAGGATCCTGTCCCAATGCCTGAAACCCTCTGAAATCCCCCTGAATTATGCATCCTGCAAAAGAGCCAACAAAACGGAGGGAGCCCTGTGTTTATAGCCATTCTCCGGCTTCTTTTCTTTAGTTTCTTTTTGTTTTTAATTATCTCCACTGACAATATTCCATTATTATTTTTCTTCCTCCAATCTATTCTCTCCTTCATCTCTTAGTCATTCATCTTGTCTTCTTGCTATTTGTTCGTTCTTTGAAGTTAAATCCTTCAAAGACAGAATTTCTTATTTTCTCCTCCTCTCCTTGTTCCTCCTGCTTCTTTATTGCTGATGTTAGTATTTCTCCTTCCGAAAACCTTCTCCTGAAGCTAGAGGACTTGGTGTCATTTTTTTTATTTTATTCTTTTCTTTTTCCTCCTGTGATTTCAAGATTAGCTAAATCCTGTCATTTTCAGCTGTCAAAAATATTGCTAAAATGTGTTTCTTTCTGTTGAGCCTGCCCAGGCTTTGATTTTTCTGTTCCCTTATTTTACGTCGGATTGGATTTCTGCAGCTCCCCACCACCACTATGAGGCTTGGGCTGACGAGAGTTGTAGTCCCAAACATATGGAGGGCACCAGGTTGGGGAAGGATTACTGTAATGCTGCTTTAGTGGGTGTTCTGTGTGTGGGTTTCCCACAGGCATCTGGGTGGCCACTGTGAGAACAGGAGGCTGGAGTAGAGGGGCCAGAACAGAATAATAATCAAGCAGCACCATATGGAAAATGGGTGGCTTTCGTTATCATAGAATCATAGAGTTGGAAGAGACCACAAGGGCCATCGAGTCCAACCCCCTGCCAAGCAGGAAACACCATCAGAGCACTCCTGACATATGGTTGTCAAGCCTCTGCTTAAAGACCTCCAATGAAGGAGACTCCACCACACTCCTTGGCAGCAAATTCCACTGTCGAACAGCTCTTACTGTCAGGAAGTTCTTCCTAATGTTTAGGTGGAATCTTCTTTCTTGTAGTTTGGATCCATTGCTCCGTGTCCGCTTCTCTGGAGCAGCAGAAAACAACCTTTCTCTCTCCTCTATGTGACATCCTTTTATATATTTGAACATGGCTATCATATCACCCCTTAACCTCCTCTTCTCCAGGCTAAACATGCCCAGCTCCCTTAGCCGTTCCTCATAAGGCATCATTTCCAGGCCTTTGACCATTTTGGTTGCCCTCCTCTGGACACGTTCCAGTTTGTCAGTGTCCTTCTTGACCCGTGTGGAAAAGGTTAAACCCTCAGCAGTGCAGCCCCAATGAAAATCACCCCTTCACCCACATCCACACTTAGCATTCACATTTTAAAATGGAGATAGCGCTGTGCACTATACAAATAGCATAACAGGTAGCTTGATCTTGGGTCACACAGTCTACTGTGAAAAATCAGGCATTGCCGTCCCTCCATTATCTATTTGCTCTATCAGGTTTGACCTTGATCCTTGTTTCTATAAAAGTCATAAAAAGGTAGCGATTTTTGCCAGATATGTATATGCATGCTGGCTACAGAAATAAATATAGAAACCTAGGAAGACTTTATAGCTCTTCATTCAGGGGTTCCCAACATTCTTGGGCCTGGAACCACTTTGGCAATATAAGGAACTGTTGTGGGTGCCATGAAATAGCCATTTCAGTGAAGAAAAACTGGTGATGCTGCAGAAGTGACCGATGGGGAGAGATGCTACATGGAACATGGCCTCCCAACAGCCATTTGTACTGCTTACTGGAATGACTTGTGTTTTGTTTTCTTAATTCTTAATTTCTGTGAACTGCCCTGAGATTTTATGCTGAAGGGTGGTATACAAATCTAACAAATCATCATCATCATTCTCCATCCTTTTAAATCATTGTCGTCAATTCTGTAAAGTATGTTTTAAAGGCATCCTATTATATTTGCTGTGTTTGTGGCATTGTATTCTTTTTTCTTCAAAAAAATGTTTTGAGATGTTCCTTGATCTGAGCATCAGAGAGATCGAACAGTTCAGTCTCTAGCTAAAAAGTTGTCATGCTTGTAGTTTTGTTATGTAGATCACAAAAAAACACAAAAAACGTGAGGGGTAACTCATGCTCAAGACTGTCTCTGCAGGCACATAGTAAAACATGAAGATATATAAGTATCTCAAAACTCAGTGTTACAGTACCCCAGCTTTTGGTTACTATAACCAGGAGAGTAATTTTCACGGCACGTTCATTCCACAGCCATCAGGATCCACATCAGGTGGCCCAGAGAAAATTGCTCATCCTTTTCTCCTTTAACTGCAAAATGCTCTAGGAATTGTCTGCATGTTGCTTTTAGGGCAAGCCACTTGCCATTCAGATATATTTTTGTCTTCTTCTGCTTCATTAGTACTGTCTTTGTTATGCTTTAGCAGCTCCATGATTTCCTCCTTTATTTTAATACCCATTCTGGTTAGCAGCAACAGAAGTACCGGTATAGTGTCCCATTCAAGGGAAATAATAGTACTGCTCTATTCTGTGTCCAGTTCTGAGTGCCACAATTTAAAAAAGGATATTGACAAGCTGGAACATGTGCAGACAAGGGTGCAGACCAAGATGATCAAGGCTGGAAACCCAGCCTTATGAAGAGCAGTTGAGGGAGTTGGGTATGTTTAGCTTGGAAAAGAGGAGACTGAGAGGAGGTGTGATAGCTATCTTCAGATATCTCGAGGGCTGTCACAAGTTTTCTTCTGCACTGGGGGGGGGGGCAGGACCTGAACCAATGGCATCAAGCTACAAGAAAGGAGATTCCAACTAAACATCAGGGAAAACTTTATGATGGTAAGAGCTTTTGGACAGTGGAATGGACTCCCTCAGAAGGTGGTGGACTCTCCTTCATTGGAAAGTTTAAGCAGAGGTTGGATGGCCATCTGTCAGGGATGCTTTAGTTGAGATTCTTGCATTGAAATAGAAGACCCATGGGATCACTTACAGTGCTAAAAAAAATTTCATTCCCATCCTTCTCAGAAAAAAAACAACACTATGATTCTATGCATCAGAAATCTTTCCCTCAGAGAGATGGCTGTATTGGTCTGATCCTCTTTCACATGGATGATTTTGAAATAGAACCTTATTTACACCATGTTCTAGGTCTTCTCCAGTAGGAATTTCTGTGACCCATTTCATTCTCTTGAAACTTTGATGTGTTCCCAAAACTTGGTGTACAGCAAGAAATTAACACTAAATTCTACTGAGGATTTTTTTAAAAAAAGAAAAATCTCAAAATTCTGAAGAACTGTAGAGAACAGAATTTAAGAGTGGAAAAGTGAGAGAAATCAAAATGGTCAGTTTTGATTCTCAGCCCTATCTAAGTCCTTTGACTCTCAACATACATCTGTGACCCTAGCATTCAGTGTTGATAGCTGCAACCTTTAAGTTTCTCTTGTGCAGCTTCTTTTGGTGTATATCAAAACCCGTTACATGGCTTGTATTATAAACCAGAGACTCTGCCTGCCAGCTTGTCAATCACTTTCTTAATGATGGAGATTCAGGGAGCTGTTTCTCATTTAATTTCCATCTTATAACATCCCAAAACAAGCTCTCAAAATCACCTTTTGTCAGTTTAGTTACTGGTATGGGATGGATTGGGGGGGGGGGCGAGCAAGCATAGATTAGGGCCATCACAAATCTTGAGCAATACTCTGCATGTGCCAGCACTTGCATGATGCTACATCTCTTGAGTGTTCATAACTGCGGAGATGCTTACCATGCCTACACAGAAGTTTGGGACAACCCACTGCCATCTTGAAAGACTTTCTCCTCTAAGAGACACCCGATTCTTAAGGACAGCCTCCCTCAGCTTTAAGCTGAGATCCCTTGACTTTACCTTTGTTCCAGTCATTTCCACCTTCACAGTGATTTGCTAAGCAACTTTGTTGTTGTTTAGTCATTTAGTCGTATCCGACTCTTCGTGACCCCATGGACCAGAGCACGCCAGACACTCCTGTCTTCCACTGCCTCCCGCAGTTTGGTCAAACTCATGCTGGTAGCTTCGAGAACACTGTCCAACCATCTCGTCCTCTGTCATCCCCTTCTCCTTGTGCCCTCCATCTTTCCCAACATCAGGGTCTTTTCCAGGGAGTCTTCTCTTCTCATGAGGTGGCCAAAGTATTGGAGCCTCAGCTTCACGATCTGTCCTTCCAGTGAGCACTCAGGGCTGATTTCCTTAAGAATGAATAGGTTTGATCTTCTTGCAGTCCATGGGACTCTCAAGAGTCTACTCCAGCACCATAATTCAAAAGCATCAATCCATCAAATTGCCCAATGTGAAGAAGGTGAGTTCAGCTTTGTAGATTGTAGCAAATCCTTCCCATCCCTCTCAGAAAAAAAACCTCTTCTGAAAGCTGTGCAAGCTTTGCAGTGTTTGCCTTTTAAGATATTTGAGGCTGCAATCCAATACTCTTACATGGAAGTCCCATTTAACTCAATGACGCTTATTTCTAAGCAGGCCTGCATAGGACTGGGTTTTAAATTGCTCAGTTTATGCCGCTGGAGAGCTCAGATCCAAGTGCCAGCAGGCAGACCTTGTAAGACATTAATGAGCTGTCTTACCACTCAGGTTTAGCAGCCTTTCTTAACAGACTCCTTTGGAAATAGGAAATGGGCTGGTTGCTGCGTACAACCAAAACAGATTAATTCTTTCTGCAGTTCAGCATTAGAGTATGGCAATTTGAAACGTCTTCAATGATCTGAATACACTGTTTCATTATTTTCAGTTATTTATATACATGCAAATATGAAAATATCTATCCTAGTTGTTGTTGTTTTATTAATTGTGATGACTCAGGACACCTTTCAGCCCACAAGTTAGAATATATTGAACTAGCAACCAACAACAGTTAACCTGTGGATGATATAGGCCCCTGGTCAAATCAACATGGGTTCTTTTGAATTATGCAAGAACTCTATGGCATAACAAAATGGACGGCCTGTTTTGCATGAAGAAAATTGCTTTGTTTTTCACGGGACAAGACGTCCTCTTCCTCTGTGCCTTTTCTCGTGGTTGTGTGGGGTCCAGTTAGCTTCTTGTCTCATAGCCTCACACTTTAGAGGCTGCAGCAGCTTCGCGGTGCCATACGCATCATTTGCAATGTGCTTCAGGATAAAACTGGCCAGGCTTCTGGCAACAGCCAACATCTTCAAGGCGGTATATCTTTGAAGGTACGGCTGCATATTCTTTGCTTTGTAAAACTTAGCTGATATGATTTAAGATGCCTGCAGCTGCAGGCAAGATGCCAAAGTATTAAGTGTTCAAAATGTCCCTTGCTGCCTAGGCCCTTGGCAAGATGTATACAGCTTAACATTTCTGAAATCTAAATGCTTGTTTTATGCACAAATGATGAATCCACTGCTTACCTGTTGTTGATGTTGAGACTGCCAACTTCAAGGCTATTTCAAGTAGGATTCTTTCTAGTTATCCGAGTTTAGTTGTTTAACATAAAATGTAGTTATAATATTTAAAACGTAAACATAATTTTGGATTGTGGTTTTAAATTGCAGCCTAATGATGCATAGTTTTACTTGCAACTCTGTTTTCTTTTCTCCTGTTGTTTTTGGTTCAAGTCAAAATTGGTACTCTTATAACATGAAAGTGTATAAACACTGCCCTTGTTCTTCAGAATAAAACATTGTGTCAGCAGTTTTACAATTTGCCAGTTACTCATGTCTTTCCCCAAAAGGAAGAACTTGAGAGATAAAGAGAGAGTGATGATTTTGCCTTTATACTGTTAGCTTTCCCCACGTGGAAATGCAGACGTTCAAAAATTTCAGATCCAACTCCATTTTGAAAATAATGCGTTTTAAAAGTCATAGACATAACATCTAAAAGAAACTAAAAATACTTACCCATATATTAGGTTATGTTTGCGAGATAACTGGTTACATAATTGCTGTTTAAGTTAACACTTTCTGTTTTCTTTTTTAGTTTCCGATTTTCCTGAGGCACCACAAAATTCTGCTGCTGACATATGTAATGAGCTTGTGCTAGATATCCCCCCGCCCCCGGCAAAAAAACCTGGAAATTGGGGAAGGGGTGGAATCATTACCCATCCAAAAAGCTGCATTGAAGTTGGGTTGGTGGGAGACGTTGGCAGAATGGTGTGCTTAATTCTTTCCCTATCTATTGTTACTTTAGTCAAACACAATCAGCACCTTTTCACCTGCAGGTATTCAAATGCATGTTCGCATTTGACAGGGAAGATTTATGTGTAATTCTCTCTCAGTCACGTGTGACCTCTCTGTGAAGTGTTAGAATCAGAACTATACTTCTGCTTATCAAGCACATGTATACCAGGACTCGAGGATTTGGTCACTGGAGTGAATAGAAGCAAACTCCTTGACCTCCTTACTATTAGCTGCTCCCAGAGGACAAGAGGGGAAGAGAAGGCCCCTGACTAACAGGCAGGACCCAGCACATTTGTGTGTGAGAAGGCTAATGAGGACTTTGATTCATATATTTCCTTCCTATTGCTGTCCTAAGATATTTACTTAGCTGCCACAGGCAAATAAATAAATAAAACTTCTGGGTAGAATAAACCCCTTTCCCACCCTCCATATTCATCTGAGGCAGGGGTCAGCAAAGTTTAGCCATGTCTGCACATGCACAGATGCGATTTCTGGTGCCGCAGAAGCGAGCCCCCATGCCATGCTGCACCAGTTTAGCGCAGCGTGCGAGCGGGCAACTCGGTTCCAAGCGGCTCATGGGCCGGTCAAATGACCTCTGCGGGCCGCTTCCAGCCCATGGGCCTTAGTTTGCTGGTCCCTGATCTGAGGGTCTGACTTTCTGTTACCTTTATCACGTGGAAGCTTCCAGAAATAGATCCACTGTGCCATAATGTGTAACACACAGAGCACCCCCAGATTCTTCCACTTTTACTAAAGATCTTGCATGCCAGGAATGGGGTAGAAAGAAAGAAAGAAAGAAAGAAAGAAAGAAAGAAAGAAAGAAAGAGCTTTCTAGGCAAGATAGGTACATGCACTCAGCATTGAGGCACATTATAATTTATGAAATGATAATGTGAAGGTTGGCACTTTGGTGAGACATCATGTGGAGCCTGCTTTGAGTGGTCTCTGTATCAGAAAGAACCTGTATGTCCCTGTGAGTACCCTGAATCTTGTGTTGCCTGGAGGCAATGATGGACTGGAATCATAGACTCATAGAACTGTAAAGTTGGAGGGATCTTTTACCCAATATTGGATTCAAATCCACAACCCTGAGATTAAGAACCTCACACTCTCACACAAACTGTGTTATGTTGGGAGCCATGGGAGCTAACAAGTTGAAGCTCAATCCAGACAAAACAGAGGTATTGTTGTTGACAAGCTAACCTGGGCCTGGGAGTATGGCCTTTCCTGGATAGAGTACACTTCCTCTGAAAGATCAGTCTTGCAGCTGGGGAGTGATTCTGGATCTAGCTTTACTCCTGAATACCCAGGTGGCTTGGGAAATGTTCAGAAAGTGCAGCTTGGGTAAAACTCAGCAGACGAACTGCTTCCTTGGTCAACTGTGCTGGATTTCAACTAACTTTCAACTAGCTGGCTTTCAACTAGGCCCAGATAAAGGAGCTGGTACCTACCTATAAAATCCAAAATGGCTTGGGGACAGACCATCCTCTCCTATATATGAACCTTCCACAGCCTGGTATCCTCCGTATGGTTTGGACCACAACTCCCATCAACCATGCTGGTTAGGAGTGATGAGAGTGGTCTAAAACACCTGGAGGCACCAATTTCAGAGACTTGTTATATGTCCCCTGCCCCAAGAGGTTTAGTTGGTGGGAATGTGAGACAGACCTTTTCTGTAGCAGCCTTGTTAGGATGGAATAAGGCAAAAAAATTAGCTTAATCCCACTGTTTAGTTCAGCAGTGAAAACATTCTAATTCTTTGTGACTGCTTAGGGTTCTTAATGTATAGTTGGGGAGTCATAACTCTGTTTATTTTTATTTTAAGGTTTTAGTTTGCATTTTATTTTTTTACTTGATGGGTGTTGAGCAGGAACAGCAAGGGGCATGGCCCAGGAGGGTCATGTGGCTGAGTGTGAGTCCAAAGCGTCAGAAAGAGAATCCTAGAGAGCCACATTTGGCCTTCCTGACTGAGGTTCCCCACTCCTCCCTCCACCCACCTGAGCTCTGCAATACAGTCCGTTGTCCTGCGGTGAATGTTTATGACTGTCAACCAGACACCATGTAAATCCATTTCCTGTCTCCTGGGCAAATGATGTTCTGCCCAGTAAACAGACATTGCCAGGAAGAGTTCCGGGCAGTTGTAAATTAGTTCAGTGGGACTTTTTTCCCAAGTAAGTGTGCCCAGGATTCCAGCCCTCATTTTCAATTAAATGATTTTGCTTAGTATTGGAAAGAACTAAACTAAACTAAAAATAAAAATCCATTAATCTCCCAATTGCCTCTCTTTGTCTCTAAACTGATACCCTTCCGCAGCATGAAACACACATTAACTGCATGACCAAAAGCCTGGTTTTACACTTCAGAGAAGAATGGAGGCAATATTTAATTTCAGTCTAGTATGTATGAATGTGTTTGCTTACCTGATTGTAAAATTTGTTTCCTGCATTTCCACCATATGGTGCTGCTATAAGCAATAAATTGGTATGCACGCTTGTTCAGAAAACACACAGTTACACAATGCAAAATGTGATTTAAATGCACTGTTTCAGGACCAAAGTTAAGCCAGAATCAATGAAAGCTGAGCTCTGAGAATCCTGGGAAGGGCAGAAGATCAGTGGTACAGCACAGCCTCCCCAGCCCCTTCTTTTTCTTTTTGCAAAAGTTCCCAGCTTCAGTCCCTGCTTTTTCCACACAGGGCTGGAATGCACCTTGGAGAGCCGCTGCAAGTCAGTGTAGGCTAGATAGGCCATTATTTTGACTCATTAAGGCAGCCTCTTAACGTTCTTTTGTTCAGCACCTTGGCTCAGTAGAGAGGCGTGAGTGAGTGTCCTTGGTCATATGCAGAGTGACTTCCCGCCCCAACTGAGACACCCAGTTCTAATATATCTGAAATGAAAAGTAAGGCATCATACTATGGGCATTTAATACTATCAGCCAAGCATCAGGATTCAAAGCCAGACTTGGATCCTGGCATTTGCACACATCTATTTTTTAAAAAAATAATGCTGATTGTATATTTTTTAAATGCCTGAATTTTAGGAAACACACATATGAAGCATCTGGTACAGGTTCAAGCAGAGATGGGCTATAGCGGCAACAAGTGTGAGGTGGTGTTGTGGTGCTCCTTTTCCGTAACGCCCAGATGAGCTGCAAGCTGTGCTTGCCTATCGCTGACTAGAAAGCGATTTGTGCACACTGTGCAGTGCTTGATAAAAGCAGCACTGAGCGTATCTCTGAGAAGTACACACATGCCAGTCTCCATCGCAGCAACCCGTCCCTCCCATGGATCACTGCTATTGCAGAACGAATCCGAAGGAGAAAATACAGAGTGGGAAACAAGGAAGGGGGACAATCATCTTGGAAGCAGACACCAAAGAAGCACAGCGACTCATTACGGAGCAAATTGGTTGCAAGCAGGTGGCTGAGATTTATGGGAAACTGGCCCCCGCTCCCCCCAGTTCCCTCATGTTCGGTGTTTGACAAAAGCCGTCTTCCTTGCAGCCATTCAGTCGTGACATTTTTGAAGCCTCTCTTTTCCTTGTCAACATGACATTGGACAGAAAGCCTTTCACAGTGTAGAAGGCCTGTGAGTGTGGCTGTGTGGCTGTGCCTCTGTGAAAGCAGGAGAGCAAGAGAAATTAGATAGACTTTACATGAAGATGCTGGAAGCTGGGTGAAGATGAGACTCCACTGGACTCAAGGCAGGGGCTTAATCAAGGCAGATGCTAAGTGGGAATTAGCCCTGGCAGCCAAACGCTTGCCTTGTAATTAAACCCAGATTCTACCTCAGATCCAGTTTTGAGGGGACATTTTTCCTAGAGCTGGGTCTTGTTGGAAAGGGGCAAAAAAAACCCACAAATTGCTGAAAAATGGGAAACGGGCAGGGATAATTTTTTTCAGAATTTCATGGAGTGAAATTTCTTTCTGTAGACGTTTTTCTCCCTGCCACCAATCACCACCCCTCTGCGTGGTGTCAGGGGATGAATGATCCCTAAACAATGGGGCTGGAATTTCATTCCACCAGTCATTCTGCTTCCATAGTTGGAATTCAGCCCCATACGCCTTAACCCAGGGATAAAGGCCGAACGCTAAAAAAAACCAGGTTGTTTCCTACGAACATATGAATGGATCTGATACTGGATCAGGCCAAAGGCCTGTTTAGCCCAGCATTCTTTTCTCACTGTGCCCAACCAGGTGGCTATAGAAATTCCAGAGGCAGGACATCAGCTCCGTGGCACGTTCCTGCTCATGAACCCCGTCAGCTGGCATTCTGTCAGCTACATCATTCATTCAACTCACAATATTCACAGAGAACTCTTGGCTCACTTTCAACTGCTGTACATGGTCATGGCAAATTTTGGGCTGAACAGAGAACCAGGGAAGTGAGGAAGCTACGACTGCCACTTTACGGATGCATACATTCTGAACAACCCCTGGCAAAGTCACATTAATTGGTTCTAGAAGAGAGGAAGAAGAGTTTGGATTTGATATCCCGCTTTATCACTACCCGAAGGAGTCTCAAAGCGGCTCCTTTCCCTTCCTCCCCCACAACAAACACTCTGTGAGGTGAGTGAGGCTGAGAGACTTCAAAGAAGTGTGACTGGCCCAAGGTCACTCAGCAGCTGCATGTGGAGGAGCGGAAACGCGAACCCGGTTCCCCAGATTACGTGACTACTGCTCTTAACCACTACACCATGCTGGCTCTATGCTCTTAACAGAATTGTAGAGTTGGAAGCAACCCCGAGGGCCATGTATTCCAACCCCCTGCAATGCAGGAATCCTTGGCCCAATGTGAGGCTCAAACCCATGGCCCCAAGATTGAGTTTCATGGTCACGGTTGTTATATTCTGAGTGCTTTTGACCCTTTTGGCTTTTGCATTCCCCGTATAGAGCTGTGTCACCAAAAGTAGTGCTTCTCCTGTTGCTCACACAGTCACTTAATATGGATAAAAAGAGAGAGATGAGTCAAATGACTCCACATGTCAGGGGCTTTTGACTTTCTTCAACAAACGAATGCACCCCTTCTCTAGATAACTGCTGAGTCATCCTGTGAATGAATGGACATGTGAATCAGGACAGGAGTTGCTATGTCAGGATAATGGCTCTTGTAAACCGGACTTGAATGACAAATGAAAAGAAATGCCCCGGGGAAGGAGGCACAAATGGCACCTAAGTGATCGATGCCCAACCCTACAACTGAAAGCTCCCCCAGTTATAGTGCTGAAGAGAGAAAACGCATTTTGGCATACCAGAACAGCAAAGAATCTTCAGCTTCAGCCATCATCCTTGATGGAGAACCAGGAAAATAAGAGAGAAAGGATATATTTCTTTTCCCCCTCCAACGACTGGAAGAACTCTGCAGTGATTCACTCTGTAACACAGCACACCTCAAGTGTAACAGAAAATGGCAGCAAAAATAACTTTGCTTTATTCAAAAGAGAGTTTCAGTTGAGACAGAATGACGTTCCCTGTCAGATAGCAGCTATCACCATATGCCACGAGCGACATCAGTGGTTTCATATTCAGAATGAAGATGCTAAAAAAAAAAAAAGTCAATACATATTTCTGACATTTGACTGCACATTGTTTTGGCCCTGCAAAAGGCTAAGCAGGAAGAAAAGAGACTGAGGCTGTGATCCGAAGCACATTGACCTGGAAAGAGATCTCATGGAAATCAGTGGGATAACAGAATCAAATAAACATATTTAGGAATGGCAGAAGAGGGGCAGAAGTTAGATCACCCTATGCTGGCTTCAGATTCCAGTGGTGCAACTTCTCTTTCTAGCATCTCCTTCTTATTCACAGACTCCTCAAATTTGAGAAGTAATCAAGACTGATTCTTGTCACATCACTGCAGAGCTTATGTGTTGATCTTAGTCTGTAGCAAAGGCATGCACATAAAGCCATGTGTATCCTAGTGTTTATTCATGAATAATGATCATAAAATGCTAGGCGACACATTTAATCAAATAGCCCAAGATTTAAGTGGACTTAGGTTGCAATAGTATGCACTCTTGCCTGGAAGTAAGGCCCAATGAATTTAATGGGTAGACATGTACCCATTCTGAGTAGACATTTGCTATTAAATCACTGAATGTTTTCCTTCATCCCCCCTCCTCTCTGGCCACACACAAGCATGCATTCCAAAACAAATTCTTATCCGACAAAGATGTTTACTGCTTGCACAGAAGACATAGCATTATAAGTGTGACCGATGATTAACTTCCATCTAGTGCTTTCAATAGTGAAACAGTGCATGAAATAATGTTCTTGTACATAACCTCCAATGTACCTGTCTCCAAGGCTGACTGGAGGTACTGCCGTGGCTCAGCTTGCTGGCTTAGCAGTGTGCGCTGTGCGCAGCCCAAGAAAAGGTTGGAAATATCAGATCTGATTTTTGATTTCCTCTAAAGCAGCCTCCCTTCCCTGACTTTGGGTGAAATGAAAAGCAATGACCTAGAGGAAAATATCTGCATTCTGTTCCCAAGCCCCTGAGCTATCTAATCCCTGCACACCATGAGGAGAGTGGGGGAAGAGACTAATAGCAGAATCCCATTATTGCACAGAGATTAACATGTATATGTACACAATGGCGTAGCCATTCTACTCCAGGGGGAGAAAACACACCGTAGTGCTACCATCTTGCTCCAAAACAATCCCTTCCCATTTGAAAAAGCGGGCAGAAAAAACAGAGCACAGTTCTGTTACCCATGCAGGCACACTGCCTGAAACAGTTGCAGCTCCGCAGTGACATGTAAATAGGTATGTGTGCAGTCAGGTCTGCGCCCTTTTTGAAATGTATAGAGGCAGCGCGTGCTCTAGCCAGATAAGCGCATTGCTGGATGCAGAAATCTTTCAGAAAGCCAGCGGGGCATGCTCACCTTGACACACTTCTTTAACAAAATGCTTCTTAGGATGCATGTTGCATCAAGAGTGTATCACCCCGGTTCACGTGCTCCTGGGAGCAAGCAGGCCGAGAGAGAGAGAGAGAGAGAGAGAGAGAGAGAGAGAGAGAGAGAGATTTATTCCTCCAGGGCGAATTTAACTTTTTCTCCCCCTTGCCTCTCCTTCTTGCTCCTTGGTTAACCTCTTTTTGAAATGAGCATGTGTGAGAGATGTCTGCCTTTGGAGAGGGCAGGGCAGAAGCTAGCCAGATGAGTGAGTTTGAGGGCAAGGAAGTTCCACAGTTGAAGAAGAGCACAATTCCACCATTTGAGTAATATCACGCACGAGTCCCTGCTTGCCAAGGCACATTCCACAGCCCCCGTAATGAGGCTCGCCAGTGTCTGTCTGATGGACGGTGGCAAAGAGAATCGTTGATGAACAATCAGAGGCAGCACAACAGTAATGGGACTACTGAGATGCTTTGCATAAACGTGGCTGGGATAAATGATCAGGAGGAGCAGAAGAGATCCAAGGGAGGGAGCCAGCAGAGGGAAGAGAATCTCGGAAAAGGAATCTTGGGCTGCAACAACTACCACCCATTTATCCACTCCCTGATTAGGGTCTGCAGCCCATTCCTATGCCACTTCATATGCCAAGATTGCACTGCTTTATCCTGGATTAGTTAAACTGGGATAGCTACCACACTTGGGTTCACACACACCCTGAAGAGGATTAGAAACCCTTCCTAACTCCTTCAGCATCCATATCTTGAAGGGTGAGGGGGAAACAAATAATCTTCTTATAATTCTATCCATTCCAGGGTTTGCTGAGGGCATGAAGAAATAGCTAATCCAAATTTGTGGAGGGGGGCATTCTTGAGATGGGGCTGTGAATCAGAAGCAGAAGGAAGGTCTTGTGACCTACTTTACAGAGGGCAGTTCTCTAGTCTGAAGGGCTGTGAGTCCTCCATTTGAGAGCTGCCCCATCCACATTTGGTTTGAAGAAGGAACCATAACAAAGCAGAGTAGGAGGCTGGATGTTGCTCATCAACAGCAGCACCTAGGCAGTGAACTCAGCTGGCACCCAAGTCACCTGGTTTCTTCTCCACCATAATAAGATGTTTCATATTTCTGTTTAAATTATTGTATTTTTCTCCTAGCTTTGGTATAAAATACCATATGTAAATTTTATGCCAATCAGTGTCTCTTTTGTCCTTTTTCTGGTAATGCAAATTCTCTTTGGGGGCAATGCATAACTGGCTGGACTATGAAACGAGGCAGGTTCAATAATCAGGAAGCGTTTCTTCTATTAAATGCTCTTTCCCTGTGTTCTGTTTCCTCCTCTCCTCTCTCTCACACCTCCTTTCCTTTGTTTGATTCTCTTATGAATCAGTTCATCCAGCTTCACACGGCTTCTGTTATGGCACATCAGCCTCAGAATTGCTTTACACATTTACGGTACCGTAATTTATGTCAGTGACATATGACTCACTAAGGGCCATATAGCCACTGAAGGCATGCTTGGCAGTGCTCTGTTTTGCAGCACATGTGCATGCAATAATTGATAAGGACAAAGACCCATCTAGTCCAGCCTCCTGTTCTCACAGCGGCCAACCAGATGCAAGCATAACAGCACTCTCCTCTCCTGCGATTTTCAGCAACTGGCCAGCTCAAGTTTTGCTTAAAGCAGAGGTGAAACTAGGCTTTATCTCAGCCGGGTCAAAGAACCAGTTTGACATTCCCCATGTACATTTGTGCGCGCACACACACACAGGCTGGGAGCCTCAATGACACCCCTCTAGAGGCTTCACCCAGGGCAAAAAAACCCAGCTACACCCCCACCAGCTACAGCTCTTCTTAAAGATAAAGAATCATAAGAAGAGAGAGGAGCAGAAACCTTGAAGTTTCCCATCAACAGTTAGATAACAAATGCTCAGGTCACCTGGTCACTGTCTTCCCCACTATGGTTAGTTGCATTGTATTTCCATTTAAATTATACTATTTATTTCTAAAAGTGCACCCAATCACACTAATTAGCATATGCAGATTTTATGTGTGTCCTCTTTTGTCCTATTCCTTGATGATATGTAAGTGGTCACCCAGTTCAGAACAACATCGCTGCTGTGATTTTGCAAAGTACACATGTGCAAAGCTACTGCAGATCTTCTTATGAGTGGGAGAAGTTAATTAGTGTCTCTGAGGATGCTTCCAGACAACAGCATCTTCAGAAATTCTAGAGGAGTTGGTGCACTTGGGGACAAACCAATTCCCTTGTGGATTGTGGGTGTCACTTAAAAAAAGATCCCTCTGAAAGCACCCAAAATGGGTGAGGGCAGCGACATATCAAGCCAAAACATTCTGGTTTTAGAAATGTATATAATATATGCTGGTGTCTTGATATTAATATTTAAAATAGCCATCTAAATTACAGGGCTGCCTTCACTCTCTATTCTGTGCTTGGGTACTAAATAGAAAATGCAAGAAGGAAGGGGGTGCCTTGAAAAAAGTACCCCACGTTTTCCAGGCAACTTGTAGTATGTTAGCCTGCTGTTCTAGTAAAAGATAAGGCACGACATTACCCCAAATCACCCATTCCTTTTTAAAGAACAGCTTGATCTCAGTGTGCCACACAGTTATAAATCTGCTGCAATTTAAATAGCTGAATGTTGGGGAAATGAATAATGGCTATCTTTTTTCTTCTTTTGAGTGATTCGAACCCTATCTGGAACCCGACTGCTCCGAGCTTTGCTCTCCAATTTAAGACAGACCCCTCTATTTTCTCTTTGTACTTTTAAGCAGTTTGGGGAGTAAACTGTTAGGGGAAATGTATTATCTGTAGCTCATTTAAGGCTTTTATTCTTCTCAACGAGATTGCCAGCGATAGGACCAGTTTAATCATAATAGCTTTCCATGTCGCGTGGGCAGGTTCATGGTGATAGTAGCATGGGATCTACAAACATTATCTAACTGCTACTGAAGTATGACTGGATATTAAGGGTGAGCCAAATTTTCCTGAGTCCATTTCTCTGTGTGAAAGATGCAATTTCAGGGGGGAACTTTGCTGAAGGACCAATGACCTATATAAGAACGGAAGAAGAGCAGGCTGAATCAGACCAATAGCCCATCTCATCCAGCATTCATTTTCACAGTGGCCACACATATGTCTTTGGCATCTCTCTCCTCCTGTGGGTTCCAGCAACTGGCATTCAGAAGCAACAAGACAGAGCAGATAGTCATCATGGCTAGTAGCCATTGATAGCCTTATAACTTTTTGTTGCAGAAAAAAAATATGCTGAGAGATTATTTACCTATTTCACTTTTTGTTGCAAAATGCCTGTCTTTTCTTTCAAGGTTTGCTTTGGCATTGCATTTCCCAGAGAGCTCTGGATTCCGAATTCCGGATCTCATATTTCCCTCGGTGTCCACTACCTAATAGCAGAATAGCAGTTCTCTGTTTATCTTTATCTTTAATAGCAGCTCAATACACAGCCATTAGCAGGTTAAAATATTTTCTCTCTGTGCTGTGGAAAGGTTCCTTTTTTGGCTGGCACAAGACCTGACCAGCCTATTCTCAGCCACTCAGTTGACAGTCCTATTGTCCTTGTGGCAAATGGGGACTAGGGCACATGCAAATGATAGAAATCTGGTGGAGCTTTCTTTATTTACCATTATTTTACATTCCGCCTTTCCTGTAAGAAGTTCAAGCGATGGTTTTCTGTCACCAACTCGCAATGCCCCCTTTAGAGTCTCCCTGACTGACAGATGACAACTGGCCCAGAGTCATTTGGTGAGCTTCATCGATGAGTGAGGAGCTGAACCTATGTCTTCCCAGAGTCTTAAAACAGACCCACACTATACATTTAAAGCATATTCAATGCACATTGAAAGCACATGACTTCCCCCAAAGAATCCTAGGAGCTGCAGTTTGCTAAGGGTGCTGGAAACAGTAGTTCTGTGAGGTGGGGAAATATCAGTTCTCAGAATCCTTTGAAGGAAGCCATGTGCTTTAGATGTGTGTTTAATATGCTTTCAATGTATAGTGTCACTCTGTCTGGCTCTTATTAGGGCCCCTGCCCTTAAGATATGCAGTGGCACTGCTGGCATTTGTTGCATTGTGCAGGCAGATATTTAAGCCAGGAATCCTGGCAGCATGAAATTCTATATCCTCTCCCACTCTCTCCTCCCCTCTCCTCTCAAGCTAACCAGCCTCTAAAACGAGAGACTAGTTACATTTCTGCAGCTATAGCAGTGAGATGAATGCTTGAAAGCTCTGCTTTTGTTAGAGCAGAGAAGCAGATGTTGTAAATTATATACTGCAAAAGGAACTGTGGGAACAATTCCATGCATCACCTCAATAATTTGTTGGCTCTTTATCTTGGCACACTGAGCGGGGGGTGGGCTTCTCCTTTCATTAGGGAAGGGGCAGGGCACTCTCCCATCAAATCACTATTCAACACCAATTCTGCCTCTGGTTGCTTACCGCTCCTGTGTCCTGGCAGCGATGACAGCGGCCTGGGGAAGCTCTGCTTGGAGCTCCTCCTCAGCTCCCCAGTGCAGAGGAGGACATGCTGGGAAGGGCAACCATTTCAGATGGACCTCGCTTGCAGCAAGCTGGGCTTCAGGCTACCTACCATGTGAAGAACTGAGACACAGAGAAAGTCTAGCACTGCTTCACCTGGGAACCTTTCTTTTCTTTTGGCACTTTCTGCATCTATAAAAGGATCGAAGATGTGTTAGGATATTGATGTTCCGTTCCACCTAAACAGATGTGTGGAGCTGTTGTATGTCACATGTCTGTTTACGTTCCAGCACAGCTTGCTGGGAAATTCCGTTTGTGTATTGCTTTTGCTTTGTGCTTCCTGCTTTTGCTTGGACACGAAGGGGAGCAGACATGTTTTTCCTTTGTCCTGATGATGAATAAAATGCTTGTAAATATGCTTACATATGCCTCTTTCCCTTCTTCTGTTGCAAAGAGCTCTTATCTCTGCTGGCTTGTGTGCTCAGTATCTAAAGGTTTCTGAGGCTTGAGTTGCAGTTTTGATGCTCTCCCGAGAGCCGGAGTTCGCCCAGCTGCCGGCCGGTGGGCTGGAGCCAGCTGGGGCCTGCCAATTGCCCTCGTCTCCCAGGATGCATCACAACAGGAAGGGTGGGGACTACACTCACTAGAATGTACATACATTACATTTCCCTTGATACAGACTGACTGATTTGTACTGATTGCCTAACACCTTCTCTGTGGCCCTTGGATGGCATATGCAGCATGCCACAAAAGTGACACAAGGGACAGTTTAACTCTTCAGTGGCTCAGTTCTACACACATGGGGGGGAGGCAGTACGTCTCTGAATACCAGCTGCTGGGAATTGCAGGTCGGGAGAGTGCTGCTGCACTCAGGCTATGGTTGTGGGCTTCTCCTGAGAATCTGATTGGCCACTGTGAGAACAGGATGCTGACCTGGATGGGCCTTTGGCCTGATCCAGCAAGGCTCCTCTTACATTCTTATGTTCTGTTCTCAGCCACAGCGACAATGAAAATAGACACACAACACCCAGGTATTGTTATGCTTTCCTGTTATTAGCCTTAGGGAAAACACTCCCATTGGTAGCAATGGGAGCTTTCTTTTCTCGTGCTAATGTTATAAATGGGGAGGGGAAATCCCCCTAAACCCTAGAAATTAAGAAATGGTAGGGTTTTGGTTGTTTGGGGTGTGAAGGGAGAAACACAAGCTGCAGAGGAATTCCTGAGCTAGCCTATGCAAAATAAGCTGGCCAAGCTAGGGCTATTAAGAAACAATACAACTCCATTGAGGGCCATTGGCAATGCAAGCGAACTGCCCTCCCCACTTGCCTTGAGTTGTGCACAGAGATTGGGATTTGGAAGGTTGCTGGGTATGAGGTGACAGGAAAATAGAATCTTTAGGAAGGTGTGCTGGGAAGAAGAAAAGAAAAAAGACCAGGATCCATCTTGGGCAGGCTGGATGAAGGCTGGCTGGGAGAGATGCCTTGGACTCCAGGGCTGCACTCCTGTGGGGGACAAGCCCCTCCTGAAATGAGCAAGCTGTAAGATCTGGACTCCCTCCATGCAGGCTGAATGTGCAAATAGATGAACAAACCATATTTATTCAAGTTACAACAGTGTCTGCCATGTCTCAAGATTTAGGTAGGTAGCCATGTTGGTCTGACACAGTTGAAATAAATTAATTTTTTTTTTAAAAAAAGTCCAGTATCCCCTTAGAGACCAACTACGGTAAGTTTGTTCTGGGTATAAGCTTTCATGTGTATGCACACATGGTATCTGAAAAAGTTTGCATGCACACAAAAAGCTTATATCCAGAACAAACTTACTTGGTCTCTAAGGTGCTACTGGACAATTTTTTTAATTTTTTAATTTATTTTGACTGCCATGTCTCAGTTCTCCAAAGGAAGTGCCTGCAACCCCCAGGAATCTTCCAGAGAGTGGGAGGCATCCAACTTTTGTAACACTAATAACAGCATGAGGGAGGGTGGATTGTTAAATTAAGAATCACCTATAGGGATTCCATGAGATGAGAGACTGTAGATATACTCTTTATTTGTTCCATCACCACCACTGTGCCAGGGTCCTAAATTACATGGAACAGCTCCAGGCATTGGGCAAGCTCCTTGCTGCAGAAGTTCATCACCCAACATGGAGAGAGGTGGTAGTCATATAATAGAGGGGTGGGATTAGGAGAGGGCTGAGAGATAAGAGGGCAGCCACTCTTGCAACTGCAGGGTTATTAAAGAATCTGGATTTTTCTGTGCGTTGTAAGATTCCCAGCCCATCTCTGATTTTT
Organism: Podarcis vaucheri; assembly: GCF_965113315.1. Taxonomy (NCBI): domain Eukaryota; kingdom Metazoa; phylum Chordata; class Lepidosauria; order Squamata; family Lacertidae; genus Podarcis; species Podarcis vaucheri. The sequence goes on along the minus strand of NC_138748.1, from coordinate 41,790,281 downwards.
CTTCTGACTGCATCTGTCTTCCTTAAGATACTGAAAGGAAGTGTTTTGTCAGACTCATTGGCTTGGTACCATTACATTCTGCTTTATGGAGTGGCTAATATGATCAAGTCAAACTGTAATATGTTTCAGCCAAGTCTGCAGCTGAAGATCAGTAAGATACAGATTGAATCTTAGGTTGGAGTCTTATGTACACTTATCTGGGACTAAATACCATTGCACTCAGCGGGGCTTACCTCTGAGTAGACTCATGTTTGATCGCACTGTCAGCCACACAAATAACAGGTGCATGAAGGTGCAAGTTCCTAATAAGTCCAAGATGAGGCTTTGGGAAGAGGACACTAAAGTCCTCTTTACACATGGTATTATAAGACGTACAGTATACAGCAAAGATGCTTAAAGTGTACACTTCAAATATCAAGTTTGAATATGGTGGAGATATTTTTTCAAGTTCATGGCTATTGTATGCTTGTCAGGGAACCAGGGTAGCCTGCAGGCACAGGCAATGGCCTTGCCACCACATGATGTCTTAGAGAAGACCTTGAGATAGTTGCTGAGTCTGTATAGAATAACTGGCTGTGAAAGCCAGAGAGCTAGAAACACACACACACACACACACTGGTGTGTTTGGCTATAAGTAATGATTCCTTGAAAATCTGAAGCAGGGGGAACTGCTGGAAGGGAAATCACTGGGGCCACATAACGCATCAGGTGTTTGTAATAGTTTTTCCCTAATAGTTTTTTATATTCTTTTACCTCAGCCCCACGCCTGCCTGCCACCTGCTTGAAAGAGCTGTAAGTAGGACTCATGAACCTGGTGATCAGCTGGGAGGCTCCTGCTTTTTCCAGCGGATTACTTAGGCTTGGAGGCTGGCTGGCAGGAAGTCTCATTGTTCCTCCTTTCCTCCAGAAACACCTTCCAGCGGACTGACACCTCCCCGCTGTTGCATTTCTGCGAAAGCTACCAGGGATCCGGGTGGGGTTGGTGGCAGTTCGGAACCTCCAATCCTGCTTTATTTTGGGAGCACTCCCCCTTGGGGGCCTTTAGAAAATCCGAGCCCTTTAGAAAAGCAAACTCTGGAGTGTATTTATGAATGCACCCAACTGAGGAGAGGAAGGGCAGAAGGCTGTATAATTATTTTCCAATTCATTGGCTTTTCCTAGCAGGGAGAGGCCTTGCTTTCGCTTGTAGATTTCTCAAACGGAGGCACCATAGGCTCGGTTACCACGGAAACCAAACCATTTCTTTTCTCTCTAATAGTATGCTGAAGGTTTCTGAGGCTTTATTCCACCCTTTTGCCTCTGCTGGACTCTTTCAGCATTCACCCTACGTCACGCTTGGAAATGCAGCATTTTATTCTCGGCGGAAGAACTGCTACTCCCCTATAGCCCAGCCCTTATCCCTGCCACCGCCTCCTCATCACATGCCCCGATCATCTGGTACTTCAGACTGTTATGCTGCTGTTTTATTAAAAAGATCCTGAGTGGCACAAACCCCCCTCCCTGCAAAGGAGAATGTAAAAGTTATTTCCTGGTCTAGTCGGAATTGCTTTTCTGAAAAAGGGGCTGTCCGGATATAGATTTATGGAACTCCTTGAAACTAGTGTGCAAGGGGGGAAAGATGAGTTAGACTTACTACTTTTCTTAAAAAATGAGGTTACTAAAAATAAAAAAGTGTATTTTTTTTAAGGTGGCAACTGCTTATTGCACTTAATCACTGAACTGTATTTTGGATGCTGTCAATAGGTTGCCATTAATAAAGGTAAAGGTAAAGGTACCCCTGCCCGAACGGGCCAGTCTTGACAGACTCTGGGGTTTGTGCGCCCATCTCACATCTATAGGCCGGGGGCCAGCGCTGTCTGGAGACACTTCCGGGTCACGTGGCCAGCGTGACAAAGCTGCATCTGGCGAGCCAGCGCAGCACACGGAACGCCGTTTACCTTCCCGCTGGTAAGCGGTACCTATTTATCTACTTGCACCCGGGGGTGCTTTCGAACTGCTAGGTTGGCAGGCGCTGGGACCGAGCAGCGGGAGCGCACCCCGCCGCGGGGATTCGAACCGCCGACCTTTCGATCGGCAAGCCCTAGGTGCTGAGGCTTTAACCCACAGCGCCACCCGCGTCCCATTAAGGGCACCATTAATGGCTGCACCAGAGCTTTCATGATTTGCTAGTCTTTCTGTGTGCCACAACATTGCATTCTGGATTTAGCCTTTACATCAGGAGTCCTCAGACTTTTTTAAACAGGGGGCCAGTTCACTGTTCCTCAGACACTGTTGGGTACCGGACTATAGTTTGAAAAGAATATGAACGAATTCCTATGCACACTGCACATATCTTATTTGTGGTGCACAAAAAACAGGAAAAACAATACAATATTCAAAATGAAGAACGATTTTAATCAACATAAGTGTGATGGGATGATGAGCTGCTTGTGCGTAAAATCGTAGTCCCTCAGAGTTTGTGCAACTCCACAAACCTCTGTGTGTGACAGAGCTCCTCAGACATGTCTGCTCTAATCACTTGCAGATTCCGACAGTGGTTGTTTTCGGAATCGTTTCCAGCATAAGAGCTCCTTAACGGAAACACGTCTTCTGGACTCACGGCGTGACAGTTTCCGGCGAGGCGTGGGTCTCCCTATGGGAGCTTCAGATACCTCCCCACTGTTCTCGCTGGAAGTGTCTGTGAGCCCTCCCACCTGCTCGCATTCCCTCAGAGATCCACTCCTCCCCCTGCTGGTTCCTGCTTCAGCTGTTGAGTCTCTCCCAGCCTCCCTGAGCCCCTCCACCACCTGTTCCTCCGATGGCAGTTCCCTGACATCCACCTCCCCTCCAGGGCCCCCCTCACGTTTCCTCTCCTCTGGGAGGTGAGGAGGTAAAACCCCGAAAAGAATCTTCTTCATCTTCAGACGTCTCGAACAATTCCCTCCATCGATCGCCGTCCTGACTCGCTGAATCCTCCTCCTCCTCGGAATCTGTGAACCCCTCCAACCCCTCTTCTTCGTCGGTGGTGGCAAAGTATTCCCTCCGGAACCTCGCTAAAGGCTGGGGTTTACGTGGGAACCTCTGATGAAAAGTTTCTATTAAAACCTCGTCATTGACATCCTCTGCCCTGACCCAGGTGTTTTCCGACTCCGGTTCCCCTTCCCACATTACCAAATACTCTACTTGATCTCCCTTCCACCTGGAATCGAGAATCTCCGCTACATGGTAGCTTTGTTCCCTTTCCTCCATTGCTGGTCCCCGAGTGACCCTCCCTTCTCTGTCCCCTTTATACAGTGACAGCAATGACCTGTGGAAAACTGGGTGCAGCTTCATGTGGTTCGGTAACCGGAGTTTGAAAGCCACTGGATTGACCTGTTGTGTGATTTCAAATGGGCCCAATCTTTTGGGTCTTAACTTCTTACAACCCCCTTTGAAGGGTAACCCTTGGGTTGACAGCCACACTTGGTCCCCCACCCTAATGGTTTCACCTTCTCTCCTGTGTTTGTCTGCCTGCCTCTTATATTCCTCCTTGGCCCTGTCTAAGTTAAGTTGGAGCTGGCGATGGATCGCTTCCATTTCTTCTACGAACTGTTCGGCAGCTGGAACGCTCCATCTCTCCCCTTCCCCCCCTGGGAAAGCCCTGGGATGGCACCCGTAATTAGCCAAAAAGGGGCTCATCCCCGTGGACACATTCTCCGCATTGTTGTAGGCAAATTCCGCCAATGCCAACTTCTCCACCCAATCATTCTCTCTGTCATTAACATAACACCTCAAATATTGCTGGAGGATGCCATTGGCTCTTTCCACCTGCCCATTGGTTTCAGGATGCCGGGCAGTCGAGAAATTAACCTCTACATGCAGTAAGCTCATGAGCTTCCTCCAGAACCTGGAAGTAAATTGTTTCCCTCAGTCTGAAACCACCCTCAAGGGGGCGCCATGCAACCTAAACACATTTTCTACAAACAATTTAGCTGTTTCTTCTGCCGTGACCGCATGTGAGCAGGCTATAAAGTGTGCCATTTTGGTTAACAGGTCTACCACAACCATGATGGCTGTTTTCCCTTTGGACCTTGGCAGATCAGTCATGAAATCTATGGCCACTGCTTCCCATGGTCTTTCTGGTGTGGGTAGCGGTTCTAATAACCCTGCCGGCGCCCGCCTTTCCCCTTTGGCTCGCTGGCATTGGTCACAACCCCTCACATACTCCCGCACGTCTTCCCTGACCTTGGGCCACCAAAATTCCCTGGTCACCAGCCACATGGTTCTGTGTTGCCCAAAATGCCCCGCTGTGGGGCTATCGTGCAGCTGCTTGAGTACCTTCCCCCTCAACTCTCCTTCAGGTATATATAACGCTCCCTTGTAGTACAACGCCCCGTTTCTCTCCTCAAAACCTCCGGGTTTATCTCCCTCCCTCCTGAGTCCCCTGAGTTTGTCCTGTGCGTATTCATCGTTCTCCGTTCCCTCTACCAGTTCTCTTTGCCCCACCAATGCCGCCCCACACACCCAGCGGTCCTCTGGAATGACATGTCTCTCTTCGGGTGCTCCCTCTCCCTTCAAATATTCAGGTTTGCGTGAGAGAGCGTCCGCCCTAACGTTCTCTGGGCCTGGCACATAACAAATCTCAAAGTTAAATCTGGAGAACTCCTGGGCCCATCTCAACTGCCGTTGGTTGAGCACTCGTGCCGTTCTCCAATACTCTAGGTTCTTGTGGTCAGTGCACACTTGCACCTTATGTTGTGCGCCAATTAGCAGGTGCCTCCATCTCCGAAAAGCCTCATGAATAGCAAGAAGTTCTCGATCGTACACCGTGTAGTTCCTCTCGGATTTGTTCAGCTTTCGCGAAAAAAAAGCACACGGTCTCCACTCTGACTCCTCCTTCCCTGGCTGCAGAAGAAGCACCGCCCCTATGGCTCTGTCTGATGCGTCTGTTTCGACTCTCATCTTTTTTTGTAAATCCACATGCAGAAGTTGTTCTTCAGAGGCGAAGGCCCTTTTTAGCTCCTCAAAAGCTCGCTCCGCCTCCTCAGTCCGAACAAATTTCTTCTTACTGCTGAGACAGTCCGTTATGGGCGCCGTCAGGTGGGCAAAGTTTCGGATGAACTTACGGTAAAAGTTCCCAAACCCTAGGAACCTCTGCACATCCTTCTTTGTTTTGGGTGTTTTCCATTCCAGCACTGCCTGGACCTTGCCGGGATCCATAGCCAATCCCTTGTCTGACAGGCGGTACCCCAGGAACTCCACCTCCTTGGTATGAAACTGACACTTCTCCAGTTTCACCCACAGCCGGTTGGCTAGCAGCCTGCGCAACACTTCTCTGACGTCTCTCACATGCTGCTCCTCATTCTCAGAATACACCAACACGTCATCCAGGAAGGCCACACAATTCTTGTAAAGCAAAGGCCCTAGTACGTGGTTCATCAGCGATTGAAAGCACGCCGAGCCTGCTTGTAATCCAAATGGCATAACGAGATATTCAAATGCCCCCAAAGGGGTGAACATGGTGGTTTTCCATTCATCCCCTTTCCTTATACGTATCAGATTGTACGCCCCCCTTAGGTCCAGCTTGGTAAAAATCTTTCCCTTCCGCACCCTGTTCAAAATGTCATCTATTCTAGGCATGGGAAAGGCCAATGGTTCTGACACTGCGTTTAAGGCCCGAAAGTCACACACAAGTCTCGGCTTGTCCGTGTTTTTTTTATCCACAAAAAACACTGGACTACCTCCCACCGCTCTTGACTCTCTGATGAAACCCCTCTTCAGGTTCTTGTCAATGAACTCTCGTAGCTCCTGTATTTCTCTGTCTGACATGGCATACAACTTGCCTGCTGGGAGCTGCGCCCCAGGCAGTAAATTGATTTGACAATCAAAGGGTCTATGCGGGGGTAGTTGGTCAGCTTCCCTTTCGCTGAACACGTCGCTGAGATCTGCGTATTGTCGTGGTACCTTCACCTTCTCCGTTACTTCTGTCCCTGCCAGGGTAGCTTGGGCTCCTGCTGAACCCTTTCCCTCCTTGCAGTGTTCTAAGCAATGTGCGGAACCAAAGGAAACCACTCTCTGATGCCAGCCCACCAGTGGATCATGTAACGCCAGCCAGCTCATCCCCAAAATAATGGGAGCCCCTCCCAAGGTGGCCACATTAAACGCTATCAGTTCTGTGTGCCTTGCCACCTTCATTATCATTGGGACGGTCTGCAAGCTGACTTCCCCTCCCAACAGCTCCCTGCCATCGATCGTGGTCACCTGTAGGGGGTTGCTTAAAGGGATCGTCTGTATCTGGTGTTCAGCTGCAAACTCTTTGCTCATTAAATTGCAGGAGCTGCCTGAGTCCAACAGCGCCTTAATCTTCAGAGGGTATCCGTTTTGCAACTCTAGTGACACTTCTATCACTAGGGCAGGTTTGGGAGGTTCTGGCGTGGGCACTTTCACTGCTCTTTGGCCTGGCTGCTGTGCCCTGACGGTGGCAGCCAGGCGTTGGCTTTTACTTGCTCCGATATCTCCTCCACTCCTCCCTCAACAGCTCCCACCATCCCTTGCCATTCCTTCCTCTGGGGGCAGACTCTGGCAAAGTGACCTGGCTGTTGGCAGAGATAGCATTTCCGGGCACCTTTTCCCTCCTTCCTACCCCCTTCACTGGGCTTTGAAACTGCGCGCGCGCGCTGTTCCGATTTCCATCGGCTCTGCCAGCGGGAAAGCTGGCTCAGGAATGTCTGGAATGCGGAACTCCTTCCAACGTTCCCCCTTACCTTCCCGCCTCTCCAAGGCTCTCGCCTCCTGGCGCGCTCCTATGGTCAGCGCAGATTTGGTCAGCTGATCCATAGAAACCGCCCTGGGGCTCCGGGACAGTTCGTCTTTCACAGCCGAAGAAAGACCTTCTTCAAATAGCATCTGAATGGGTGCCGCCGATAAGTCCCACCCCAATCTGTGAACCAGCATGGTGAACTCAGTCCAGTACTCACGGACAGATCGGCTTCCCTGCTTGCAAGCCATTAGCTGTCTGCGCACCACTCCCTCCTCAATATCGCTGGAAAACATGAGATCCATTGCACGAAAGAACTTCATGTTGTCCTTTAGGACGTCATTATGCGTTGCCATCAGGGGTCTAACCCAGTCCCTCGCCCCTTTTTCAAGATGCCCAATCACAAAAGCCACTCGCGATTCCTCGTCAGGGAATTCATCAAACTGCACATTGAGGGCATATTGCATCTCTGTTCTAAAGGCATGGTAGTCCTTGGGGTCCCCCCCAAACTTCTGCACCAATCCTGGTACCTTTCTGGTGAACTGGGTGGCTCTCCCCTTCTTGTCTGCATCCTGAGCCCTTCTCTCCTCAAGCCTCGCCGTCTGCAGCGCCAGTTGGATTTCCAACGCTCGGTACCTTTCTTCCAAGCTTGGACCAGCTCCAACCCCTGCTCCTTCGGTTCCGGCTGGGTCGCTCATGATGCCTTCTCCTGCACAGGCAGCTTACAGAGACTGTCGGAATGCTGTGATGGGATGATGAGCTGCTTGTGCGTAAAATCGTAGTTCCTCAGAGTTTGTGCAACTCCACAAACCTCTGTGTGTGACAGAGCTCCTCAGACATGTCTGCTCTAATCACTTGCAGATTCCGACAGTGGTTGTTTTCGGAATCGTTTCCAGCATAAGAGCTCCTTAACGGAAACACGTCTTCTGGACTCACGGCGTGACAGTTTCCGGCGAGGCGTGGGTCTCCCTATGGGAGCTTCAGATACCTCCCCACTGTTCTCGCTGGAAGTGTCTCTGAGCCCTCCCACCTGCTCGCATTCCCTCAGAGATCCACTCCTCCCCCTGCTGGTTCCTGCTTCAGCTGTTGAGTCTCTCCCAGCCTCCCTGAGCCCCTCCACCACCTGTTCCTCCGATGGCAGTTCCCTGACAATAAGCTTATAAGTATTTCAGTGGGAAGTATGGTTCTGCTTTTGGCTAATGAGATGGTCATTATCCGGTTCCATATTTGTCACTGCTAGTCGTAGCAAGTGATGCAAGCAGCTTTTGACTCATTCCACCTGCTCATTACAAGAATTCAGTCATGAAGAAACAGGTTTGCTTTTCCATCTCCTCCTTCCCATTCCTTTTTCCTTTAGTGCTGTGTCTTCCCTATTGTAAGCCTGAGAAGGCGGTTTCTTCACTGGCCGAGGCCCGTGAGGGGAGAGCAAGTGTGTGGCAGCAAGAGAGAGCAGGCAGGTGGGCGGAGGGGTTGCCGGCCCGACCTGTGAGGCAGCAGCGGGTTTTTTCCTGGGCCTGGGGGGAACCTGCCTCCCTGCCTCTTGCTCCCGAAGATGCTGGGTGCTGCTGTTGGCAATTGCCAGGCGGGCTGGGTTCAAGACCCTGGTGGGCCGGATCTGGCCCGTGGGATGTAATTTGAGGACCCCCGTTTTACATAATCACATTATCTTTTTTACTGGGGACTGTGAGTTGGCCAATTGATAATAATGAAGGTTTCCTTGGGATTGCTAGATTATTATTATTATTTATTTAAAGAAAGATGTATCAAATACATATATACAGTGGACCATCGGGTTACATTACCTTCGGGTAACATAACTTTCGGGTTGCGAACGCAGCAAACCTGGAAGTGGGTTTGCCGCTTGCGCATGCACGTAAGTGCTCTGTGCTGCTTCGTGTGTGCGCAGAAGCGGTCCTCCGGTTACAAAATTTTCGGGATATGGCCAGGCCTCCGGAACAGATCCTGTTCGCAACCGGAAGTACCACTGTAGTAATTATATAGTTTGTGTCCTGCTTGTGGGTTTCTCGTAGGCATCTGCTTGGATTCTGTGAGAACAGGATGCTTGAATAGATGGACCTTTGGTAGGGTCCTTTAGTTTTATAAATGTGTGTGTGTTGGGGAAAGGATAGGAGATTATATTTAACCCTTCCTGGTTTGGGGAAACCCCAGCTTTCTCCCCTGCCCTCATATAATTAAAACCATGTGACGGAGATCAGGGTCACACTGACAAACATTGACACACTCCCAGCCTCTTAACACTTCACTATTCCCTTGTTTACATGCCTCCATGAACTGAAGGGCAATTGTCTGCAGCAGGAAGCCTCCGGCAATAGAGCATAATCAGGGTTCTAAATCATGTGAAGACAGGAAGCTCCTTGCTGATGCAGTGTGTCCTTCATGGAGGGCAGTAAAGGGGGGGAAGTTGATGCAGTGGAGTGGGTGGGGCCTGCCAGTACACCTTCGCTCTCTCACACTTGATTTCCATTGTGCGAGGGAAAAGGATGCCCAAATACAGTCACATTGCTGGTGCAATTTGGTGTAGGTTTCTGTGGGTCAGGCAGTTAAGGCGATGTCCCCAGAATTTGAAATACTGATGCTCTGGAGTGTTTTGTGTTGAGTATCAGGTTGCCTAAACAAACCCCTTGTATTTCCTGGAGTCCTGGATCTAGCAAGGGTTAAAATCTAAGGTAGGATTCCATTCTTGAATTAGCCAGGCAAGGGTCCTCATTACCATGTAAGTGTTGGGATACTGCCAGGGAGACAAAGTCCATCATGGCCCCACGTTGCCTCCGGACGTCCATCGATCTCCTGTAGACACACAGTATCAGCAATTAGCGACATGAGCTCCAGAAATAGCTTGCCTCATTCTGGAACTGATGCACGCTCTTATCAGCAGATAATGCACAGCGAAAGATGCACGCAGGAGAGCATTTTTCATAAGTTTATTCTGCGTTAGTCAGAACAGAGAAAAACATGACTGCCTTCTTCAGTGTTGAGGCACCGAGAGAGAAAAACGAAAGCAACAGAAAACATAAACATCCTGTGAACAGGAAATGTGCAGACTCTGTGACTCACAAAGCCTGCTCCCTTTTAAGGTGGAGCGGAAATATCCTAACAGTAAGTACTGTCCTTAGTACGACAAACGACAAATGAAGTTGCTTAGTGTCAGAGGGCAAATGGATGGACCCTTCTTCCTCACCTTGCTGGTAGTGAGAAAAACAAAAGCCTCTTGTGTGAGAGAGAGCTGGAAGCAGACTGCTGGCAGAAACCAGAGGGAGAGCCATGCTCGTTTTCTGCTTGAATCCAAGGCTGTGACTGGACAAGACCTTCTGGGGTGTAAATAAACCACATATCATAAAGACACCACAGTCTCCGCTGTCACTCATTGCATGGAAACCAAGCCCTGGGTGAATGCCTGGAACTCTGAGAACCTCACACTGCTTGAAGATTGGAGTGGTGTACAATAGTTTAAAAGAAAAGATATCCCTATAATATGTGGAACTCTGAAACTTTGCAATAAAAGAAACTTTCTTAAGGAACCAAACCTCTGCTATTGTCCAGTTATTTATGGATAGTAGCATTTTTAAAAATGATTTTTAAGATCAGCTAGGTATATACAGTTCTAATTCTTATCCAAATAGTTCAAAGCTCTGCAGCAGACCCTTGCTGTGTTTGCAGATACTCACACAATAAAAATCACTGAATAATTTGTGTGGCCCTTCATGCCTTTTCCTCAGGAGTTTATCTGATAGGTTTACTTGTAGAGAGTACCCAGGTTTTCTCATTGGCGATCTTGCCACTATTCTCTCTGGGGCATTGTGACCGACTGACTTTTCCATGAGCTGCCTGTTCAGATACAAAATGAATGCTAAATCCTACACCTCAGACTGATATAATGTCCATACAGAAGAGAGTAGGACAGCTTTAGTGTCAATCAAAATACATTGCCAGGAGGATTTAAAAACACTGTTTAAAACCTTGGTTTATTCCTAGGGGAATTGGAGATCATACTACAAAAAAATGGGAGCAAGTCACTATTGTCATCACTAATTTTCCTCTGTCTTGTAATGCCAGCAGCAGCAGTAGCAACAGCAGCAAGATCAAAAAGTTAAAAGTCCTCTATCTAATTTGGGAGCAGGTCATGTCAGAGTTTGAAACGGGTTGAGTGCATTCTTAGGAGATGAATATAGCATCCATTTTCTGTCCTTTACCCTAAATGACCACTGAGTATTGCTGTAAGTCATTAAACATCTACATTATATCAGTGACTTCAAACATTGCATTTTTGGTACTAAATGAAGACTGGCATTCTTCATCCAAACAGTGAATGATATAACTTTTGGATATAAAGTTATGATAAGTATTTTTAAACATTTGATGATGAAAATATACAGTTTGGTCTGTATTCTGGAACTTCAGGCACTCACCTTTATCTAAACTTTAAATAGTCCATTCTGGAGACAGTATAGAGTCACCAATATATGCATTTTTGTATGCACTGCTAGGCTGGGAAACTGCACTGCAAAATTCGGAGAAATGCCAATTTAAAAGGATGGCTGCATTTTGGTTTGAATACTGTTTTGGGAAGGTTTACCTTTATTCCCACCCCTACTTGTTCCCGCTTTAAAATTTTGAGGATGTTTTCTTAAAATGTGATTAGTGTGAGATATTAGAGTTACAATTCTGAAGGGTTCCGATCTGTCCCCAGGGTCACTAGAAGCTAAACATTTGAGTGTCTGTGCAGGAGAGATGTTCCTTGTTTGCTTAGAGCACTTTCTCATCAAGTCGCACACATGAACATGCCCAGCCCTTTTCACACACTTATGAGGCTCATTTTGAACTTTTGATAGCAGAGTGAAGGTCAATTATGCCCCCCCCCCAGTATATATTTAGCCTAAAGAAGAAGAACACCTGGGTTTCAATCTCAGTTGACACCCTGGCAATGAAACTGTATGAAGCCAAGCACTCCATACTCACAACACTGTCGCAGCAACTTCGTGTTATGCTGTGTCTTTGTATAACCATTTCACCAGGGTCCTAGTCTGATTATGCTTCTTGCTCCCAGACAAGGCTTCTTAGGCTGGGGTGGGTGGCTATGCTACTGCAGTTTTCTTGAGTCCTACTGTGAAGGCTGACCGGGAATTATGGCAGTTGTGTAGTCCAAAACATTTGGAGTGCACCAGGTTGGGGACAGTTGTTCTTGAGCATCTTTTTGACATCACAAGTAGGATGGAAGGGGGAGCTCTCCTCATGGTGTGAGTGCCCTTTTCCTTCCTTCCTTCCTTCCTTCCTTCCTTCCTTCCTTCCTTCCTTCCTTCCTTCCTTCCTTCCACATCTTTGGCATTCATTATTCAGCCAAGTAGAAGGTAGTGCTGTGATAAGCCTCCTTTAGATAAGGGATTTCATGCTTAAGAAGCATAGTCCCTTGGGGTGTGAGCAAGGTGACTATGTAATTTGCATACCTGTGCAGTTTATTTCAAGCTGTTTGGGAAGAAAGAGGAAATGGGAGGAAGCAGAAAAGGTCTGGGTTTGAGCAGATATGGCCCCTTCAACATTTTGAGTTAGGGTGCTTTCACGTTACTTATGAAAAACAATTATTGTGCCACAATTTTCCCGTGTGACCTTGGCTAAGCCATTTTATTGCTGTATCTCATTTATCTGTAAAATGGGAATAATGATGCTAATACTGCAGTGACGTACTGCAAGCAGTGGGAACTGCACAAATATTTTAGATCATCTCGACACCTCAGTGTACTTTCATCTAGAGCTTCATAAAGGTAAGCTGAATCCAGGATAAATCTGCTTTCTTTAGCTCTATCCATGGTCAACTTCAGACCACTTCACACAATTACTGGAGAGTAGGGCTACATCATTGGGCCTGCCCTCTTACATCTACATCCTAGAGTTAGAGTCTTCCCCCAACATACATCAACACGCAATCCATGGACCCTGAGGGGTGAGGCAAAGAAGCTGATAAACTTTGGGAACATGGACAGTGGGGCAGTCCTCTTTCCCTTTCACACCAGTTGCTTTGGTGAGGAATTCACTTTCCAAAGGATGTGAATTAAATCACACCAGTTCCGTTTATCTAGTGTTGCCTTTAGGTCATAGGAGCATAAGACGAGCCAGATGCTTATGAGAAGCCCACAAGCGGGGCCTGGGGTCAAAAGCTGATGCTGCCACACTCACAATTCTCTACAAACCCCAAATCTTAACCTCTTCTGCTATTGCGACAAGACCTTTATCCCATGTGGCATTAAGTTCTTCTAACCACAGGTTTTATTGAAGGTAAAAATAGAGCACAGACCGAAGTTTGCAGGACAGTGTCTGTGGTAACTGGCTTTAAGAAAGGAGTGGAGAAGTCTGATAAAGCACTTGTTAACCTGACAGAAAGGCTTGACACTGACTTAAATATTGTTTTCCAAGCCAGAATATTCTGTCTATGGAAAAGCACAGGAATATGGTTGTGCATTTTGTGCTCTAGTAGCCTCATTGATGAGAAGCAGCGTACAAATGTGCCCTGCCATTTTGTGAACTGGGTTTAAGTTCAGTCAGTCATTTCACTTCAGCAGTTCCTCTTTGAGGTTTGCCTGTTTTAGAATTAATTGTAGCATTTACACAGGATTATATATCATTCTAGGCTAGACTATTCATCCATTTAGTCCAGTAATCTGACTGCCAGCAGCTCTCCAAGATCTCAGGTAGAGGGTATTTTCCACCTTCTGCTACTTCCTGAATCCCTTTAACTGTGAGGGACTGAACCTCAGACCTACCTGTGAGCTATGGTAATTTCATTGCTTAGTATTAATATTTGCCCAGTACATTGTTAGAATTGTTACGGCCTCATTTTTATATAATCCCCCCCTCAAAAATTGTGTAGAATTTGCACAGGAGTACTCCTATAGCTGCTAATAACTTTGCTGCACTTCAAAGAAGTGGAAAGCTTGAGGTAAAACCAGAAAGCAGTCTGGATTCTGCATTCTCTTCAAAAATAATGAAACTACAGAGACTCTCAGTTAATATTTGGGCCACTAAATTCCAACACACCTATGCTTCCCAGTCAGCAAACCATGGAAAAACAGATGCCCCCACTTTGTGTCACATATTGCCTGATAAAGAATTTGGGAGGATTCAAAAGCTTGCCACGATTTTCTGACATCTTGCTTGGTTCTGCTAAACATTCCTTAGATGGTTCTGTGGACCCAGGAGTCCCCCCTCCCCATAAACCTCTGCCTCAATGAGCTGAAAATGTAATTGCTTTGCAAAGAGAAATGCAGTTTCACAGGGGTGTGTGTGTGTGTGTGTGAGAGAGAGAGAGAGAGAGAGAGAGAGAGAGAGAATCGGATATGGTGGTCGCTGAAAGACTTTCAGGAGGAGGCAGAAGGGACTGGAATATAATTTAAAGATGGTCAAGGCATAGATGCACCAGGGAGCATTAGAGGAGGGGAAGAATGTGAGTAAAAGGAACAGAAGAAAAAGGCAGGGAGATCTGAGGATTTTCTTACTTTCAGGGATGTGAACAGGCTGATTCTGCCAACTAAGAATGCTTCCTTGTCATATCTCACCGGAAGGCTATCTTCAAATGCACGTCCAGAGTACAAGAGAGACCACGAAGATGGAAGAAGACGGGATGGAAATGCGCGAGCGATGAGATGGGAGAAATAATCCAGGGGAAAATGGTAAGTAGTAAAAGAGGCGTCAGGGACAGGGGGGAAAAGAGGTTAAATGACAATGAAAAGGGGGGAGACAGGAATGGGAAATGGAGTGGGGGTGGATTACAGATCCAAGTGGGAGGGATTGTGTGTGTGTGCAGGGGAAGGAAAGTGCAACATCGGGGAGGTTGCAGTTAAAGATAATGTAAATGTGCCGAGCCTGTTTTCATCAAGTTGTCTGGAGAGCCATCTACTGTCGGCAAGTAGAACAGTCAGTAGGGTGAACGCGCTGCCCTGGGTGAGTCAATGTCAGTTCCTTCACTCCATAGCACTGGGCACATACTGAACTTGTCACAGATTAGTAAGTGATGCCAGAGAGTGAGCTGAGCTGGAAACGGCCGGGCCAGCTGCGTGGAGCCTGAGGGGGAGAAAATGCAGCGCTCCAGAGCTCACACCCCCACCAGGCCGATTCCCCCAGCCCTTGCTTGTGCCTCAAATAGCAGGACACTGTGCTTGGTGGTAGCAGCTGCCTGGGCCATGTATTCTTCTCCATCCCCACTGCCCCTTCCTCCCCACACACAAATACTGATACCCCTAGGATAATGACCTTCATGACAGACATCACGCACCTCAGATATTCTGCCTCAGCGTGAGATGTGCTGGTGCTTTGCAGCAGTAAGGGGGAAAGCAGATGCCTAGCAGGGTTTGGCAAGCAAAGCACACTGGTGTGGCCCTCCTCCTACGTGAGACTCCTGCCTCCTACCTCCACTTTAAAGCTCTTCCCCACACAACTTTGAGGAGCTGGAGCATCCGTGGCAATCACTTTTGCCACTGGTGCTCAGAAATAAATGCTCTTCCAGGTAGAGGTATATACAAGTCCATCTGAGTGACTGGGCATTGTCCTCACCTGCCTGATTGCAGCTACATAGGAGTGGCTCCTTCGCTCTCTGCTGAAGCTTATGCTGACAGTTCACTGGGCAACACACAGAAACAGTGTCACAATTTCTGAATTGGTACATGCTAACACCCATAGCTGCAGTAGTGAATAAAGGCAAATGGCCCTGCTGTCCTGATACCAACTACACTATTTCATTTGTCCCTGTTGCTGGAGACTGGGGTAGAATGTTGAGTCCATGGTCTTGCGGCCACTTACATCCCTAGTTCAGGCCCTTGTCTGTAAGAATGGATTTGTAGAATGTCATGCAGTCTGAGTTTGCAGCAACTAGCTCACCTCTTTGCATTCCAGCGTTCCCATGGTAGACCGAGGGAAACAATAGACTTGACTTCCTTCCACCCCTCAAATTCTCCAAATTATTTCCAATCTTCTCTTAAGCATTCTGGGCCCATAACCCCTGTTGGTTGGGAAAGAAATTATTAGGTAAATTTCCTGCATGCCAAAGATCCAGGTTTGGGGTGAATACTCTTTGGTGAGAGAACCCCAGCCGAGATTTAAAATCACAAAATATGCAGCAAAGTAAAGCATGGGAATTTAGGTAGTTAAACATTAAAAGATCCCCTTCTAGGTTGCTTGCAAAGTTCCCCTCTTCCTTTGGCATACAAAGTGACCACATGCATGATAAGTTTAAAATGGTTTACTTACAGACTCTTCAAAGGTCAGATCCATGTGCTTTTCTATACAGCAGTCAGAAAACATAGGCAGCAAAACTTAGGTTCCAAAGTAGTATATAGAAACACAAAGATGGCTTGCATAAGCCATGCAGTCTGAGAAACTAGCTCTGACCTCCTTACTGGTAGAGTTCACATGATGGAATGGGAGAACAAAGAGCTTGATAATCCGTCCTCCCAAGGTGAGGGGGAGTACTCTAGCTAAGCCTGGCAGGACAGCTTACTCTATGGTCTTAACCCTTTCATGCATTAGTTACATCTCTGGATATCCCACATGTCCTCTGTTAGCCTTTTACTATGATACCTTTCTCCTCTCTGTCCTTCCTGGAGCTTCAAAGCATTTAAAATCCAAGTATTGCAGCCAAGAGAATTGTCCCCATATTCTAGACTCATTACCTCCTTTTTATATTCCTTCCTTGTCATTCTTCCTACATCAGATGTGGACTCCTTGTTCTTCTTCTTCTAGTGTTCTCATCTCAGACTCTGAGCCTCCCTGAAATCTCCACTCTCCACCCAACACACGGGCTCAAACATTCTTTCCCATTGTGTACATTCTCCTGTTTGGCAGTTGCTCCCCCCACCCCCGGATTGCTCACAAAAGCACAGTCACCTTTCTGACACACGAAGCGACAACATCTATTTTTTCCTTCAGCTCTTTTCTTATAATGCTCCTCTCACTTAGCCTTCTGTCCCTGCATCATATCCCTCATTCTGCCTGCTTTTATTCCTACAACCAATTCTTGAACAGTGTTGGTTGTCAGGTCCTCTGGTCGGGAGCTGAACTTGTTTTGAGTTTGCATGGTACCTGCTTAGCAAGAGAGAGAAAGCTGCTGCTGTGAATAACTGTGTCAGCATTTATCATGGAAGCCACAGTAGTTGCATTGGCTACTTTGCAATCTTGCTTCTAATGCTGCAGACCTCTCGAGCATTGCTGAATGAGCATGCAGCTTTCTGGCACCCGAATGGAGTTTGAGTTTCTTCACAGAACTGTCAAGCATCTGGGCCAAATGACCAAATTAACACTGTATTCCCTGTATCGGTCAGACCATCTTTTTGGTCTGCTTCCTCCTACTTCTGCTGATCCCAGAGCACACCTGTCTGACAGCACAGTATGCTGTCCCTATTAACGTCCACTTCACACTTCTGCTCATCTTGCCTGTATGTTCCAGCAATCCAAGATGTTTGCTATCACCAAGGGATCTTTCTCAATCTGGTACATATCAAACTAAATGAGGCATGCTCAGGAATGATTATGACATGACATGGTGCAGAACTGGGAGCAGATGGGGCTTCCCCTAGGATGTTCCAGGTCTCTTTTCAGGGGACTGGAGGGAAGATACAGTGCTCTTAATGACTGCCTGCATATCAGCCAAAAGAGATTACCAGGATGAATGCAGTGTTGTGGTCAGCAAACAGGGGGGAAATTCCAATGGAATACAGCTGGGTTTTTTTTGTTTTTTTGTTTATTGGTCCACGGTTCTGCAGGTAACTCTGTTTCTTCCATTATAGAATTTCCCTTTGCCACACAGAAAAGAAGAATGAAATGAAGGAAGAATGAGTAGATTCAGGGTGGGAATTTTATTTTAATATGAGATGGGGCAGATGCCTAGGAAAGAAAATGCTCCACATCTAGGATTCTCCTGAAGTTCTCAACGCATTTTTCTCACCGGGCTCTGCTATTTATCCTTCAGCTGATTTAAGCTTTTCTGAACGGCATCTTGCCAGAGGCTATTATATAACAAATAGTCTTTGGGAACAGGGCTTTAATGTAAAACCTGGCATGAAGAGGAATCCATGATGTGATGTAGGTCTGTATGGAAACTAAGAGTCAAGCTTGTGTGTGTGTGTGTGGTGCCAGATGACCTTACATTGGTACACTGTTGAAGTTTAGGTTAGCTCACTCAGTAGAACATGAGATTCTAATCTCAAGGTCATGGTCTCAAGCCCCTCGTTGGGCAAAAGGTTCCTGCCTTGCATGGGGTTGGTCTAGATGACCCTCATGGTCCTTTCCAGCTCTCCAATCTATGATTCTATGACAGCAATCACAGCTGGTAGCAATTTACAAAAAACAAAACAAAACACATTAGCATCGCCAGGGTCCAACAGGTTTGATCAGTCACTCTTCTAAATGCAGAAGTTATTCTCCATGTTCTTCAGCTCCATCTACTGGTTCTCTTACAGCTTAACAGAAAGATGTGCAAGCTGGTAGCTTGAACTAAATAGGAAACATTGTAAATGCAGAGCACCTCGCATTATGAAAAAAATTAACATTAACAGGGATGTGCTAGCTTCATGGGTAAAAAAATCATACTTTGGAAATGCTAGTTTTGTATGAGAAAAATAAGAGAGAATTAGATGGGCTTATTTTTTTTAGCATTGTGCATTTGACATTTTAAATTTTGTTCATTTGCCCTTCACTTATACCAAGCTAATCAAAGAATGCAAACTCCATCACATTAAAACATCTTAACAAAGCTGGAGTTTACATACAAGCATTCAGGGCAGCCACGTGTGAAGACAGCCTGACAGTTTGAGGTTTGTTTGGATTTTATATAGTGATGTTAATAGTCTGCCCCTTTGCTGATCAGAACAAACTTGCTCATGATTCAGTGTCTGCTTCTTTATGTGCAAGATTTATTACCCATATATCTAGGCAAGTCCCTCCGGAGACTTCAAATATAATATTTTACAGAAGCAGTTTCCCACTTCGCTGTCACATGCATTCACTCACCTTGGAAAATCTCAGCCATCCTCTGCTTCCCTAATTCTCCTCCTCCATGGCTGCTTATTCTGAGAAAAGCATGCTAGGGAGAAGGCTAAGCTGTTATTCTTTTCCCAGTCATGCAGGAAATTTTTAATATGGGAGAATTTCATATGCAGGGTTAAGCCAGCACATTCCAGGAATCACTATACCATGCAGTCTTTTCTCAGGGCAGGGTTTTGTTCTGAGCCAAAGGCTGCAGGAAAATTCATTCATTAGCTCTCATAGATGCTGGAGAAGAGACACAATCCCCACATTTTTAAAAAGGAAATATTAAATCATTTCCTCTTCTCTGTAACTTATGAGCTGGCTCCATGAATGCTTTATAGACTGGAATATCTCACCTGTGAAGAATAAGAAGTAGAAATCACCTTTTTTGTATATATAAAAAAGGATTTTAAATAATAAAAATAATAATAAAATGTACTTTTTATCCAACATGTTTGTGTTCTTTTCCAACTTTTGATATTGTAGGTGCAGAAAATGCAAAGCAAACCAAACCAATTCAAAGTCCATTTGTGATACCACTTTATGTTAATTGGACCACAAATAGTTTGTCCTTGCATAAAGGAACTAAGTTTTACAAATTCTCACAGTTAAAAGAAAATACTTTTTAAAATGAGGTTATGCAGTATTTCTGTATCCTCAGTACCATTCAGATCTTGCCTGAGTGAATATTAGAAAACACATGTGTTTCAAATCAAACTAATAATTAGCATAAGAAAGCTGGAAGGAGAAACATTTGGAAAACACACCACATTGAAAGAATCCATTCTATTCCATTTGAAGTTGTTCTCTAGAGATTGGAGAGTTTGGTCTTGAGTCCTCTAAGAACAAATTCCCATCTCTCAGTGTTGCAGAGAGCATCAGTTATGTACATGTCTAGGTTCCTTTCCATTGTAGATTTCCTCTTCTGGGGAGGTGTGAGTTCTGCTTTAGTGAGCGTAGTTGCAGAGCAGTTTGTACTGCTCCTTGTGGCAAAATTGTAATGTGGGTCAACAGGAACAAATGACAGGCATCATGTACCTAAGAAACTGTTATCTAAGCATTAATGACACAGAAGAGAGAAAGTGTGTTGAAGTTGGATTAGAATAAGCAAATAATATTCTAATATAAAAGGAAACTAGAGTATGAAATAGATAGCGTAAATAATGTTAGCTTAATAAAAGTGGACAATCCTTGTTATCAGTAACACCCCCAATGTTTTGTAAAAGCATAGTGCGTAATATCCTGACATCTAACGGGCAACATGGGGAGGCCCCATAGCTAGCAGTCCTTCTGCATACTTGGCACATGGGGTCTCCTGAAGTATGCTCAGGTTCAAGTTGGTTCAAACCTAGTTATAACAACAACAACAACAACAATAATAATAATTTATTATTTGTACCCCGCCCATCTGGCTGGGTCTCCCCAGCCACTCTGGACGGCTTCCACAGAGACCAAAAATACACTAAAATGTCACACATTAAAAACTTCCCTGAACAGGGCTACCTTAAGATGTCTTCCGAATGTCAGGTAGTTGTTTATCGCTTTGACATCTGATGGGAGGGCGTTCCACAGGGCGGGCACCACTACTGAGAAGGCCCTCTGCCTAGTTAAAAGCACCATGGGAAGGATAGCTGCCTAAGACCTCAGAGAGCCAACGCTTGTCATATAGACTGTACTGACTTGGGATCAGGGCAACTTGAGAACTTCCAAAATACTCATTTGAGTGCTACTTTTATTAGACCACCCAAATCTCCCAAATTAGTGGGCAAGCTTTCAAGTTCTGAAGAAAGGGCTCCATTTGAATGCTACCTCCTCCTGTTCTTCATCTTCTTATGGGATGCAGACATGGGATGGCTTGAACAAGCAGCCCTTTTCTCTCCCCCAGCTTCTCCTGGCATTGCCCTACTTTGTCACAGCCAGAGGAGGGGAGGTGGTTGGCATGGGAAATGGTCAGGTATTGGAAGGGAATTGTATCCCAGCAACATATCTGGGGAGTGACATATTTCCCATCCACTTCAAAATGATGGTTAAGGCTGGAGCCTCTGACATCTACATTGCCCTGATGCATCTAACACCCCCTGCCCCCCCCCCATGCATTCCAGTAGCAGCTAGATGCTGATGCTCAAATCCCAGGGCTGTTGTGTTTGGGGAATTTGCTTCTAATTAATTCTGGGGAATTTAAGATGTAATTTCTCCTGTCTTCCTTTGTGACCTGCATGGTTGGGTTCATAGGCAAGATGCTCATTTTTGTGTCATGTCAAGATTTACACGCTGCATAATTGACTATAAGGCAGCTCATCTTTGTGCAGCTGAGTCCACAGGCTATTGTTTGTGTGCCTTCACCTTCTCTGTGGCAATCACCTGGCTTTTCTATTGTTTGTTAAATTTGTTTAGTGAAGTGTAATCCCCCTGTCTTTTATAAGACACTACTGTGTGATTTTCTGTCGCTTGCAGAGGTGAGACTCATCAGCCTTCTAAGCTGGAATCTTCTTTCCCTGGAGGAATTCACTCTTTTCTTTGATGGGAATAGGTGTAACAGACATAATTTAACGAAAGAGAACAATGTTGAAATTCTGCTTTCTTTTTTTGTGGGGTTTTCATAGCACACACAGGGAAATGACGTAGTCAAGATGCTGGTTTCAGGTATGCTTGTATTTGCTTCTGCTTATCTTTTAATTTGAAAGGTAATAATTCAAGAAACAGTCTGGGCTAAGTGAAAACTTCTTTTTCTTGTTTTCTTTGGGTTTTTTTTGACTGGGTAATCTTATCCACATCCAAGCTTGGCATCACTTGGCTTCTTGCAAAAGCTGATTTCCAAATTTACTTCCTGAAAGTAACATTCCCTTGATTTTATTTATTTTTAAAAGCAAGCATGGCACACTCTTTTTGGAACCAATTTCAAAACAGTTTTCTCCTCTCCTTTTTTTTTGTTGTTCTTTGTTTCTGTTTTGCTTTCATTTCCCATGGTGGGATGGACCCAAGGGAGGGGGAGGGGAATCAGACGCTTGACGTATGATTTACGCCTTCCCCTGTTCTCTGCATAACTCTATATGCACAGAAGATGGAACTGATGGAAGATGGAACCACCCTGCTACTTTTTAAAAGGTACAGTGGTACCTCAGGTTAAGAACTTAATTCATTCTGGAGGTCCGTCCTTAACCTGAAACTGTTCTTAACCTGAGGTACCACTTTAGCTAATGGGGCCTCCTGCTGCTGCCACACCGCAGCGGCGGTGGCACAATTTCTGTTCTCATCCTGAAGCAAAGTTCTTAACCTGAGGTACTATTTCTGGGTTAGTGGAGTCTGTAACCTGAAGCATCTGTAACCTTAAGCGTCTGTAACCCGAGGTACCACTGTATTTCTAGATGGGCTATAAATGGGTTGTTGGGTTGTTGCAAAATGGTTGTTGTCAGCAGTTGGGGTTTTTGTGTTCTAGTAGGATTCTATCCAAAAATGGTGAATCTAGATTAAATTTGTGGGGTGGGGAGATACTGGCTGGCAGTTTGGTGACAATGACATTTTGCGGGTGCTCCCCAAAAAAGGGGGGAGTGTGCATGAGAAACGCCCCCTAAAAGGAAATAGGACCTTTTCTGCTAAAATGAACATTCTGAAGTTTTCTAAGTACATTTTTGAGCACAATTCAAAGTGTTGGTGCTGACCTTTAAAGCCCTAAACGGCCTCGGTCCAGTATATCTGAAGGAGCGTCTCCACCCCCATCGTTCTGCCCGGACACTGAGATCCAGCACCGAGGGCCTTCTGGTGGTTCCCTCACTGCGAGAAGACAAATTACAGGGAACCAGGCAAAGGGCCTTCTCGGTAGTGGCACTCGCCCTGTGGAACACTCTCCCACAAAGTTCAAAGAGAACTACAACTACCAGACTTTTAGAAGACATCTGAAGGCAGCCCTGTTTAGGGAAGCTTTTAATGTTTGATGCATTACTGTATTTCAGTATTTTGTTGGAAGCCACTCAGAGTGGCTGGGGAAGCCCAGCCAGATGGGCGGGGTATAAATAATAAATTAGTAGTAGTAGTAGTAGTAACAAACTATCAGGTTTCTTGCTAATTCAGTCCCTGGGCATATTGGGAGTTACATGAGTGCTCACTTCCAGAGGACCCCTCTTCATCTTAATAGATATATGACATGGCTGCCATATTTCAAAGTATTGCATAAAATGCCAGGGTCTCTGTGGAGGAGTGTACTTGGCTGTTCTAGGCCAGTACCAGTTTGGGCATATGGCTCTCCCTTTTTTCTTCTGTTCAGCTGGCAGTGAGCATAACATCTTGTGTTTCATTTGGTAGCAATCTTCCTTCTGGATGCTCTCTTTCCAGGATGATGTGGGGAAATTTTACATTCTAAAACAGGGCTGGGGAAGCTGTGGCCCTCCAGATGTTGTGGACTCTAACTCCCATCAGCCCCAGCCAGTGTGGCCGATGGTTGGAAATGATAGGAGTTGGAGCTCAACAACTTCTGGAGGGCCACAGCTTCCCCATCCTGATTCTAATGTCCCTTGTGTTCTGCTAGTTTCAAGCTTTTGGCCTGCTTGAAATCTATACACATCCTTATGTGTCAGAAAGGCACTGATGGGAGCTATTTGTGGCTTGATGTTATCATTGCTACCATTCTCCTGCCAGTGCTAGTAAGTGAATGTAATCTTATGCATGAGATCAAATAAGTGCTAGTAAGCAATTGGAAGGTTAAAATGTATTATGCTGGATATGTGCCTGAAATGTGCAGCTTTCATTTTCACTGATAGGGTCATTCCAGAACCAGGCACAAATTGGTAAAACTACAAGAGACAACTGGGGGTTGGAAGACTGTCCAAGATGATCTCTCCCATCACTAAGTAGACTTATCTATATATTTTTTCTATTTTCTACTTTCTGCTGGCCTTTGGTGTCCTTCACATTTGCCACTTTGTTTGTAATTTCTCATTGCATTATTTCATGCCAACTGCTAGGCATTTGTATATCGCCATCTAAATGAAATAATAACAGTGTACAAAATAGCCACATTAGTGGGTGTCCCATTTATTTCAGGCATCTGAAGAAAATGTTCTTTGTGGTAGAAAGGAAAGCACAGTTAAGGAGACCTGATTTACATCATGACTAACATGCTTGGAGGTTCGACTGTGAATTAAGGCAAACACTTCATTTGAGCATTACTACAAACAATGCAGATGTAGCCCAGAGGTGCCCAGGATAATGCTAACAAATTTTTAATTTCTAAAACTAAAATTGAATTATTGCATTTGGGGTAGGGGGTTATTATTATTATTTTTTTTTAAAAAAAAGAGATATAAGTCTGCTAATATGATTTCTAAGAATGCAGCAAATTACTGTCATTACAAAGCCCTTTGGTACTCCTGGCACCAAAGTGATGGCAAGAATATTGGTCGGTAAGTCACTTTACTATGCAGAAGGCTAATAAAGCTTTCTTTTTTAGAAGAAGAAGAAGAAGAAGAAGAAGAAGAAGAAGAAGAAGAAGGGGGATATGAGTTAAGGATTAACTTTTAGGCAATCTGATTTGATTTGTTGACCATTGTGTAGCTTGTGGTTAATAAACAACATTTTAGTATCCATTAGCAGAGTTTTGCTTATGGCTACAAGCCACAGCACTACCCCTTTAATAGCTCGAACTTCTCTGGGGAGCAAGGTGGAACAACTTATTGGCTACCTTGGAGCTATCCATGGTCCTGCTGCTGTTGGCCTTGCTCTCTCTTGCTACCTGTTACCCTGCATCTTGAATTCCAAGTTATGCTTGCTAACTGTCTGAGGTCCAGTAAGTAATTGCTGGCTACTACACTGATGGAAGTATGTATCCTTTAAAATTAGGATTAAGAACCTGTGGGCTATATGTGACCTTGGTCAAATTTCATGGGGTGCATGTGACCTTGTTCTAATTCCACGTTGCTCACATAAATGAAGTGGCACAGAGAGAAGGAGGGAGGGGAGAAGTGTGTGACAGAAAGAAAGAGAAAGAGGAGAGAGAGAGAGAGAGAGAGAGAGAGAGAGAGAGAGAACAACACTATCCAATTCTGCAATTCTGCATACTTCACCTACTTTTGTTTGGCTTTGCACACCATTGGCTTGGCTGCACCCTTCATTGGTTCTGGTCTTGCTTACCATCATCTGTGGTCCCCTGCTGATTTTTACCATGGGAATGGGGCATACTATCAGATTACAAGGAGCCTCTCCATGCAGTAGTTAATGTATGCTAATGTCCCTGAATACTTGCATAAAACTCTGAGGCATGCCTTCACTTCATATAGGGGACACACACAGAGGCATGCTCACATTGTGTTTTTTATTACTAAAAAGCTTGTTC
This sequence comes from Podarcis vaucheri, assembly GCF_965113315.1. Classification (NCBI taxonomy): domain Eukaryota; kingdom Metazoa; phylum Chordata; class Lepidosauria; order Squamata; family Lacertidae; genus Podarcis; species Podarcis vaucheri. The sequence goes on along the minus strand of NC_138748.1, from coordinate 41,765,214 downwards.
TGTTTTATTTGAATTGTGCTCACACATTGGAATAATGTGACATTTCTCAAGCTATGAGTCTCAAAGAGAACTCAGCTGTCTCGTCAATCTGAATGATAGGAAACAAGGCTTTTATTAGTTCCCTTCGGCATGTAAGTCCACACATTGAAAAGGAAAGTGTAAATCCCTACCATGACATGACATGGTTTCCATGTTCTCATCCTAATGTCCACACGTTTAATGTAAAATGTCTGCAATGTAGAAGCCTATGCAACTGGTCCTCATGTAAGCATCTGGGTTTTCTGGAACCCTAATCATGCCTATACAGTGGTGCCCTGCAAGACGAATGCCTCGCAAGACAGAAAACTCGCTAGACGAAAAAACTTGCGGAACGAATTAATTTCGTCTTGCGAGGCACCAATGTATGTGCAATTTTCCCCATCTCTGATGTTCATACTAATGCATCAATATTCAGGAACAGGGACACAGGGAAGTCTGTTGGATCAGATCAAAGGTCCTGCTGCCAGCAGTGGTCAACCAGGTCCTTCTCAGAAGATCACAAGCAGAACATAAAGGCAAAAGCCCTCCCTTTCCTCTCTACTGTCCATCTTCTCAACAACTGGAAAAACTCAAAGCCTGCACTTGCAGCAATTTCACAGGCTCAGTTACCACTACTAGAGCTGTTTCTCTGAATCCTTCCATTGTTATGTTTTGATACCCCATACCCGGATGCCCTCCAGGCATTTTGAACTACAGTTCCCATCACCCTCAGCCTGGGTGTGGGGCCGATGGGAGTTGTAGTCCAAATTGTCTGGAGGGCTCTAAAATGGAGAAGGCTGATCCAGAGATATGAAGCTCAGTAATCCATCACAGTTAAGGCAGCAATCATTTATGTTTCCAAGACAGCAAATGCAATGTTGCTTAAGTACAAAGGATCCAGCGTTCCCAGGAGAGTCAGCAAAATGAATCAGACAAGTGAGAGCTTTTCATTTTAACTTGCTTAACCATCCTTCTAAAGGGTAACTTTCAAACTGACCTTAAAAAAATAGTCTTTCAGGCTAGAATGTTGTAGACTAGGAGTGAACAAATCCTCCACATATTTTTTCTCTTCCTTGTTCCATATACTGTTTCTTTCCCTCAATATGCTCGTCTTTGAATTTTGAATTTCTGGAAATGGGCTGTGTGATTTTCCTCGATCCCCTTCGGTTTATTTCCTTATTTATATTTCACTTTTCTATTAAAATAGTAAGGAATGCGGCTTACAATAAAAGGGAACAATTAGCAGTTTTGACACAGCAATATTTATTTCCTTATTTATATTGTGCTTTTCTATTAAAATAATAAAGAAAGTGGCTTACAATAAGAGGAAACAATTAGTGCTATTCTGACCCCTTGCTGATTTTCACATACTTTTCTCTCTCTCAAATACTCTCAAAGCTGTGCTCTCTTGCATATCTTTGTGGTCACAAGAAAGACCTGTGAGTGTGTGGTGGGGCTTTCCCTATGGTCTGTGTGACTCCTTCCACCTCTTTCCATCAGAATGAAGCTCCCTCTCCCGGCTTGACTTTTTAAGAAGGAACATCACTTTCCTTCTCATCTCCTTCAAATGGTTGAAATGAAGACCATTCAAAGATTTGTCACAACCCTGAAAACAGTACATCCTTAAAAGAGAACAGCAATAGAGAGACATTGGTAGTTAAACATCACTAATAAAATGTCAAGAGGCAGCAGTACTGAAACTTGAGCAAGAACATCATAAAACATCAGGTTACTGGTGAAAACCTAGACTAAGAAAGGGTTTCCATCCATTGAAAGATGGAATGAGAGAGAGCCTGGCAAATTTCCATACCAGAAGTGGTCCCACAGTCATAACACCACAAAGGGCTGAAGTCCTCATCTCATCCTCATCCTTCTGATCTCACATGGATCAATATATATTATCAAGGTGATAGTTTAACTCCTGACCAAACAACCTTAGATATATCTAAGGATTTTTATTTGGTTTAAAGGTGATATTGTTCCTCATAACTGATTCAACTAACATTATCCCGCTTTTACTAATCATGTGTTGCCATCGACTCCATTGCATGTTGGGGTAGACAAACCTGTCAATTATGGTTTTGCTTTTGCTCAGTTTCTTATTCCTGCCCCATCTTAAGTTTACTTTGGCACATTTGCATATCAGTTTGAATTTTTAAATGCAAAACAAAACATCTCCATGAAAATTTATCAGCATTTTAGCATGGATCCCCACTGGAATACATAGTGTTATGGATTTGCAGGGGGAAAGGATCCCCTAAAATTCCTGTGTGCCAGATTCTCCCCATAATTTCTCGAATTAGTAAATGTGGGGTTTGACGTCAAGCCAGCTTCCTCATGAAATTGATGTAGAGATATGCCACCCAAGAACAAAGGTAAGTGATAGGGGAGCCATTTTCAGGAGGCTATTGAAACGAGGTGGCCAGGGTGACAGGGAGGATGCCAGAAGCGGAAGGGGGGGGAGTTGTTTTCTTCAAAGACTGCTGAAAAGGAGGAAGAGGAGGTAGGGGGTGAAGCACAGCAGCAAACTCCTATGGGCCAAGGGAGCTTCTCCCCCCCATAAAATATTTGAAGGGGCTAGGATTCCCCAAGAGATGTGGGTGGCACTGTGGGTTAAACCACAGAGCCTAGGGCATGCTGATCAGAAGGTCGGCGGTTTGAATCCCCATGACGCGGTGAGCTCCCGTTGCTTGGTCCCTGCTCCTGCCAACCTAGCAGTTCGAAAGCACATCAAAGTGCAAGTAGATAAATAGATACCGCTCTAGCGGGAAGGTAAATGGCATTTCCGTGCGCTGTTCTGGTTCGCCAGAAGTGGCTTAGTCATGCTGTACACCGGCTCCCTCAGCCAATAAAGTGAGATGAGCGCAGCAGCCGCAGAGTCGGTCATGACTGGACCTAACGGTCAGGGGTCCCTTTACCTTTACCTCTTTAGGCCTCCCCAAAGTTGATGAGCATTGCCATCAAATGGTATGCGGGCACCACATCATGTGATCAATTATGTGGGTTGGGGCTTACCTGCTCCCCCCCCCATTTTTTAAATTCAAGTTGGCACCCTTGGGCTGAAGGCCAGAACCATCTTGGTAGGCTGGGCCAGAGGCAGAGAGATGGCATTCAGGATGCCTTGAAATCCAGTGCTGCCCTGCTGGGGGAGCAAGCCCTGCTTGGTATGTAATGCTCTTGAAAGTAGACCCTGGTGTCAATATGTGTTAATAAATCTATTGGGGGAAATATGTGTTAATAAATCTTATTTCTTAAAAACATGACCATATTCACTGTGTCTTGATTCCCAACAGAAACACAACCCTGGGGAAGGGCCTGGAATCCCCCCCCCCGGAATCTTGCTACTGCTCAGCAGAGATTGGGTGTGTTACCCAGCCTTTGTAACAATATTTTTCTATGCATTTCCCCCTAATATATACAGTGTTTTTAAACAATTCTGCCCAGTATAATGTATTTTAGTATATTATTTTCATAGATACATTTTATGCCCATTTCCCCATAATATGTGTTTTATTTCAGTAAGCTATTTTTTTGGGGGGGGATACATTGCAAAATTTGGGGAAATGCAAATTTTGTAGGGCAGCTGTATTTGGCTGGCATACTGTTTCAATAAGTGCAAATTATGTAGGTTTGTGAACACCCTCCCCCCGATCTTTATACACATGTACTGAACTAATCACGGGTCATTTCTAGCATCCAATCACAGCCATGACAGAAAATGAATAAGGCTTGACTTTTGAAAACCTCAGTCACAGGCCCTCAGCTGAACCAAATCTTCATACCAACCAAATTCTGTCTTCAGGTACTTTATTTTACGAGAGTTGAAGACAATTTTCTACCACAATTACTGCCCAAGTCAGGGACACACCTCCTCCAACGTCTTACCATAGTCTGTGTTAAAGCCATTTTTTCGCAAACTTTTGTAGTGCTTCAGAAACCTACAAACTTAATGCTAAAACATGACCCCGCCTTATGTTGAATCAGACTATTGATCCATCTCTCTCAGTATTGTCCACTTTGATTGGAAACAAATCTTCAGACTTCATGGACTTTTAAACCCCTGCTGAGGCATCTGCACGTGAAACTGAAGCCTCCCGCTCACGAGGCATATGCCACACAGCTATCATGCAGTCTTTCCTTTTAAACAATGAAACGGAAATGGAAAATAAACAGAGTTGTTGGTCAAGAGAGCTCTATCATGCAGCCTTTACATCCCTGAAAAGCAATAGGGTTGGGTACAGATGAAGCTAGTCACAAGTCCTATGAATTTTGATGAAACTAAAGTGTGACTCATTTGGATTTTGGATCCAGCCCACTGTCTGTATAACATTCCAGCTATGATCAGCAGAACGATAATCGGCACAGTGCTGATTTCTGCTCAAGACAAAGCAATGCTCAACTTCCTCAAAAAAATAATCTCTCTAGATGAAAGTCCTGAGTTCATACCAAGAGAGGAACAGGCACACAGACAGATGCCTGTCTTAAAAAACAAAAGACTAACCTAAACATGGGATGGGGAACTTCATGTTGCTGGAATAAAACTCACTATTGTTATGCTGGCTGGGAATGGTGGAAGTTGAAGTCCAACAACAACTGGAGGGGTCACAGTTCCCCACTCCTGGCCGAAACTCTGCATTATATGGCACACAAGCAACTCAGGCATCATATATGAACTGGAATTCTGCTTGAGGGTCTGCCTACCAAGAGTCAGGAGAGAATACATCCCTGTTCTATCTTCCTGGGTTGAAATTACCGTATGTTAAGGGGGTATCTCCCCCTTCAGCTCCTTCCTGATGTGCTGAAATGCCATGTTCTCTGATGCAGAGAGGTGTCCCCACGTCCACAGGGTCACACCAGACTGGGGGATCATCTTGCAGGGAGGTAACATATGGAGAGGAAGATGTTACAGGCGCCTTTCAGATATGCCTCTATTCTACTCCTAAAAACAGACCCCGTGCCTCTCTCTACTTTCTGCATGCTTGGGGAAGATCTGGGTTTTAAACACTTAGATCTGCTGCTCTCGTAGCTAGATTGGCCTTGACGTGGGGGCAGGGAGGTGGGGGGGGGGTCCTTGCTTTCTAACCAGTTTGACATTTAATCAAGAAAACGGAAATGCTTGAAAAAGGCATGGGCTATTTCTGTGCTGGGAGACCTGCAACCATCCAAGTATGAATCATTAGGGTGGGAAGGAGCTGTCACTTCAGTATCTTGCACAATAGAGAGAAGCAAGCGGATAAACATTTTTCCAGCCTTTGAGATTAATTTGGGACTAGCTTGTCCCATGTGCTTGCAGTTGCTGCTTCAATCTACTACAGCTAGCACAAGGTGGTTGTTGAAAACACAGAGCCGGCTGCAACACTACCCCCCAATTGGCTTACAGTTTCTTGCCACCACCCCTCAATCTGCCTTCAAACTGGGGCAAGGGGAACCCAAAATCTGCAAGGCAGGAAAGCACTTAATAAATTCTTCCCATCGCTGTGTGCCAGACACTAATCTGTTGTTCCCTAGCTCCCTCCCCCTTAAACTAAAGAGCACCTATCATTTTGGGACTAATTCTTGAGGTGGGAAAGGACACATCCAAAGCCCAGGGTCCAATTTATGAGTTTAAATGTGACAGCCTAAAAAGCCAATCCCAGCCTTCCCCAGCCTGATGCGTTGCAGGTGGACCGAAAGTCTCATAAGCTCCAGTCACCATGTCCAATGGTCAGAGGTGGCAGGTGTGGTATTATTGAAGAGCTGGAGGGCATCAGGTTTGGAAAGACTAGCCAACATTATACCATCTCAGCGAGGGGCTCCGAACTTATGGGCAGGGCTTTATTTCCAGCCGGAACTCACAGGAACTCAGTTCCAGCACCTATCTGCTTTTATAGCTCTTTGTCTTGAAGCCAGAGTTACACTAGAAAGCTGCACATAGAGGACAGGTCTTATAGGGAAATGACCTTACACATGGTCATGATTTTGGCAACTGTTATGTGGCTGTCAAAGGCCAGCCATTACAGACAGAGGGTGATATTCCATGCTTGTCCTACTCAAGGTGGGTCCATTGAAATTAATGGATAGGATTAACTCTGGTTTAATTTGTCAATTCTGAGCTGCGCTTGGCTAAATGCAACCCAAACTTTCTTATCACATGAATGCAATGTTGGTCAAAGCAAGCCTTTAGAGAAAAAAGTTCTGCCTCCACCCAGAGGAAACATTTTCTTCTGTCCTCAGGCTTTGGAATGCAGTTGCAGAGTCAGGTCTCACAGAAGTGAAATATTTTCCCTCCTTTCTTGTAGGATTGCCATCTCCCCCCTCCCCCCTTTTTAAAGGGAAGATGGCTCTATGCTTTTAAGCGCTACACAGCAAGCAGAAATTACACTGATGTTAAAAGGGATGTTGTTGTCCTGCCTGGGTCATTATCACCAGAATAGACACATTTCCCATTTGATAATGGGCTAATCAGAGCATTAGATTTTAGAACTCTCAATATGATGTTTTCTGCAAACTTTCTCAGTGTGTATGGTAGGATGACTTTAGCCACTGGCATAGTTGCTCCTAGTTGCTCTCTTGTTGCTGATTCTCAGCAGCAAAGTTTGCTTTGGTTTAAAATGAACTTGATGCAGGTGACAGAGCATTGCAGGTCATTCTGGCAGTGGCAGCAACGAAATCCTTATGTCTGCCACAATTCTAACAAGTGGTCAAGCCTGAACTTCCTTGTTTTAAAATTTCAAAAAAGGGGGGGCACATATATGATCATTCTTCTCTTTCTGACCTTCAAGTTTCTACAGTGTCCAGAAAATTTTGCTTCCAGTGAAAATAGAGGAACAAAAGGAGATGGAAGATCTGCAGAAGTAACAACTGAGCATATAAATGGAAGGAGATGACAAAGTTGCCCCCCCCCACTAGGAGGAAACTCCCCTCTCCCCAGGGAACTGTAATTTAAGTAATACAGTACAACATTTGTCTTTGAAGGGGTATCTCAAATGAACTGTTTAATGCCGATATCTGCAGAGATGCAAGACCATCAGCATAAATTAATTATTAGGGAGCACACGGCAGCATTACTGAATGGGGGGGGGGGGAGAGGTGAGATTCCAATGCAAACCTAAAGAGTGGAAGAGCAAGATAAATACTAGGAAGCAGCAAGTAAGCTCCTTATCAGACTCTGTGGTTTTGGATGGTGTATGGTCAGTCTCATTAGCATATCTTAATTAGGAATTAGCCTATCATTTGTGGAACAAATCATGATTTAAGACACTTGGGGTTAGAAATAATTAATTTATGCTTTTAAAAGGCACATTTTGGTATGTGTTGAAAGTGCCGGGTATATAGAACACACAGCCATCCATTTAACTTTTCCTCCTTTCCTTATGGTCTCTCTTTACCTAAGACACATAAGAAACGTACACCAGCTTTAAAATGCTAGTTTGACTTCCCACTTACACACAAAACTGTTGCTCATGTCGTATAAGCACAGCTGCACCTCTAAACAGTTTGCTCAGCTGATCTCTTCTAAGCATTCTCTTATTATATTTTTTTTAACCTATTTGAATAGGCTTTAAAGTCTCACTTCAAAAGCAATAGCGTCCAGCCTAAGCATAATGGATGGGGAAAACAGACTTGTTGCCTGGTGGGAATAAACAATTCTGCAGACAATTTCTCTCCAGATGTAGTTGGACTACAACACCCATCATCCCTGAAGACATGCTGGCTGGGGTCATTGGAAGCTGGAGCCCTGCAGTATCTGGGAGGCCCAAGCTTCCTTGTTTCTTCTCTAAACCTTGTGCAGTAAATGAGCAACAGCTGTACGGTTTTATTTATATCTATAAGATCTTGCAGACTTTGGCTGTGAACTGGGGCCCTACAAAAAGAAATCAAGTTGCGCCCCACTGCTTCAAATTGGGCCCCACTGGCTAGCCCTGAGTCTCATAGTTGCTGGGCCTGCGTTGCCTTGCCCTTGCATGAAGTCTTGGGTTTGCAATTTTGGGAGAGGGGAGACTGCCCACTGGGGAGCGGGCTGGCTGGGAAGGCCTCCTAGATTTTGCCTACTTAAATCCGGCACTGGGCTAAGGCGGCAGCCACCCCTCTGCCGCCACCATCGCTGCAGCATCAACTGTACTGTAGTATTTATTTGTTTATTGATTTAGCCACGCCCCCCCGGCCAACCAGATTGGTCGACCCAAGGAGAGACTCCCTAATGGTGTGGGGGTTAGTCATGCCCCCTGCACAGAGGGGAGAGCTCGTGATGAGCCCACAAAAAGGAAATGGCTTTGGTGGGCAGGCACTTGGGGGCCGCAAGAGATTGCTTTTTCAAAATTGCCTGGGGGGGCTGTTTGAAATCAGCCCAGGAGGCGCAAGTGGCCCCCAGGGTGGACTTTGGACATACCTGAGCTAATGGAATAGGTTGCTGTGTGGCTCCCCCAACAGTTTATCCAGTTTGCAAAAAGGAAAGGAAAAGCTAGGGATCTGAGCTAAGAGATGGCCTTTAAATGAGTTCCTGGAGGCTGCTTTATACTGGACCCACCGGCCTGACATAAAACTGCCCTGTCTTTTTCTAAATGCAAGGCAGCTTTTTGGTATTTTCAGTACTGGGGAGGGGGAGAAGAGGTTTGCCCTCCTTCTTGAACCACTTTGGCTGAAGTGGAGTACATTGGCATTTCAAATAGGCTGCCTGATACTCTCCCCCCCTCCCCGAGGTAGTCCCATTAACCTTGCACTTCTTATTTCTGCACAATGGCTGATAGAGGGAGAATCAGGTATAAAGGCTTGGAAATCTTTAATCTCTCCAAGCCTCAGTTCTTAATCTGTCAAACTGCAAGAACGATATCCCAGCTTCCCCAGTGATGAAGATAAATCCATTGATGTGAAGATGTGAGGATAAAGTCAGCCCACTGAGATGACTTGAGAGGCGGTAGATAACAGAGCAGAGAATTTCACTGAGGGAAATGAGAAGGAGGGAAAGGCCACACACCCGTTTGGCTGGCAGTGACTCCTCTCAGTCGCCACAGGGACATCGAGGGGCTGAAGAAGCGGATGTAGCTGCCAGGAGGTCATGAATCAACACATTGTCGGGCTTTTTGAAATTCTGCTTGTAATTTTAATCCCGGCTGTCATTTGCAAGCTTTCAAGATGGAATTGCAAAAGTGCAATTTGCAGTTTCATTTTAAAAAAGCATTTCACTTTCCTAACCGGAGGAAAGGGGTTCTGGGTACTGTAAATGTATCAAAGGTTTCCATTGGCAACTGCAACAGACTAGCATGCTACCAATTCAGCAGCTCACATGACTTGCCTCTCTGTAAAATGCTCATTTAGACCCTTAAGGAACACTAAAAATAACAATTTTTCTTTGTTTTGATCACTGGCAAATGGGTCACGAAGAAGTAATGAATACTTCAAAATGATGCTGTTTCCCTTTGTGATTTCACTGTCGTTTTTGCCACGGGGCTCCCACCTCACAGCAAATATCCAACATAAAATACTGCAGAATAATTGCAGATTTTTCCTGGGCCATGTGAAGTGGAGGTGGGTTTTTTTTGCGGGGGGGGGGGATAAAGTATTCTTGAATCGTGGCTGCATCCTTTAAAAGGGCACATTCTGGGATTCTTTCATTTGCCAAATGTGGGTACTTCAATTGCAGCGCCTGACTCATCAATCTGGTGTTTGGTTGCACCATGTCCCCATAACTGCCATTGGCTTCAGTGATTGCTCATCATTTTGATGAAAACAGGAGGAATGTAATCCAGCCCACAGCTATTCACATTCCAACTCCCATTGGAATGAGTGGGATTTAAGTGCATGTAATTGTGGGCTGAATGGACCGCAGCCAGAGTGGCTTATCGAGATCGTCTAATCATAGGTGCTGGCTTTTGTACAGTGAATATTTGAATCTTTTTTGGAGGGGCAGAGGGACATGAAGGGATGACAGAGATGGCAGTAGGGGGCAGTAGTGGGATGTGTGTGTGTATAAAACCATGTAACAGGTTAGGTGCTAGGTGTGCCATTATATTTCTTTCGCCAGAAGACAGAGTGGCATTTGAACAATGAATATTTCACAATACTCACCCTCTTTCTTCCTAGGCTTTAGCATGGCGCAGTGGGGAGGGCCGGCAGCTGCTGCTGCTTGTTCTATGTCTCCCCCTTTTTTATCCTGGTATTAGAGAAGAGGCAGGATGAAAGAAAGAAAGAAAGAAAGAAAGAAGAGAGAGAGAGAGAGAGAGAGAGAGAGAGAGAGAGAGAGAGAAGGGGCCATTTTCTCTGTGGATGATAAAGGAGATGGAGGAAAGAGAGTGGGTTTGTGTATGTTTGTATTAAATGTCTATTCCACCTTGCCTCCAAGGAGCTCAAGATAGTGTACATCCTGCTCTTCCCGCCTTTTATCGTCATAGCAACCCCTGTGAGATACGTTAGGCTGAAAGAAAGTGACTGGCCCCAAAATACCCAGTGACCTTCATGATGGGCACAATACTAGAGTGGCTCTGTCAGCTATTCTTAGACATTTCCTGTAATATTCTCTCCGGAAGACAGGTCAATAGTTGACCTTGGGTGTCTTGCAAGTGGAAGCCTTGGCCATACCCTTCAACTGTGCCAGGAAAACAGGGGCATCCTATATTATTATTTATTATTATTATTATTATTATTATTTTGTAAAAGAGCATGGCAGCCATTTTGGACCCTGGAAAATGGCATCCCAGTTTTTCGCCTCATCCTGTTTGAGGCTATGCTTGTCCAGCCATTCTCTGCATTTTGGAACTGTGGCCTACTTCTTCTACTAATACTGCTAAATTTTTGATGTAATCACTTGACCTTTACTGTCTTTTTCATGTGGGGTTACAAAACCACCCTTAAAGTGTTCAAAATATAAGGAATCATTATTCCTAGGCATGTATGAAGAGCTCTGAGTTATTTGGGTTGATCAATCACAGTTACCTCATGAAAAGCATGAGAACTAATACTAAAACTAAAGCAGCTCTTGACTTATCAGCCTCTTGTTGATTGTACTCCTGCTGGTTAGATATAAGAGAGTAGTATCAGCTGAATGTTCTCCCTTCTTTCCCATGTGGCTCTGTTCACTCTGACGCGCTTGCCTTCTGTCTGAAGATGTGGTGCTGCAGTATTTGCATGGAAGAACCGGGAGGATGTTCTGAAGACTTCTAGTGTGCTTTGAGTGCTTTTGCTGGAAATTTGGAGGACATCCTCCAATTCTGCCTCCCTCAAAACAGTCTCTGGTGCATCAGCCACACAGCTTCCTTCATTTTCAAGGTCACTAGCAAAGCATGTGCAGTCTTGGACATGACTGCAGAAGGGAGTACAGGTTGCCAGTTTCTACAGTAATTGGCAGTCAAGGCAGAGCTCCTTGGCTTCTACCTGCCAAATCCAAACCAGAACGTTACTGATCAGTGGTAAAAACTATTGCTAGTCTTCCCCTGACCTCTAGTGGCATTGTGTGAAAACAACAGAGCACAGATCCTGCCCTGATGCACATGAAGGAGGAACACTGATTTGGAAATTGTAGGTCAGAAATTATTAAATCTTCAGGATCCCTGCTTCACTATGCAATTCCTGTAGCGGCTGGACCATAATATACAAAAATAATTCAATGCAGGTATATATATCCTTTCCAGATCTATGTCTCATTTTTAGCCCAAACATGCATTTGGGGAACCGTTTCTTAATCTTTTACCGTATGGTGCTCCTCTCCAACCCACCTTGGATCAGGGCTTGGATCGTCTGGTGTGGAGCTTTCCAAACTTTGCATGTTGGTGACACACTTTTTAGATGTGCATCATTTCAAAACAGTCATTCTGTTTCACTAGCAAACCAAAGGTTAAATTAACCCTTTCCAGCCATGGAAGGAGCACGGGGAGCATTCGTGTGACACGCCTACACACTGCAGCCGACACACTAACGTGTCACAACACACAGTTTGGAAAGCTCTGCTCTAGTGGGTCCAGACCTACCAGCTGAAGAGCAGTGTTTTAAAGTAAGGTGCCACGGCATTTTTGAAATGAAGCATGCTTGTTTTGAAATCAGTCCCACTTCAATAAACATGCTTAGAACTGGGTTGTAAGGGCCTGCCTAGATTATCAGCAGCTTCATGTGATGGATTGTACCAACGGAGACTGCAGCTATGGAATCCACTACCTAGAATCATAGAATCATAGAATCATAGAGTTGGAAGAGACTACAAGGGCCATCGAGTCCAACCCCCTGCCAAGCAGGAAACGTGAATGCTTTCCCACATTAAGAAACACAAAACCACTCTGAAGATACAAAGCTAGCATGTGAGGGAGAAGACTGTAGCATTGCATCCCATCTGATGTAGTAGTTTTGAAGGTGCATGGGGGGCCTTTCCTGAGGGAAGCATCCAGACATTTGATATCCCCATTTCAGTCTGAACTACATGCATTGCATGCAGCTGGTGACCATGTTGCTTGGCAAGAACGTAGGCAACAAACAGACTGAGAATGTGATTAGTACAGTACATATAAATATGGGGTACACTGGAAGATCATTTCCTTTAGGAAGGTGAGTTCTTTTCTTATGGTTTTTTTTAAATGATTATGCTGATTATACAACTAATGCAGCAAGCTTCAAAATTAGATACTAACATTAAAATGAAGGAGAAGAGAATTTACATCCATTTGCACATGCATAGGTATCTAAAACAACAAAAACAAGGAACTTTAATAAATAAATAGGAACAAAAATTAGAGGGAGTCTTTATACATTCCTCGTTCATAAATAATTGTTATATACTCCGATGCTGGTATTTACGAGATTTCTACCAGTATATGTGGTTGGATATCTTCTTGTGTATTATTACACCAATACATCACAAACATACTCCATTTTTTAGTAGATAAATATTAGCTTGTCAGCTCTCGCTTACACTGATTACCATATATTAGTTAGTTTATCCATATTTACTAAATCCCATATACTCATAACCCACTTGTCCAATGTAGGGGCTTGGCATTGTTTTCCAGGAGGAGCAAATTGTCCTATGTGCAGCTATTAATACATAGGCTATTTCCATGGCTTCTTATAGGATGAAGTCCTTTACGTAGCCAAACAAAATGACTAGTGAGTTTGCTGACAGGTTGTAGCCCATGATAATTTTAAGAAGATTAGAATCATTGCCTGGCAAGAGGAAATGTGTCTCCAACACAAGTACTCTGTCTGCATTTTCCCAAGCTGGAATACCTGCCTGGGAACTATACTTTACTCCTACTCAAAGAGCTACAGATCATCCTCACAGTACTCAGGATTCTTTGGGGGATGCCATGTGACTTAATTGTGCTTTAAATGTATGGTGTATATGCAGATTTAAACTTTCATTCTGAGGGCATCTCCCATAAGGTTTCTTCTGATCTCAACACCTCTCTCTCTTTAAACATCATGAATGCAGGATAGCAGACAATGCTCTGATCAGAGGGAAAGGTAGGGTTTAGTGTGGTGCACTTAGGTAATTTTAGGACTTAATGGCCTTACACCTCAGTCCACCCCTCTTTAGATGGCACTTATTTCAACATGTGGTAAGTCAGCCTTGCTGCATTTGGAGCCCTCCTGCTCATTAGGGCCCAGAGTAGGACGATGAATCTGTGCCCCAAAGTCCTGTCCAGAGACCACTACTAGTAAGGTGGCTCCCAATGAAATTCAGAAGCCTCAATACTGACAGCTTTAGCCAGATGTTGCCCACATGACCTTAAAGAAAACTCTCACTGCTATTCCTCGCTACCCCAAGCCACCAATTAGTTGACCACTGAGAGTGGCTGGTTGTTACTAAACATACTGTGAGGACTTTACACAGACTTGGAGGCACTATTCTTTAGCTGGACTTGTCCCATGTTTTCAATATTTCCTATTACCACCCTGTGGTAAACTTTGCCCCCAGCCACTCGCCCCTCCCTCACCTGTCTTTGCTCTCCGGCCAGACCAGGTTTCTTGAGCAGGGCTGGCAGGCAAGTTATACAGAAACAGGACAAAATCATACCGGTAAGGCTGCCACCACTCCCTCTGTTCCGGGAACCCAGAGCCACAACCCAGGGAGAAGGCTGTGCCCCGTTATTACTGGTTATCCCCACTCCACAAGTTGTATCCACAGACTTGCAGACAGAAATTCTACGGTAGAGCGTAACCAAGCGTAAGGCTAGGAATTAGCTTTTCCCCTGGAAAGGCACACAAACCAAAACAGTTTCTTATTTAAAAATTTATTTTAAAAGAACATAAGAAAACATGCTAAATTAGCAGGCACTTCTTTAGAAAGTTACAGGCAAGAAAATAAAGACATTATAAAATCTAACTGGCTTACATACTCACAACTAAAGCACAAAGAGGATAGTTAGAGTCCTTTCAAAGTTCCGCATTCAGAGGCTTTCACAGTTCTCCATCACAAAGGATGTAAGGACAGCTACTTAGATGGAACATCAGCAGCAGGGCGATTTGCGGATTGCAGAGCGTGCTTTCTCAGCTATTTCCCAGATCTTTTATTTGCACGTGGCGTCGGAACCCCCGAAACCAATCATAACTCTTGATTATTTTTAAATTCTCCAATGACAGGCTTGCGGGCTAATCAATCTAACTTTTGGCAGCTGGGCCAATTAAGAACCCAGGGCCTAAATCAAAGAGGTCTCCTCCCTTCCATGGGGCCTATGCAGATGCACATTCCCAGGCAATCAAGGCCAGATAACATCACTGAGGGAATGCACATAACTTTGGACCAAGGTGTCAAACCTTTCATTAGATCAGGGGTTTCCTTTCCCATAATAAACCTTTCACACCCTGGGTGCCTGTTAGTCTGGGGTTAAAGGGACAGAACTTATTTCCCATGGTTCTTGTGGCTTGTTGGTTACCCACAAGACCTCACTCTTGCTGCTTGACCAAGGAACAGCTTCTAAACAAACACTAACTTTACTACACACCCTGAGCTTGTCTTCTTAACTAATTCTGTTCCAAAACCTGTCCCAGGCTTCTAATGCTAATTGTGCATATATATTTGATGAGGCATGCCTGTCTCCTTCTCTGTTTCCTTCTGTCCTGCTGAGGAAGCCACAGATCATAAATCTCCACTAAAATACATTCCTATATACCTGAAGGAGCATCTCCACCCCCATCGTTCAACCCCGACACAGAGGTCTAGTTACAGAGAACCAGGCAGAGAGCCTTCTTGGTAGTGGCGCCCACCCTGTGGAATGCCTTCCCATCAGATGTCAAGGAAATAAACAACTATATGACATTTAGAAGACATCTGAAGGCAGCCCTGTTTAGGGAAGTTTTTAATGACTGATGTTTTAATATATTTTCAATCTTTTGCTGGAAGCCGCCCAGAGTGGCTGCAGAGACCCAGCCAGATGGGTGGGGTAGAAATAAATTATTATTACTATTATTACTGTACCTTTGTGGATGAGAGCAGATTGCCTTGCCCAGAACTGGATCTTCCAAATTTGATAGTCTGCACTGATTGCATAGAAGAGATCTATACAATGGTATGCACTTAAACCAGTTCAGAATGTGTTGTTGCTTTCATTCTCCAAGAAACGAAGAAATTTCACCACATGCTTCAACACGCAGCGCTCAGAAGGTGCAGAGGGTAGTGTTTTTGCCAAGGTAGTTGGCAAAGAGATAGAGATGGGGTTGAGGACAATGGGAAGAGCTTGAGGGTTGGAGCTATGAGCACTTGGGGCCAAGAATTAACCACCCCTTATAATTATGAATATGAGATTTTGCAATTTAACCTTTTTTTTTGCATGTGGGTGGGGCAGGGGAGATCCATGCAGTGGTATTGAGTGGATTGTATTGAAAGGTGCCCATATGGAAGCAGAAGATGTCTCCTGCTGTTTCACACCTAACCTGGAATGCTGCCTGAGTTCCCTTCAGAAAGCTTGGAAGCAAATTCAAAGCCATTCTTCCATTTGTGCAAACTCCTGTGCCTTGGAAACATGAGAACCTGCTGATTATAGAACTGTATGAATTCATCGGCTAATTCTTGCACAAGCCTTTACAAAACAATGCTAGAGGCTATTTTTGTTTATAACACTAAGTGTTACCTTCATAATTATAGCCAACGTGATTTCTCCCTGTTGCCCAAAACAATAAATCCCATAACTTGGGTGTGGTTCACAAGCAGCAGTTTTCCATATTTGACTTTTGTTCTCCTCTTAATAATCCAAAAATGAAATTCATTTGAATTATTTAAGGGCACACTGGTTCTTTTGGGCCTTACAGGCAGCGTGGGACGCGGGTGGCACTGTGGTCTAAACCACTGAGCCTCTTGGGCTTTGCCGATCAGAAGGTTGGCGGTTCGAATCCCCGTGACGGGATGAGCTCCCGTTGCTCTGCCCCAGCTCCAGCAAACCTAGCAGTTCAAAAGCACACCAGTGCAAATAGATAAATAGATACTGATGCGGCAGGAAGGTAAACGGCATTTCCGTGCACTCTGGCTTCCATCACAGTGTTCCGTTGTGCCAGAAGCAGTTTAGTTATGCTGGCCACATGACCCAGAAAGCTGTCTGTGGACAAACGCCACCTCCCTCAGCCTGAAAGCGAGATGAGCGCCACAACCACATAGTCGCCCTTGACTGGACTTAACCATCCAGGGGTCCTTTACCTTTTTTACCTTACAGGCAGCAACAAACCTCCTGGAGTTTTGAATAGAAAACCAAGGAATGGTTAACACCTCCTTATCTTAACTGCTACATCAACATAATTGTAGGCATTGTGTTACAAAACAAGAGTGAAACCTCTTATTTAACAACACAATACTTTGAAGCCATTAAGCTTGGGACTCATGAAATCTGGGCCCTCAAAAAACATGTGTGGGGAGACTAAAGGTGTAGCATTACAGACCCCAAATATCTTGAGGAGATTTTGGTCCACCAGTATCACGAGGTAGGCTTTGAAATTATTAGTTTTGAAAAACACAGTACATTGGCTTTGCTTTTGCTTTGGTTTGTAGCTTTTGGCATACTCTCACAATGTATTTTAAACTTCCCCTCACAGCCACAAGGACTAGAGGCCTGAAATTCTCCATGCTGCACAAAAGATCTGTGGTTTCTGCACCACTACCAGCACCACTGACCTGTGGTTTACACTGTAGTTGCCTTGGTTTAAGTGATACAGTGATACCTCGGTTTAAGAACAGTCCTGTTTAAGAACGATTTGGTTTATGAACTTCACAAAACAGGAAGTAGTGTCCCGGTTTGAGAACTTTACCTAGGTCTAATAATGGAATCTGAACTGTGGAAGGGCAACAGCAGCAGAAGGCCTCATTAGGGAAAGCACACCTCGGTTTAAGAATGGTTTTGGTTTAAGAACGGACTTCTGGAACAGATTAAGTTCATCAGCCGAGGTACCACTGTACTCTACATGCGTTGTAGCCTTTATATTCTGCTAGCTCCTGACATCGGTCCTCTGAATTACCCAGCCAGCCCATATTTGAAATCAAACTTGATACAGCCAGGGGAAAAGAACAACATTCATACATGGGAGAAAGAAATCAATTCCAGCAAGACTCTTTGTTTCTGATAACGGGAACTGGATTATTGTCATTTTTGTCTTTAATATATCCCTACAGTTAGGAATGGTTGTATCAAAATATTTACAAAGACCACACACGAAACAAACTTCAAGAAACAGCAAGTACAATAGAAAGATGTAGCCACCAAATTACAAAAGTTGTACATGGGGGTGGGTGGGAGAATGTAACAAAAGAAAGAAGAAAAATACTGTTGATACTAAACTTGCAGCCTTGAATTTGTCTCTCCCTGTTTCATGTGACTGGAGTGGAGCAAGGCAGTGAGAGCGACAGCCTCTTAACGTTCATAGTTTCCACGCATTATCCTAAGTGATCTAAATGGCAAGACCAAAAGGGTTGAAAACCCTGATGCAGACAGTCACAATGACATAATAATTCTTTCCATTTCCTGCTTGGCCTTTGGTTTGCAACATTTAATTAGCTGAACTACTTCTCATGCCCTGGGAGATGTTATATGAGATGATGGCATGGGGGCGGGGAGTGAGGAATTAAAACCAACACAACAGAGAGAAGGCCTCTCTCCGATTCCATTCAGCTACGCAGAATCCTGTGTCTGGAGCACTGCTCTAAGTCATATGCAACATTTCTTGTGGGATATAAGGTCTGCTGCCTTGGGCATGGTTTACCGCAGAAAAGCAGCAAACAAATAAATGGGTGATAGTTAGTTTAAGGCTTTTCTAAGGTATACATTATAGTGCCAAGGCAAGTCTGATATTATAAAACCCTATTCTAAAAAACAACCCCCAACCCTATTCTATGTGACAACCAAGAGAAAGTTGCCTGTTGCCTATAGATGAAAAAAAATAAAAATCCAATTTGGTGCTTGGTCCCATAAGCCTAAGTTGAATGCCTCAAAAGATCTGACTGCAAGCAGACCTTTCAAACTTACTGCTTGTTGAATACACACATCACAGACCTAACCATTTGGTGGCAACATGGGGGCTCCATCTGATCTTCCTAGTGCAGCTGCGTTAAATAGGTAACACCGTGGGCTCAAATGGAAAGTCACACTCTAATGACATTCATCAGAGCCCTAATAACTTTATTCCACATAATTAAGGTTTTAATGCTGGAATTTGGCTTTATGTCAGTCAAGGCATGCCTATGTTGTATGTCATTTGCTTGTCAAGTAAAGGGAGGCAGGGTTCTGCCCCAGCGTCCCTGACATGCTCAGCCCTTGTCCCAGCACTACACCTTCCAGATTGAATGGGAATGTTCTCCCCAGTGGAAATCACTGGGAAGCATATCATAGCTGCTAAAATTTAAGGAAGAAAGCTGCACCTTATAACTTTTCCAGATTTTCTGAAGTGAGGCAGAACCTCAAGGTCCTTTAAGATGGGATGCACGTGTTAGTTTCTGAGAAAAGAGATAAGATCTGGCTATTTGGTTCTTCAAGCACATTCCTGGTGTCAGGATCCGTGACAGTGGAAAGTCTATTGCTCAATCTCTCTCCCTCTCTCCCTGATTTATTTCTGTGATTGGGCACGTTAGGTGAGCAGTGTATGGATTCATGTCTTTGGGCAAACAGTTCTCATAGCAAAGCAACCTCGCATCCCTCCCACAAGCCCCCCATATTTCCAATCTGCCCTCCCAGTTTCTCCCCTGCTCCCCTCATTTCTTTCTGAGCACAAGATACAGAATCCCAACGATGAAACTGAAGCAGAAGCAGATCCAGGCAAGTATGAAGGAGTAGCCGTGGTGGTCTAGACTGCTTTTGAAGTATTGTGGAAATCGGGCCGTGTAGATGGAGACGGAGATCAGAATGAACAGCCCTGAGGAGGGAAAGAAAGAATAAACCTTTGGTCCATCCAAATGATCTCAAGTGACTCCTTTTCAACATGAATTCTGCTTCTAGCCCAAAGATCGTCATGAATAGCACCCACTGCCCCATGATTATCTCAGTAATTTACTTGGAGAGGCATGTACAGGAGGCACTTATGTACCAGGCACACAGCCAGCAAGGGAGCCCAGGTTCTGAGTTTTCATTTAATACAAAAAGTAAGTCTCTAGCCTTCGTAGAAAGAAAGTTATGAGGCAAAATGTGCATGCACCCTTCTAACTGATTTCTGTGAAATGAGCCAGAATGAGTGCTCCTGCCTTGCAATACTTTTAGCTAAGTAGTGAAGTAGGTGCTGTGATTTATGTGTGAGTTGTTTAGTCAGCAGGAGACAGGAATACCTGAGGTTTTCCTATCCCCTTTTATTTCACTTTTCCTACTTCTGAATACTTTTCTAGTTCTTAGAATCTTTGTAGTTAGCACTTCCTTTCCCCCCAGCAAGACAGGATGCACTGATGTGGTTTAATCTAAGATCAGGTACTGTACTCCCTAGAAGTTCTTTCCTGGAAATACCAGCACACAGTAAGTGTGGGTGGATATTAAGTTGTTCCCTGTGGCATGGCAAATGCAAAAGGTGGAAACTTTGCAAAGAGGCTTGGACGTGTCTCCTGCTATGCAGTAGCTAAAGACAAGGCACTCGTTAAGAATTTACTGTATAGTTAACTGACAGAACAATGGTATTCCTTTCAACTCAGGAGTAAGTCTCTTTGTGTTTTAATTGTGCTTATTCCAAAGTAGATGAGTACAAGATTGTAGTCAAGTTTTGGGTTTAGGGTTGGCACTGGGGAAAAGAAGGGTTTTTATGCAGGCAGAAATTCCATAGGCTAAGCTTTTTCTAGTTTGAAATACAGGGGGAACTTCACCGGTTCAAATTTTGTTACATGGGCGGCCAGCAATTTAATTTTGGACGCTGTACCCCCAGGCAAAAGAGGACATAGATCAGGTCAAAATTTCCAAAGAACAAATTCCTTCAGCTTCCCTAATTGTAACCAACCTGAGCCCATGGGAAATAATTCACAATTCCTGTGAGAGCATAGCAAAACAAAGCAGCACATTCTGCATGGGCCTCACTTACAGCAAACCAGCATAATGGCTCCTGTCATGTAGAAGCGCTTTCCTTTCTCCATCGTGAAGAGCTGCACCACAAACATGACCAGGGAGACAAAGGAGAAGATGATGGCGAGGATCATGAAGGCTTGCACTGCCTTGAGTGCATCTAGTGACACACGGAAGAGAGAGAAAAAGGCGTGAGCATGAAGTCACAATCCTTGTCAAAATGCATGACTGTTGTTTTAAACAGTGCACATTACTCAGATGAAAGTAAATGGACCCTTACTGAGGTCGTCTTCTTCAAAACGAAGATCCTCGCAAACCCCGTTTATACACTGAAGCCACAGGCCTGAGGAGTTTGTTGCACCCGATTGAGCCTGACCTGCCATCCAGACCTAAAAGCAAAACAGAAGAGATGTGAATGTTTTTTTATTGCTTCCCTTCAAGGAAAGCAGCTTGCCAGGCTAAATCTAGAAAGGAAAACATCGGCGAGTTCAGCAATGCCCTTCTAGAAGTGTCACTATTCACAAGGTATTGTGATTTATATTATTATTATATCCAAAAATGGTTGCCTCTTTTTTTGTTTTTCTCAACAAAAAGGTTTCTGAGTTATACTGCCAGAAATCTGACATCAGTGTGCAACATGGAAAATGTGGATACATGTATGAACTTTTGCTCATTCAAACTGTTTGTGACAGGGGCGGGGGAATCGTTCACTCAAATTCAGAGGTGTACCTAGGCTCCCTTGCATACCTGGCAAGGAGCTGCATCAGCACCTCTGAAGCCAGGAGAGATCATGGACCAGAAATGGAAAAGTTTGCTTTTTTCACCTTTCACGCTCCACTAGCGACTTCATCCACAGCCATTGAGGTCAGGTGTGCTCTGCTCCACCTCCCCTCCTCCTCCTCCTCCATTGGTCCATCTATCTGCCTGTCTGCCTCCCTCACACTGCTCACTGATTTCCCTTCTGCTCCTTCCCTCCCCCTTTCCTCCTCCTGTAACTCTTACCTGCTCTCTTCATATTTCTTCTCTCCAAGCTCCACTGGGCACTCCACTCACAATTCTAATAGCACCACTGGTCGACTGGGGAGGAGATCCCACACGGCTACTGCAATGACCCATGCCAGTGACCCAAAATACTCCGCCAAGATGCCCAGAGGAGCCTGCATACCTCACCCAGAGAAGCATGCCAGGGAGTGTGGGGATGGGTGGCCTTGCACTTGTGCCCTTGCCAGGCGCCAACCTAGCCAACCCCTAGGTACATTCTGCTCAAATACTGATGTGAAGTTAAGCACACAAAAAATATCACAAAAGTAGAGTCAATAATATGAGCAGAATAGAAATTTTTAATATAGTAGCAAACACACAGGAAAATAATAATAAAAAGCAGAGTTCCGTGGGTCAGAAATGATGGAGATGTAGCCAAATACTTTTCTAGGAGGAAAAGTAAGATGTGGCTTTCAGCTGATTCGTGTGAGATTCAAAAAGGCTTGGGAAATATTGTTGGACTCCAAGTCCCATCATCAGTCCCAGCCAAAATAGCCAATGATCAGGAGAGATGGGAGATGAAAAAAGCAACATCTGTAGATGACCACATATTAGCCCACCCTCCCCACCCCCCACTCTAGGAATGATTACTCAGAAGCTCTGAGAAGATCATTTGGCACATCTCATGAACAGTCCTCCAAATGAATCATCTGTATGATGCCGGCTTGGACAGAAGTTTTTATTATTTGTGATGGATTGTTATTGTTCTGCGATGAATTTTTTATTGAAAGCCCCTTGGGATAATTTAATAGAAAAGCAGTATATAAATATTTTAAATAAATGCATAAATAATAAAGAAGTATCTGGAAATTATGCCGCAGCATGAGGGTTATGATCTGAATCCATGAGACGTGCCATTCCGTAATCTGTTGGCAGATGTGTGTGATTTTGAAAAGGTGACGGGTGGATGACCTTTTTCAGAGGCTGTTGCTTAAGTGCTCCTTATGACTTGCTTTTGTCTGTGGTGGCTGTTGGGGAACTCTTGCAACTAGCAAGCTGAAAATCTATCCTTTTGTTCTGTTTATCTTTGAATGTCAGTCTTCAGCTTTTTCAGACCCAGATCTACTTGGAAGCCAAACATACATTTGGGCACTGGAGGAGGAAGGGGGTTGCGGTGGGTGCAGCCTGCCCTGGGTGTCATCCCTGAGGGGGGTGACATCACCAGCCCCCCCCCCAGGATGCTCGCCCTGCCCTCACAGGCAGCTAGCCCCATGTATGCTGCTCCGGGTGCTAGAGCAGCTATCTCCGCCTCTGCATCTGGGGACCTATTTCTTCATTTATTTATTTTACCATATATTTATATGGTGGTGATAATGGTGGTGCTGTGATTCACCAATGTCTCAGATCATTTCTGGAGATGGGCATCTAACTCTTGGAATCACTCTAGATGTGCTGCATGGTTCAATGGATGTGGGCTCCCATTGGATCACATTTCTGACAAGGCCCTTAAACAGTCCTTGTAGCTGGTTATCCATGATGTATATAAGGGTATCCCGGCATTCTTCCCAAGTTCAGTGCCTTGCTGAAAGGGCAAGAAGCTGCTTCTGAAAAGGTAATCATTTTCTGGGAGTGACTATAATCTTCCCAAGCCTCTCTCCGGGCAGTACACAGACCACAGACGTCTGTTCCCTCGGATCTCCGCTGAGACAGGAATTGTGCCAAACTCTGGAACAACAGAGTGCTGAGAAAACTCGCTGCGGTTTCCTGATCTCTTTGGCTTCAGGAGGCCTTTCCTGTTGTTGTTCAATGTTTCCCAATGGCTTGTTTTTCAAAATAAATAAATGGCAGCCCGTTCTCAGACAGGACTATCCAGCAGGGGTCATCATAAACTAAAGCAAAGGAGCAGCTCTAGGTTAGCTTGAGCAGCCAAGAGCAGAATGCAGAAGGGTCTTTGCATTCTCAGGACAAGTCAGTGGTACCAGTTACTCCAAGTTAACTCTGAAATCAGCCCCAGCAAATCCAGTGGGGTTTACTTTGTAGTTAGCAGGCTTACTAATTCAGGACTGGGTGTAAGTCATTTAAACCACCAGTCTTCTCTAGACCATGTTCAACTGAGTCACCCCGGAGACATGGAAGGGCCTCATATAAATTTCTGCTTTTCTGATCCCAGATAAGCTTTTCAAATCCTTCACCAAAATTCCTAAAATGACACATACTTCCTGCATGCCCAAGGATTGCTTAATTGCAAAGGAAATTAGAGGGCAGGATTTATACCCCTTGATTGCTTATTTTGTGAAGACTGTGCTTATCATTCTATTTGCTACTGACATTTGTCTAATTAAGATCACGAGTTGCCTCGTAGTCCACAAGCTGCTTTGGGTCATTTTCAAATAGGTATCTAAAGTGTGTGACATAGACTGACCACAGTGGAGATTACTATACTCTGGAGCTAATCTTCCAACAATAGACTATCAACAGTATTGTAACTTGATTGAAGTAATCACAATTGTCTGCAATGGCAATAGAAATGATACTGGGAATTTCACCCCCAAGGAAAACCTGTTTGATGATGCACATCTGCTATTTATTGACCAATGGTGCAGGGTGGACATCACACCATATATAGGGCTTAGTTTGTCCATTCATTTTATGGGCTCACTTCTTTTGATCTGTGCAGCAAGTTGATGAAGATGAAGTATTTTGGTACTAAAACTAGTCCAAAAATGTAGGTCTTGGTCTTTGACTGTAAGGGCCTGCTCACATACCCAGCAGGGATGGTGGCAGCGGCGGACCCTTTCCCTATTTTCCAAGGATGTCCCTGATTTAGAGAAGCCATCCCGGTTTCTGATTTCATCCTAGAACATCCCGCTTTTCCTTAGGATGTCCCTATTTTCCTTGGAGAAATGTTGGAGGGTATGGAGTTATCTGAACCCTGAGCCATCTGAGGGCAATCCTGTACAGGGAAGGTTTTATAAACATTTAATGTTTTATTATGTTTTTATATATGTTGGAAGTTGGCCAGAGTGGCTGGGGCAACCGAGTAAGATGTGTGGGGTATAAATATTAAAATTATCTTTATGGCATGGCATATCCCTACTTTCATTGGAGAAATGTTGGAGGGTATGCAGTTGCAGGCAAAACCTTGACTTCTAGCCCATGCTGGTTTGTCCTAAGCATCTACCACCACACACATGTTGAAGATGCTGCCACTCAGATAGACATGAGAGAATCAGTTTGTTCTCGGTCTGTTTCACTTTCTTATGCACCGCCCCCCATAAGTCCCTTCTGTCTAGTTTTTGTATTAATCTTTTTTGGGGTTTTTTTAAAAAAGGAAATCTGCACAAACAAATTCCATTTAAATGTATTTCCCCTTCAAACATGCATTTTAAAACATATTTTGATTGGGGAACAGGATTGAGCCAAGAGGAACAACTTGGGTAGCGTGAAAGCCAATGAATATCTATGTTTCTGTCCATTCAGAAGATACTGATTGCATTGGAATTTGCAAAAATCAAATTCCTTAAGAGTCCGTCTGCTTAACCACAAATGTGCCAAGGGGTGTGCCTCCTAAAAGCCAAAGTGCTTATGTGGCAGCTGAAAAGGCAAGGAAGGCGAGAGTGTGTTAGTTCAGCAATTGAAGGGAAGAGGATGCAGTTGTGTTATTAAAGCCCAACGCAGACACTCTTCTTTCCAGGCACTTAAACCAGTTTCTCCAGAGGAACTGCTTAAGCAGCCTTAAACATTAGCTGGTAAAGCAATGATGCCAATAAGTTAGAAAGAACATCAGAGAGTGTATAGGAATATTTAAGCAGTTCCAACTTTACCTGTGCAAGTAATAATTTCTTGACTAGAAACACAATCAATCAGCTTGCTCCCAGCAGCTTGAAGCCAAGGGCAGCCTTGGCTACCCCTCTTCCTTTCCCTATTGATGTCACCTGATGCCCCCCAAATGCTTGGCTGGCAAGGGCTGATTGAAGTTGTAGGCCCAAACATCAGGGTGGCACCAAGTTGGGAAAGGCTGGTCTAGACCTCATGGAGAGATGAACAAATCACTGGGTCTGAATGGCACCCGCCCAAGAGTTCTGCTAAAATCAGCCTCCATCCCTGAGAAAAGGAAAATGGCCCACTTAATGCCAAATTTGAAAAAAGAGACAAATTATCCGCATTTAATGTCACTTCAGCCTGTGGCAAATTTAGGTTGATCTGGGGAGGATGGGTAGACTGAAGGACTTCCCTTTGGGGCAGGAGGTAGGGCACAGCTTTGAACAAGATGCTTTGTAGCCCTGTCTACTATGCGGCGCTTGAAACTCTCCATTCTCCATGTGTCATTGTGGGTTTTTGCAAAGAGGCACGATTGCTTGCTTTCCTGAAAAGCTCGGCCTTTCATGTTGCATTTGCTTATTATAGCTCACACTTCAGAGTGTCTAAGGAAATCTGAGTCAACCAAACCTTTGACTGTTAGCATCTTTAAAGTATCGGATAGCTGCATGTATGCAGGTAATAGACTTGCAGATATATTTTACAATCTGTTCTACTGGATTTGCAGACAATTCTCATTCATGGCACAACATCGTCTTTGATCTGAAAGCATCAGTTGCTGGATACAGCTAGCAGGAGCGCACATGTTGGCATAAACCCTTCCCTACCTATTCGTTTTAATCATCACACAGATCAACAGGATTTAGTGCAACCAGCCAAACATATATTCCTGATATTCTATTAATCATCTATTATTTTGTGTATGTCTTGGATGTAGGCAGGACTGATAAATAATGAACTGAAGCATCTAAAATGCTTCAGCCCAATCAGTTAAATAGCACGCGTTTTGTTTTTTGAAAGGGGATGTTCTGTAATAACATTTGAGGTGGATTTAGCTGTTCTGCTTTGAGAGTTTGGTGAAGACGAGAGTAGCCCTCTTCAGCTGCTATACTTCTTATTCTGGAATCTGCACTGTATGTGAGCACAGCCTTATGATGCCGTTTCTCCCCTTAACATCAGCACATGCAGCTCAAATGTTTGGAAGGAAGGAGGGAGCTTCCACATCTGCAGGCTCCTCACAGTTTAGATCAGGGGTCAGCAAACTTTTTCAGCAGGGGGCCAGTCCATTGTCCCTCAGACCTTGTGGGGGACCGGACTATATTTTGGAAAAAATACATATAATGAATTCCTATGCCCCACAAATAACCCAGAGATGCATTTTAAATAAAAGGACACATTCTACTCATGTAAAAACATTCTGATTCCTGGACCATTGGCGGGCTGGATTTAGAAGGCGATTGGGCCAGATCCGGGCCCCGGGCCTTGGTTTGCCTACCCATGTTCTAGATCCTTGAGCAATTGGGCTTACGAATCTTATGGAAGTCTATACATGCAAAGCTTCTCTCTCTTGCTTCCTCTGTAAAGGTCAATGCCAGGGGGAAGGGGGACTTGTGTGTTCTCCATAGCCATAAGCTTAATGCCTGAAGAGACCATTCATGGATATGCTGCCCCGTTGCCCTGCCAAGAGGTATGCATGTTACCCATATCTACTTTTGTCCACTAGGGAGCAGTACCATAATGAAACAATCATTCTAAGCAGAGAACAAATATTGGTTACAGCTTGTGGTTTGCTTGGGAGTGAAACTAACCAACCACGAGCTCAGGTTCACAAGTAATGCAAACCATAGCTTAACTCTTAGTAGTGTGGCAGCTCCAGGAGCAAGGGAAGAGCTAAGCTTTGCTTCATTTACTGTGCAACAGCCCACTTCCACGGTAAGTCAGTTTGATCTAGCATTGCATGTGAGGAAAGCCACTGAGTAAATGCTATAGGGGAATGTCCAAAATCTGCTCCGTGTCAAACCAAATCAACATTCAGGGCCTGAGAACTGAAGTGTTTTTGGACACCCACAAAATGCATCTGGGTTTGTCTGCACCCACATTCATATGATAGAAATCACAAATGTTGACACACATTGCAGCATATATAGCTATCTATCTAAGGTGGATTAAATTTTAATAGATAATTTTGATTATTTTTGTTATTTCTACTTGTTTTATGCTTTATTAATTTGTTTTATTAATTTTTAATTATTATTATTTAAAACATAAACTGTTTCCTTTTCTGCTGCCTCTCTTGATGTGCAGTTGAAAAATCAGAGAGACCCTGTAATCTTGTTAAGAGTGGGTTATAGCATTCTGGTTTGGGCAGGTGGGGATCAGTCTAGATTTCTATTACAAATCAATCACAGCGTTGAATAATACCCTCTAACTTCCTCTTGTACGTGGCTTTGCCCAAACACTTCATGAGAATATTTTCTAATTCCAGAAACAGACGAGTATGGAAATACTGTATAATTATATAGCAGACTGTCTGGCAGGTGGGATGGTAAAACACCTCAAAGCGATTATGTGCTAATTCCACTCACTCAACTGGTTTTTGAGTGGGGTGTGCCCGGGTGTTTCTCACTTCAGGACAGGAGTGTGAAAACACCACCATTTCATGCCTTTAGGCAGCCTTGAATGGCTGGTTTGTTTCAGTTGACAAATAGATAATGTCCCTCCATTTCTCAGGGTGCGACTTGTTGCAATAGGTTTCAAGGGCCAGTTATGCAAATAGAGGCACCTTAAGCCATATAAAATGCAAGGAAATTTTCTGATATTTTTTCTGGACGTGATTTGCCTTCTGTAGCTATATCAGCACAAAAGCCTATTGAATTAGCCCTTATCATAGGTGGTTGACTTGGATGGGACCAAGGAGATAGAAGCATAGAATCTTTGAGTTGGAACGGACTCTAAGAATCATCTAGTTCTAGTCCAACCCCCTGCAATGCAGGAATATGGAGCTGCTCCTAACGGGGATCAAACCTGCAACCTTTTAGTCCGGTTCCGTGTATGATCTGCAATACAGTGAAAGAAGGGCCTTGCCTACCCCACCTGCTGTGGGTCTGTTGTCAAACAGCATCTGCTGTTAGGAAGATTCTCCTAACGTTTAGCTGAAATCTGCTTCTGCCCCATAGATTCCAGGCCTATCCTCTGGAGTGTGCCTCCAAAGAATGGCCAGCACTTTCAGCATGAGAGCCTTTGATGCTTTTGTTCCCTTATTCTGTGTCAGACTGGAGGAGATCAAAAGGTCCTGTCCATGTTGCCCAAGGAACGGCCATTGGGGAAGTCTTGCTTGCTACTTACATTGGCAATGGTGGAGACAAAGAGCATGATGACCGTGGCAATGTGGACCACAAAAATACCAGCCAGTAGTACCAACATCTTGGTTCCTCACGGCAAGGGTCTCTCCAACGCAGAGAAGTCTACTGGGAAGAAAACAGAAAGACGGCAGCATATGAAACCCGGTGCTGAATCAAAAGAACATTGTTCTTTAAAAAATCACTGTGTATCTTCAAGAAATGAAAGGTAGTGACAAAATCAACACCTTGGTTCTGCAAATGCGAGCAAATCCTCTGTTTAATTACCCTGAAATGCTATTGAGGCACTGTAAGTACTGCAGCTCGTTTTTCAGGAAATTAAAAGCCGGTTTGTGGAGAAACGAGGGATGTGTAGAAAATTAGATTGAATGCGTTTACAGCTTCAAAGAAATTTTATAGGTATGAGAATTTTTAAAAGAAAAGATACACTTTTGAAATTACATGTTACCCCACCCTCCTTTTAAGGAGCTCAGGGTAGCTATGCGGTGTTCTCCCCCCATTTTATTCTCACCACAAGATCCTGCTCCACCATGATCTCCTGGTACTTCATATCTCAGCTTTGTGCTCCAAGCAAAAGGGTAAATGTCAGAGTCAAGAAGGGAAATTTGCTTGTCACATCCCTCAAAACATCCTTAAGCACATCACGTGTCTAGATGTTACATGGAGATGCCAAGATTGGATCTCCCAACATTATTTTCTTATTCTAAATGCATACAAGAGAAGGGGCAGTTTGGATCAGGGGTTATCCTGGCCCTAACACAATCTCATCATCACCCAACTTCACTACTTGCTATAAGCCATGGAGGGGAAAATATACAGGCACCCATATTGTGCCTGCATGTTTTCCCTTCTACAACCAATTAATTCAAGGGAGTGGCCTATCCTTGTATTACATCAGGACATTCCGTTGCTTCCCATGTTTCATGCAGTTTGCTCTACAATTTGGCTATGTGTTGTTTATTTGTTAATTTGTCTGTTTCAGATTTGTGTCTTGCCTTTCCCACCAAATGGTGTTCCAAACAGCTCACAGAAACAAGATGCACTTCAAAATACATGATAACAAATGAAAAACATTCATAAAAGGTAGGTAAAGCACATCAGTTAAAGCAAAACTGATTTAAAAAAACCACGTTCAATTGCAACATATTTACAATGGCCATAAAAACCTATGAGTTCAAAGGCCCGTATGAATAAAAACATTTTTGCCTGCTGACAGAAGGTCATCAGAGAAGGAATGATATAGGCCTCCCTTGGCATGACGTTACAGAACCTGGGAGCAGTAACCAAGAAGGCCCTCTCTTGAACTGCTACTGAACACGTGAGTCATCACATGCTCCCTATCACATGCTCTGGTCAATAGTCTGGCCATATCTCTGCAAAAGTCTCCTTGCCACCGCTGAATCTGGACACCCAGGACCAAATCCAGCCAAGCACCCAAATGGCAAACCTGAGACTTCAGGGGGAGGTTGAGCTAGGCTGCTGAATGCCTCCAAATACCAGTTCCAAGAGGTGATGTGGGATTCAGTAGATTGTGGTATAACAAGGGACTGGATATGTCTGATAGTGGGCCTGCTAAACAGTTTCTTGAAAAACCCAAGACCATACAATCTTCTGGTATCTCAGTCCTCTGTCTGTAAAATGGAAATAATAAGAGTTTGCTATTCTGTAGCTATGCTGTGAGTAAAAGGATATCTGTCTGTCAGTGCAGTGATATGCAGCAAGGGCATGGGATTTCTCCTGTGCAAAGCATCATTGAATACAGCAGGAACTTTGCAAGAGCACAGTCATGCTGTGCCACTTTCCTGGAGGATTTCAGTAAAATGGACTCTGATAATGGCAGCAGCAGTGAGTCATAGGAAACATGAAGACATTGCCATGATCTGACATTGAGAGATGCAGGGCGGGGTGGGGGGGAATTGTTGGATTAGGGTTTTCCTTCCTAATGAAGCAGCTGATTCATTGACAAGTTTCGTGCCTTCAGCTAGTAACAACTTCCATTTTTGACTGCTAGCTTTTCTTGAATTGTGTAACCAAGTGCCTGTTTGTACAGTAACTGCATTTTTGGACACCAAGTCCAATTCTCCCTCTTGCACTGTGAAGTGGTACAGTCCAGGAGAAGCATAGCCACTTGATTCTGTTGCTTGCATAAGCTGGCCCTAAGTTGCCAGGGTTGTGGCTGGCATCCCCATCAGCTGTGTGCTAGACGGTTTTCAGGCCACACGCAATGGCATTTAGGAAGGCTTGTTGTTGGGAGGGAGGGATCAATGAGATTACTGTAGTAGTTCCTGCAGAAGAACAAGTCATGCTTTGAAACATGGGACCCACCCAACCCTTTCTAATACAGTGACCTTGCCTCAGTACATTTCTGAAGAAAGCCACCATTTATTTGCAATTAAGTTGATTCATTTTCCCATTCTTTCCTGTCTGTGCAACAAGCTCTGATTAACCGAGGGATTTCTCAGTGGGGCCGGCTATTTTTGTTTGGGGGGAAAACCTTTAATGTCTTCTTAGTCACTCATCGTTGCTGAGAAATAGAAGCAGCTGCTGAGCTTTTCTTGAGAAATCATTGATAGCCCTTCTCAGAATTCCTTTTTACTAAAGGACGCCTGCTTTGGTTCTCCTTGAGCCTCTTATACCTGAGCTAATTCTTTAGCCCTAAATATTCCCTCCACCTCACCCCAAAGAAGTAGGTCATACTGGTTTCTGAATAGCTTTTCACCTGCATCACTCAAAGTGGCAACACTGATGTAGCACATCACATCAACAGGCAGAGGGCTGCCATGTTAATTCCTATTATGTCCAGGGCCCTTGGGTACCCTTTGTGGGATCACTGCCACTGGAGCTCAGGCCACCCCCTATCAGGAGCAATTTCTGCATGCAATGCATTAGTGTCCTAAGAACATAGGAATAGCCCAGCTGAACAGCCGGCCATTCTGTTAACACAGTGGCCAACCGGATTCCCAACAGAAGCCCCAGACAGTATCTTCTATTTCATTGGAACCTGCTTGCCCACTCTAGATGTGAAGATTTCTCAGCACCTCAGGGTATATTGTCCAAGTGCCACCATTAGGACAATGGTGATGCTCCCACACCGAGTCCCTTCACAACCTGTTAGTGACTCTGCTAACAAAACTGAAGCAGATGGACCCATAGCCTTGCTTGCTATAAAGGCAGCTTCCTTCTGCAAATCACTCGGTGATCTGACAGTAGATGCTGATCTGCCCACCTCCTGGTCTAACTCATTGGTGAGATCCAAGCAGGGTTGTCTGCTAGCAGTGCAATCTGATGCATTTCTACTCTGAAGGAAGCAGTCCCATGATTCCACTGGGACTTATTCCTTGGTAAGTGTGTGTGTCTAAGACTGCAGCCTAGGTCAGTGCAGAGTTCTCAGGGTTTATTGGATTCCTCCAGGGGCATGGTCCAGCATCCAGTTATCAGGAAGAAATGCAGTGGGAGATTAGAAAGGGGGGAGTGGAGACAATATAATAGCACAGCTTCCCTGCAATGATGTATTCCACGGACGTCTTAACCACAGGCCTCTGCAGAGTCACATGTGTTACTCATTTATTCTACCTTCCCCTCTCCCTCCTCTCCATCTAATTGCAGTCTTGTGTGCGAGAGAGACAGCAGCTTTTTAAAATTATTGGGTCTTTCTTGGAACGAAATGGTACTGTTTCCCTCCATTTTTACCAGGCCTGTCAAACTTTACTAGCTCCTTACCACTTATCCTGCACCAGGATCAACAAATAGCCAGCACAAATGCTCAGAATTAACCAAATGAGTTGCACACAGGTCCGGGCAGGGAGGCATTTCTTCTCCTTTCGGTTCTGTCTCAAAGCATTTCTTCCGTGATCACAAGGAAGGTCCCGCTGAATCTGACCAAAGGCACAGCTAATCCAGCATTCTGCGCCTCACAGTGGACAGCCAGATTCCTACGAGAAGCCTTGGGAAGCCTTCGAGCAAGACAGGAGCACGGCAGCGCTCTCCTTCTTGTGATTCCCAGCAATTTGTGTTAAAAGATACTGGTTCTGACCCAGGAGCACACAGCCACCAGGATTAGCAGCCACTGGTAGCCTGATCTTCCATGCATTTCTCAAACTCCCTCTTAAAGCTGTCCAAGAAGAAACATTTCCTGGTGTGCACAAGCCTCGCCCTTTCCTGCTGCCTCTTACCCCTCTAGGGCCTCATCCTTGCTTCCACTTTGCCTTTAGCTTTCCACTTTACTTTTGTTCTCTCTGCAAGGAAGCCTTCCAGACAAAAACCTCTGCATTCCATGCAAGGCTTTGCAATAAGAGGTGGACTTGTGGTGACGGTGAGAGAATCTTTCTCCCCATAAAATCTAACTACAGGGGCATCCTTGTCTTGTCAATCAGTCAGCCATAACTAAGAGAGTCCCTCTGACCGCACACAGAGTCCTTGGGTGCTTCCAGAGAGGTGTTTTTCTATGGGATCAATGTGCCACACGCATGTGTGCTTTTGGAAGCATCCATGCAACATGGTTGTCATCTGCATTTCCTCCCCATTTAACCCAGATTTACCTTTTGAACGAGAAATTGGAAAAGTTTTTAAAAAGCCACTTATTGCCAACGACTCTTTTGCAATATCTGAATGACCCGTTTACAGTATTAAGCCCCCATAAGACTCCATGAGCACCCCTCGTCTCAGGCAATTTCATGGTTTGCTGCTGTTTGCTGGATATCCAGCATCACTTCTTATCTAGAAAGTATAGAGATATTCCACATGCCCAAGTGGTTTCTTCTTGGCAAGAAATTTCCTGATTTGCTTAATGGATAGATCTGCTGTTCTTCGACACCTACATTTAAATTATTCACACACCCACACCCAATTTGTGTTTGTTTGCTTATAGTTGGTTGTTTCCTAATAAACAGCTTACCACACCAAAGTGCTTCTTTTCTGTTTTTGCCTGGAAATTCAAGGGTTCTGATGTCTTGCCTGATTGCTGCTTTACCATGCTCAGGTAATCCTGACAGAGGATGAATGATAGAAAGTTTAATGAGTTTTTTCTGAGTTGAAGGCATCCTCTGTCTGCTGCCTTCTAACAACTCTCAGCACCTTTAACAAACTACAGTTCCCAGGATTCTTTGGGAGAAGCCATCATTTTTTAAAGTGGCATGACACACATATGAGCAGGACAGGGCTAACTGAAAGACAGATTTTGGGCATTTCGTTTGTGTTGGGATGTGAAGGCGGGGAGACGCCCAGCAAATGTCAGGACCAGATTTCAATCTAGTAAATGCTTGCTAAAGATCAACTGCACCTGCAGTGAGGTGGGAGGAAATATGCACACAACGCACCGCACATGCCTGTGATATTTTATTGTGGCCTCACCCTGCTGCAAGAAACAAACACTTTGCATGCCTCTGAGCAAACAAAAAGTCACCCTGACTCCTGCTGTTCTGTCAAGCGAGAAGATCAGCGTCTGTAGCTCCGGCCTGGAATGCAGAAAAGGTGAGGCCCCCCTGTCACAATATCACTTGGGACAATGAACTCATTCATGTTATGCAGGATGTCAGGCTAGAAGATTGCAGTCAAGGGTCAGAGGAGAACGCTTGAATTTAGATCCTCTATCAGATGAAGGACTGCCGGAGAGGAATGCAGATTCGTACGGTGGTTGACCAAACTCATGTCCTTAAACCTCAATCATGGGAAAGGTACAAAGCTACCTTATACCAAGGCAGACTTTTTGTCCATCTGACCCAGTACTCCCCACTCTGACAGGCAACAGCTCTCTGAGGTCTCATTCAGGACTCTTTCCTATCTTCTACCTCTATTGTCAGAGGCAGAATGACTTTGAATACCAGCTGCTAGAAAGGGCTGGAGGAGAGTGCTCTTGGACTCAGGCCCCTTCCTATAAGCATCTGGTTGGCCACTGTGAGAACAGGATGCTGGGTAGATGGTCCACTGGCCTGATCCAGCAGGGATGTTTTTATGTACTTAAAATCTCCTCATTCAGAAATGTGGAGCCTGTGACTCTCCAGGTGTGCGTGGGCTACAACTCCCACCATCAAGCAACTTCAATAATAGCAGTAGAGAAATATAGGAAATGTAAGTACAAGTTGGGTTAGGAAGATAGTCTAGGAAGTTTGGAGGTTCCTCTCTCTATCTACCATCTCTCCATACAAATCCGATCACCCTTAATGCAAGCTGAGTTGCATTCCCACAACTTCCAACCCCTGCAACTCCCCAGATGTAGGTGGACTGCAACTCCCATCTTTCCTGACCATTGACCATGCTGGCTGGGGCTGATGGAGATTGTACTCCAACAAGATCTGTAGGGCTATGGGTTCCCCATCTCTGCCTTTTAACTAGAGATGCAAGGGACTGAGCCTGGGATTTTCTGCATGTGCTCCTTCCCCTCATACAGGATGCAGTTGCTGCTGCCGCAACTGCTACATCAATAGTGCTGTGGTGAAGGGAGACGACATGGGAGGGTGGAGGGACTTTCTTCAATTGTTTACTGGTTGGATCATCAACTACCCAGGGACAGGCACAAGGGAGGGTGAGAGTGCAGTTGACGCGAGGGTTCAAAGCGGTAAAAAGGCTTTTGACGGTGTGTGATGAAATATCCAGTGAACCTTGAGTGGGATAGGGAAAGGCCAGGGGGAGTCTCACAGAGCTATGAATGTTCTTGGACATTCCAAGGAGCCTTCATGGTGGAAGTTGCTTGGGTTGTGCTGAATTCCTCTTAGACCAGGATTCTCAGATTTATCATACTGGATCATCCCAACTGAAGTGAATGACAATCAGCTCACCAGGTGGTTCAGATCCCTTTTCCCAGCTTGTGATGATACAAAGGGTGGGAGAGGACAAAGCCATGGTGGTGCAAAGCAAGTTTTCAAATCCCTTCATCAGAGTCCCTAGCAGGGAAGCAAAGATGTTGCCCAAACAGAAGGTTTCCCCTGTTAGCCTGCTGCCTCTACAACCAATGCAAGTGGTGGAGTATGGAAGAATTTCTTGCATTGTGAGGGCGTGCAGCATGCTCAGGGATCTGTGGGCAGAGGGTGGATGTGGAGGCACAGTTCTCCCAAACCTGGCAGGGCTCCTGTGCTGCAAAGTGGTTTCTCAGTCGCCACTTCCCACATCTCACCTGTATAGTAACCAGCTATGCAGTCTCCTTCCTCCATCTCAGGCAACAGGACACCCACCCCTCCCATAATACACACAGAAAGAGAGAAAGAAGCAGGAGAGAGGAGAGGGAAAAGGGGTGGGCAGAAGAAAAATGGAAGAAAAGGAGTGACAGAAAGAGATAGAAGAGAAAAAGATTGGCTGGAAGAGATGACCTTTCATCCTCATTTGCTTGCACAGTGGTTACACTTAGTCTTTATTCAAACATTTGTTCTGATTTGTTTGTGTGGCCATTATGACAAGGATCGTTCATCCTGATTTGCTTGCAGAGTGCTTATATATGCCTCTCCGTTACTCATTTCCTCCTTCCCACATTTTTCAGTGCGTTTTTCCATCATCACTTTCCTGTCTGTTGTGACTGAGAGCTTGAATCCACTTTAACGATGCAAACCTACATTTCTAGAGTGTGATCAAATCCCTTCCATGAAACAGGGACAGTTGGGGGGCTTCCAGAGACTAGGAGGGGGAGACCATCCATTGAGTGGATGCTTGTGGAGGGGCACAGAGAAAAGGGGGAGGGAGAGAGGAGGTCTGGTTGGGGGGGGGTTGACTTAGCACAAGACCTCTAGGTGTCTATAATGCACAACCTAGAAGGAGAATAGGGGCAAGAGAGGTCCACATCCCAGAAGAAGGGTTTGGGAGTAGCTTTCCTCCTCTGGCAATGGGCTTCATCCCACCCCACCCCCAAAATTTGGAAGATGCACTAGTTTGAAAGTTAGCTCCGATTCACAGGGTGAGTAATAGAGGTAATAGTGGCTTAAATCAAGCGCTAGGACATTTCGAAATTAAAGTGATGAATCAAAAGCGAGAGGACAATACATGGTGAGATTTGTGACATGCCAAGTACTGAGTGCCTCCCTCAATAAAGCATCTCATTCATCTCGCATTCAGAACAATTGCATCGAGGGTTCTTGGGTCATTTAAGCTCACACCCCCAACCAGCTGCTAACAGGAGGAAGGAAAGAGGTGAGTGTCGCTTCTGTCATTTTCTCCTCATGTCTTGGGGAAAGGGCATTGTGAGCAGGGGCTTCAGTAACTCAGCGCACGAGCAGAGGGATTCTGACCTGCTTTTGCTGCTTTGTTCCAGGCGAAAGCACCTTACCATTGCTGGTGTGAGAAATAAAGAGGGAGGCTTGTAGCCCAGAATCAGAATACCTGCTTTGCATGCATAGAATCATAGAACTGTAGAGTTGGAAGGGACCTGAGGATCATCTAGTCCAGCCCCCTGCAGTGCAGGAATAGGCAGGTGTCCCATACAAGGATCAAACCAGCAACCTTGGCATTATTAGCACCATGATCTAACCAACTGAGCTAGTGCAGAAGGTCCCAAGTTCAAGCCCTGGCATCTCCAGTTCAAAGATGCTGGGAAAGATGTCTATTTGCCTCAGGTACCCAAGAGCCACTTCTGCTCACAGAAGACCAGCCTTCTCCAACCTGGTGTGCTCTAAATACTTTGGACTACAACTCCCATGACTCTCAGTCAGCATGGGAATGGTGGGCAAATGAGCTAGCTGGACCAATGAGTCTGTATCCTGCTAGAATGCAACTTCATGTGGCAGGAAGGCATAGTCCAAGGCTTCCCAAATGTGGGTCTCCAGCTGTTTTGGGGCCCTCAACTCCCATCATCCTTTGCTACCAGGACCAGTGGTCAGGGATGATGGGAGTTGTAGTCCAAAAAACAGCTAGAGACCCAAGTCTGGGAAACCCTGGATAGTCACAGCCATCAAGCAGGAAGGAAATGAGTGTTATTGTTACCCTCAGTCAGAATGAGGATCTCATCATCCACTGACTCATTTGTTGGGGCGCAGTGATTGTCATTTGCAAAGGGATGTGGAAATGTGAAGAATTGAACCTAAGGTTGGAAAACTGAGAAACGGAGGGAAGCCAACATTGCTCATCTCTATTCTGAATGCCTTGGAGTTTGAGGGTTCCCTGGGCTGGGATCTCAGCAGCCCATGTAACCCACTGCTAATCTGAAAATGGTGCTGGCAGAAAGTGGGAAAGGAACTACGCTGCATGATCACAGAGCTCCTCACAGCTCTGTTTTACTAGGCTGTTGCTGAGATCTTTGTAAAGCTGCTGCTTGGAGCCATGAGGCTGCGCCCCATTTTAAAATGCTTAAAAAATAAATAAATGCATGTTTGTGATGCTGCTACTGCTGCTGCTACTGGCTACATAAATCAAATAGTTCCAGTCCCATTACACTTGACCCTTCAAGCTGACCTGGCCAGTTTCAACAAGAAGATCCCCTGGGAGGGAGTCTGTTTGTACACCCTTAAGGGCTTTTTGATTTCTGAATAGGCCCTCTGTGTACACAACATGCAATAGCTTTCGGGGTGGGGTGGGTGCTAGCTGCCCCGGAGTATGCAAACACACAGGGCAAACGGGTGGAGGGACTTAGCCAAACCGAACATGTGTCAGCTGGTTCTGGGGAGAGGTTTCCTCGAAGGGAAACCCCATAAAGCAAGGCAACAACCTCCCAAGGGGAGGAGTGGAAATCCCCATTGAGCAAGCCCTGCCTAACAAGACTGGGCCATGCCGTCTCTGAACAGCAGACTGGAGGAAGAGCTTTGCTCTCGCATGTGGCAGGGGGAGGAGTGGAAAACATGAGCTACGTCTCTCGCTTTCCCAGCTCGGGGGCTGTGATTCATTTGGAGAGTGGCTGAATCTCCGCTGCGGAGGCAAGGGCTGGGAAGTCGCTTTTGCTGGGGGTGGCAGCCCTAGAGCACTAAGCCGTGTGAGAGGCTCTCGGCAGAAACTCCAAAGCTTTCTTGGCAGCAGGGAGGGGCAGAGACAGCTGCCTGAGGCCTGGAAGGCAGCCAAGAGCAACCGCTGGCGGAAGATACTGTATCTCTCTCTCTCTCTCTCTCTCTCTCTCTCTATCTCTCTCTCTCTCCCTCCCTCCCTCCCTCCTAGCACCCGCCCTGCAAAGAGGGAAGGGCAACAGAAGCACACAGCAGGCACGGCGGGAGGAGCAGCAATGAATGAATGCCACCCAGAGGTCTTTCCCCAGCCTAGACAACCCACTTTAAAAGCATGACGTGTCTCCCCCAAACCAACACCTTTATGTGCCAGTTGCGTTTATGTGCCACTCACAAGGCATTAACAAAGGCTCTGTGTTGCAGGTTGGGGGTTTTGTGTGTGTGTTTTAAAATAGTCAATTGCATGCTTAGAAAGCTTCAAGAGCTCTTGAAACTTTCACAGTGCATTGACAGAGAAACTGTGAAATGTGTTTGCGTTGTGACAGAGACCGGGTGCTGAAGGGCCCCTACAGACTGGCCTAGGCCAAATGTTCAGGATAGGGCTGCACCTCATAGATGCTGCACTCGAGCCCACACTTTGCAAGGAAGCATGAGAGGCCTATGCTCCTTTGGTGACATATCCATACATCCCTTCATGAAAAAGGCAGGTTGAAGCACCTCCAACCCTGAGAACAAAACCCTGTATAGGTTTGACTGATCTAGTTGGAGCTCATTGATTTGGGGTTCTGGCAAGAAAAAAAGAAAGGGAAAGGAGGGAAAAAGTTGCAGAATGTCTGTCTCTAGATCAGGTGGGCACTGACTGTGGATTGCTTCAGCCAACAAATCAAAACATATCTCTTTGCCTGAGCTTTCCCCCACTGTTAAAAACCAGTCCGTGGCATTTCTGGCTTCTATAATTGATAGCAATGCTACTTAATTGACAGCGGCTTTTAAAATTGTAATTGCATTATATATTGATTTTTTCATTGCTCAGCAAACTGCCCAGGAATTTCTTTAAAATGAAAGCTGTTATGCAAATCATAGAACTGTAGAATCATAGATAGGGCAGAGATCGATTCCTTGAATGGTAGCGTTGGAAGGGACCACAAGGGTCATCGAGTCCAACCCCCTGCAATGCAGGAATATTTTGCCCAACGTGGGGCTCGAACTCACGACTCTGACTGAGCTATCCCTGGTGGCATGAATTAGAATCGTAAGAAGGAAAAAACATGGTGGGTTCAAGTCATAATTGAGAAATGCAGTCAATCTCTGGTAGTTTTAGGAAGGCTCATGGGAAACAGATCACCGAATTTTTCGCTCTATAAGACGCACCAGACCATAAGACGCACCTAGTTTTTGGAGGAGGAAAATAAGGGGGGAAAAAATATTCTGAATCCCAGAAGCAATCCCTCTTGCTGTTCTGGCTTCTGGGATAGCTGCGCAGCCTGCATTTGCTCCATAAGACGCACACACATTTCCCCTAACTTTTTAGGAGAGAAAAAGTGAGTCTTATAGAGCAAAAAATACGGTATGTGGTTTTTGGCTACTGGCCTGATTGAAGCATGCAACTACAGGCACAGACTCCACCTCTGACTTGACCGGGGCAGAGCAACAAAAACATGTATGTTTTCATAACAGATTTGATTCATTTTTCTCAGGCGGACCAGGAAAAGATTCATAAAAAAGTCATAACATATGAGCAGATTTCCAAAGACTGCAATAAACTATTCTCCTGATTCATCAAAACTGCCACCTGGCTGCTGCTTAGGGTTGCCAGTTTCTAAACCAGACTCCTGCAGTTTTACCTTTCAGATAGCCTTGCAAAGCTACTAGTCCTCAAAAACAGTTACTAGTCTGTCTTTTTTTTAAATATGTACCAATATTTCTGTCTGACACAGTCAACAACCTGAAATAAAAATAAAGCTGATAATAATAATAATAATACCTGGAGTACTGTGTCCAGTTCTGGGCACCACAGTTCAAGAAGGACACTGACAAACTGGAACGTGTCCAGAGGAGGGCAACCAAAATGGTCAAAGGCCTGGAAACGATGCCTTATGAGGAACGGCTAAGGGAGCTGGGCATGTTTAGCCTGGAGAAGAGGAGGTTAAGGGGTGATATGATAGCCATGTTCAAATATATAAAAGGATGTCACATGGAGGAGGGAGAAAGGTTGTTTTCTGCTGCTCCAGAGAAGCGGACACGGAGCAATGGATCCAAACTACAAGAAAGAAGATTCCACCTAAACATTAGGAAGAACTTCCTGACAGTAAGAGATGTTTGACAGTGGAATTTGCTGCCAAGGAGTGTGGTGGAGTCTCCTACTTTGGAGGTCTTTAAGCAGAGGCTTGACAACCATATGTCAGGAGTGCTCTGATGGTGTTTCCTGCTTGGCAGGGGGTTGGACTCGATGGCCCTTGTGGTCT
This sequence comes from Podarcis vaucheri, assembly GCF_965113315.1. Classification (NCBI taxonomy): domain Eukaryota; kingdom Metazoa; phylum Chordata; class Lepidosauria; order Squamata; family Lacertidae; genus Podarcis; species Podarcis vaucheri. The sequence continues at coordinate 41,724,316 of NC_138748.1, read as the reverse complement.
CTTCCAACTCTATGATTCTATGATTCTATGATTCTAATAATAATAATAATAATAATAATAATAATAATAATAATAATAATAATATCATCCTGCATTGAATTTATTGATGCTGCCTGCAACCAAGCCTGCTTTAAGAGTGCCTTGATATGCAGTAATTAGCAGGTGACAACATTTCTCCTCATGCCATGAAAACCTGATAATTGCTGAACATCCAGCAGCTGTCAAAGGCACAGCTGAAAATGCCAGTTGCAAAGTTGGAAATCCTCTGGCTGCTGTTTGCAAATCTCAACAGTGGCGTGAGAAATGCCCTAGCTTGACTTGTCCATAGAGAAATGCCCTAGCTTGACTTGTCCATAGAGAAATGCCCTAGCTTGACTTGTCCATGGAGAAATGCCCTAGCTTGACTTGTCCATAGAGAAATGCCCTAGCTTGACTTGTCCATAGAGAAATGCCCTAGCTTGACTTGTCCATGGAGAAATGCCCTAGCTTGACTTGTCCATGGAGAAATGCCCTAGCTTGACTTGTCCATAGAGAAATGCCCTAGCTTGACTTGTCCATAGAGAAATGCCCTAGCTTGACTTGTCCATGGAGAAATGCCCTAGCTTGACTTGTCCATGGAGAAATGCCCTAGCTTGACTTGTCCATAGAGAAATGCCCTAGCTTGACTTGTCCATAGAGAAATGCCCTAGCTTGACTTGTCCATGGAGAAATGCCCTAGCTTGACTTGTCCATGGAGAAATGCCCTAGCTTGACTTTCCCCCGGGGGTGTTTGGTTCAGCAACACAGGCAGAAGATCACAGCTATGCAATGTGGAAAGCCAGGCTCAGGGCATGTGATTTCAAGGCAAAAGGTCTCACGTTCCTGGCATCTCCAGGTAGGGCTGGAAGCCCCAGAAAGCTGCCTTATACTGAGTCAGACCACTGGTTCCTCTAGCTCTGAATTGTCTACACAGACTGGCAGCAGCTCTCTGGGGTTTCAGGCAGTCCTTGCTTATCTGAAGAAGTGTGCATGCACACAAAGGCTCATACCAAGAACTAACTTAGTTGGTCTTTAAGGTGCTACTGGAAAACATTTCTTGACCAAGATCCAGGAAAAGCTTCTGCAAATCCGTGTAAACCAGCATTTCCCAAACTTGGGTCACTGGCTGTTTTTGGACTACAACTCCCATCATCCCTAGCTAGCAAGACTGGTGGTCAGGGATGGTGGGAGTTGTAGTCCAAAAACAGCCGGAGACCCAAGTTTGGGAAACACTGGTGTAGACAATATTGCGCTGGTAGGACCAATGGTCTGACTCTGTATAAGTCCCTTTCCTATTATCCTAATGCTGCAGAAGGATTGCCACCCTCTGGTTCCATTTCCAAGTCAAGTTTTAAAATCCCCATTTTGATTGGAAAGATATATTGTAAAAATGGGACGGGTGGGAATGCAATTGCAAGAGGTGATTTACGAGTACAGTGGCACCTCAGGTTACATACACTTCAGGTTACAGACTCCGCTAACCCAGAAATAGTGCTTCAGGTTAAGAACTTTGCTTCAGGATGAAATCGTGCTCCGGAGGCGCCACAGCAGCAGGAAGCCCCATTAGCTAAAGTGGTGCTTCAGGTTAAGAACAGTTTCAGGTTAAGAACGGACCTCCGGAACGAATTAAGTACTTAACCCGAGGTACAATGGCGTAGCGTGGGTTCTCAGCACCCGGGGCAAGGCAAGTAATTTGCGCCCCCTAACCCGTGGATTTTAGCACTCGAGTCTCTTCCGCGCCCCCCCAGATGTTGCGCCAGGTGCACCCCCCACGCTACGCCACTGCTCCCACCACAAGTCTTCAGGACAGCCATCCGAAGGCTGGCGCGGGGAGAAGGTCTCTCCGCCCCACCGCCAGGCTTCGGAGGAGGTCCGAGGACAGTGGGGAAGACGCGCTGCGCTTCCCCGCTGTCCCGGAGATTTCCCTATGGACTTTCGTCTTGCGAAGGGCCGGCCAAACGCGCCCCCCCCAATGTTGCGCCCGGTGCGGCCGGCACCCCTGGCACCCCCCACGCTACGCCACTGCCGAGGTACCACTGTATAAGAGGTTGCCAGAGAATGCCCAGAGAGGTAGCTAATGCACACAAAGTAACCCTCAATATTTGCCTGCAACAGATATAACTAGTTTCAGAGTGGATGTACTGTAACTGCAAAAGTAGCCAGTTAAGCTTCTTCCACTCCTGGGACACTCTGTGTTCCTGGCTAGGGTCCTTCAGTTCTTTGCTCTTTGGTCTCCTTTCCCCTCGCTGCCACTTCATCTCCCTTCCTATAGGTTCCTGCCCCTTCTCCTTAGGAAGACCACAGCCCTGACGCATCGCACCCATGGACATTGGATGCCAGCAGTTTGCCTTTTAGCACTTCTCAGACTCTGACCTGACTCTGTAAGATGGAAAAAATGTGCCTGCACTCTGCTCTCTTTTATCATGGGGTGTGTCAGTCCAGCCAGCCCATGTGCTCACCACAGACGACTCCCAAGAGTAATAAAGAGGTCTTGGGGGGGGGGATAGGGTGTGTCCAGCTGGAACTATGAGTCCACGTTCTCCCATTTTTTATTTAAAAGAAAAGCCCAAGCAAGCTTAGGGGCAGGCAGATCAGTCTATTGCTGTATCACATGTGTTCATTCTGCTCTGTTTCCACATTAAGCCATGAATTTCTTCTTTTCAAATCCCACATACGAAAATGTATCCGTTTCATATTTAAACGCATATTTTGAAATGTTTGAAGCACCTATTTTAGAGCATTGTAAACCCAATTTAAATACACATTTTTATTGCAATGTACACGTTCCTAAGCCTCTTACCCTAAATTACATTTTCCTTTCACATACCTTAGTACATTTTTTTTTTTAGCCACAGATTGAATTACACAATTTGGAGGTCCATATATTAGGCTGGTCAGTTTGCATAAAAATACAAATGTTTTTAGTCAATTTGTCAGTTTGCATAAAAAATGCAAATGTTTTTAGTCAATTAAAAAATGCCCCTCCCAAACAACCCTTATCCGTTGGTGATTCTTCCCCCTCACAACAAAGGGTGTGGCCATGGCTGAAGCTATTTTGATTTGCTGGAAATCTCTCTCCTTCCCTCAGTGCCAACTAGGAAAACTAAACCAATGTTCAAAGTTGCTTTCTTAAAGGTAATAGGATGACCTGGGCTAAAGACATTTGCACACACACACACAAATGGATTCAGAGGTATATGTCTTGATGTCACATAAGACATGGGCAGATTTGCAATATGGGAAAACTTTCATGGGCACCACACCTACCCCCAGAACCAAGCAAGTCTGTTGGCTGCAATCGAGTGCTAAAGTTGTAACAGTCTTACCTGAAACACCTGAGAGCTGCATGGCAGTGGTGGGCGAGGAAAGAGACAAAAGTGGGCAAGGCAACCAATATAAATGTCACCTAGCAGTCTAGTTCCACACATTCTCAGATAACGCACACTGTCTTCCATCAGGGAAACGAGGCATTTTCAGAGCTCAAGGACGTATTCCAGACAGACATTATACAGATCATTTCAAGTAGGCTTTGGAAGGCTGCGTCTCTTACAGAAGGGTTGTGATCCTGCATTCACTTGTTTCCAGGAAGAGTCAAGGGTGTACCATGCTAATGGCTTGAGCTTGCTGGGTGTTGGTGGAGTGCTCAGATGTGGAGCTCAAGTACCTTCTCCTTATCCATAGTACAGTTTGAGGAAGTCATATTTCTGCTGTGCCTTGCTCCGAATCAGTTGAACCAAGTTTTGTACTCATTGAATCTCCTCTCAAGACACCAAGAAAGAAGCCTTTCATTTCTTTCAGAGGCATAGCCTCTGACCCGCTTCATAAAATGCAGTCAAGTTAAAGAGCCAAATATTAACCCAGATCTACACTTGTGCTCTTGTATTTCTTCTTCCTCTTTATCCTATCCCTCTGGCATCATGTAGCCCAAGGTGACATATATGGGGGTTGCCAAGTGGTCACCCATTCAGGCACTGACCAGACCTAAACCTGCTTAGCTTCAGCGAGGTGGTGGCCTCACATGCCTTCAGGCCATACCCGGGCACTCCAAGGCTGGAGATAAGATTTTATCCCATCCTACTTTTGAAATGCCAGGAACAGAAACATAAATTATGGATTTCTTTTTTAGAAATAAACTGCGTGGAACAAGTACAGAGAACCTATAAAAAAGGTTTATTTGTCTAAAAATTATATTCCATGTTTACATTTAAATGTTTCAGAGAATTAATTAAAATGTCACTAAAACAAATACCAGTCTTCAATATTAAAATAAAGCAGCATTAATATTGAAATAAAGTAAAAAGAAAAACTATAAAGTAGTTAGGATCATATTTTTCTTTCCCCCCCTTATTTATTTATTTATTTATTTATTTATTTATTTACCAGCCAGGGGAAAGGCCTGGGCAATTTTTCTTTTAAGTTCTTGATTTAGTAGTGCCTGTAACTTATCATCCTAGATGCCAGACAAGCAGCCCTGGGGAGTACATTCCAGCATTGAGGGGCCACCACAGAGAAGGCCTTTTCCAGAGCCGCCACTTGCCTTTGGCAGTAGGTTCCACACTGGTGAAGACCTTAACAAACACATAAGCTAATGAGGAAGGTTTAGACTGCCAGTTAGCTGAGGGCAACTAACAGGACTGATGCCTTATGATGATTGCTTGTGGGATCTGGATGACTAATAATGATAGTTGTCATTTCATATCAATGGCTACTGGCCATGAGCAATAAGTGGAACCTCCATGTTCAGATGCAGTATCTCTGCAAAATGAATACCAGATGCTGGAAAGAGACGACAACAAAACCCTTGCCTTCCTGTGCTGCTTATGGGCTTCCCAGAGGTATCTCAGACTATCCACTGGTGGGAACCAGAGGCTGGAATAGTTGGACCTTTGATCTGATCCAACCGGGCTGTGGCTAAGTGGCAGGCAAGGCAGCAGATCTGGTGGGCCCCTCTCCCTGCCATGTGAGGTTCCTTGAGCAAGCACCATCTTCTCTTCCCCTCCTACACACCACAGGCTGAGTCACCTGAAACATTCCAGAATGGTTCTCAGCCCAACCACAGCTTTCATGGCCACACAAAGCCCTCTATCACATGGCATTGCACGTGCAGTACACCGCCCAAAAATCATGGGCGCACTGCACATGATGCATCTGCAACATGATCCAACTGGGGGACGATTTCCCGGCTTGTGAGAGAATCTCTCCTGTTCTTGAAGTCCATCTAGCACTCATCAAGCCTTGCTTTAAACATATGGATTGAGGTGGGACGGGGGAAAGAAAGCTCTGAAACATTTGCCCCACTTACAGTGGTACCTCAGGTTACATACACTTCAGGTTATATACGCTTCAGGTTACAGATTCCGCTAACCCAAAAATAGTACCTCGGGTTAAGAACTTTGCTTCAGGATGAGAACAGAAATCATGCTCCAGTGGCGTGGCGGCAGCAGGAGGCCCCATTAGCTAAAGTGGTGCTTCAGGTTAAGAACAGTTTCAGGTTAAGAATGGACCTCCGGGACAAATTAAGTACTTAACCCGAGGTACCACTGTATTTGTCTATGAGTCTTCCCAACTTTGACTCCATCAGCCTTCTTTGGCCCATGGTGGAAGTTCCCTACCCTTCCAAGTTAAAAAGCAGTTAAAAAGCAAAGGTGCGGTTTTTCTCCACATGTGAGCCCAGAAGGGCCTTTTGCGTCATCCACACCTGCTAATGCAAACATAAAACCAGCACCAGTTATCATTCATACATATATTCATTTTTAATAGCGCAAACGTGCGCAAGAGAAGATCAAAAGCATCATGCACAAATAAAAGCATTCTATTTGGAATGCAACCCACAGGATGCGATGCACCTCTATGACTTCAAAGCAGAAGTCATAATTCTTCCTCGGTGGGCATGCCTTAGCTAGCACAACATGGCTGATCCCGAGCATTAGTGAAATATTCATGCTATAGGCTAAGCATATGCCAAGGATATTGTGCACCATTATCATGAAAGTCTAAATAATTGCCCATTTAATTAGGGGGTTCTGCAGTGCCGTGTTATCTGGAAGCAATCTGCGTTTAAGCATGAGCTTAATGCAGCAGCGTAGCGTGAGTTGTCAGCACCCGGGGCAACGCAAATAATTTGCGCCCCCTAACCCGGGGCAAGGCAAGTAATTTGCGCCCCCCAACCCCTAACCTGCGAGTTGCCGCTGGCGCTGCCGCGCAAACAACGCTGCTTGCCCGGAGGAGGATGGAGGCAGAAGCAGCCGCCGCCTGTGGCTGGGCCGAGGGGATGGCGGCGGCGGCAGGGTGCAGAGGCTTCCCGTGCCCGGCCAGGCGTCAGTGGCGGCGTTGGCGCTGCTGCAGCGGCTGCTCCTCCTGCGAGCAGTGAGCGGAGCGCAGCCACAGCGACGGCGGGGGGCGCGCGTGCTAGGGCGCAAGGCTGGCGGTGGCGGCGGGGAGCCCGGCGGAGGAAAGAACTTGTCCCTTCCCTCTGGACTCGCGCCCCCCCAGATGTTGCGCCCGGTGCAGCCGGCACCCCTGGCACCCCCCACGCTACGCCACTGGCTTAATGGGCCTTGCCCATTCCACCCCTTGGGCACTTATATTTATATATATATATTGCTAGCAGCATGGGATGAATCTGGAGGCAAAGTTTGGATCATTCCAGGTACTTGGATGGGACTGCTGAAGGGAATACTTAACAGGGCCAGCTTGGTTTGTACTAGGGGCAAACTGAGTCATCTCTTCCTCCAAATGGAGTTTTGTTCCCTTTATTGTCTGTGCGAGGAGAAAGAACCCTCCCCTCCCTGGAAACATGTTGAAATGGGCCACACCTAGGGAAAGCTGCATTCCTTCAGGCAGCGTGCAAGTCGATTCAAACAAAATCTTTCCTCCACCACCACTTCAGTTACATATATATAATCTTTCATTTAAAAATAAATAAAAATCTATAATGCTAACCAGAGGCCTTTTTGACAGGTGAGTATAAAGTTGCAGTGCTATGCATATTTACCTAAATAAGACCAAATGGCCATGGTGAGACCTACTTCTGAGCCAATGGAGGTGGGGAACTGTAATATAATCCTTGAAATGTTTTCTTGTTTGATCCACTACTGGAATGCAGCAAAGTGCTGACCTCAGTGGAAGATCCCTCTATTTGAAGGTCCACAAGTGCTTAACTGCCTTGGGTGCAAAGCATTTAATAATATTTGCCAGTTAAATATCACTCTGCGCAGGTGATACTTGGCAGGAGCACCAAGAGGCATGTAGAAATTGCTCGTGACAACGATGCCATCTGCGTTGCAAAACACTGCGTGTGCATGGCACAATCTGCACTCAAACAATGCACTTGTTGTGCCCATTAGCTAATTCACTCTTTCAGTCCAATCAATGCAATATAACTTTATTAAGGGATCGCCCTTAAAGGATTTCCTTCCCCAGAGGAATTTCTGGGGAAAGGAAGGCGCGCTAAGCTATGTGTTCCAGTTCCACACCCAGCCCAATAGTTTACAACCTGTTAAGACACTCCAATCTGTGTAGATCCACCCCACTTCAAATAACCGCCCCCACTTTAAAAACCATTGTTACTTTTCCAACTGAAAGGGCGTATTCAACATCATTCTTGCTAGCTGGGAATCTTCCCAGCTCAAGTTAAATCCTTCTAACTATGAGGGCTCAGGAGGGGACCCAAGTGTCGCAGACCAGACCTGCTAATGCAACAGAAGAAGACTCACAGTACACAGTGCAGGGACAATATATTGAGCAGAGTCAGTTACTCTGGAAGAAACGGGTTGTGCCGCAACTCACAACCCGTTTCTTCCAGAGTAACTGAATTGTGGTCACCCTTGTGGCAAGCGTCAGCCCTTCCTTCAGTTGACTTTTCTTTAGATTTTGACTTTCACCTGCCCGCAAGGTTTGCAAATGCATGCGTGTCACAATACAGGAATGTAGCAATTCCCCTCTCTGCAACAGTCACCCATTAGGCACTTCGTTCCATTTCCCTCTTCTAAGTGAACCCCCATATTCTAATTGTTGCAAGGAATCCAGTGTCTGGGATGCCAGCAAGAAACGTCTTCCAAATGAATTAAATAGCAACAGGGTGAGTGCATTAAAATCAAGGACAGCCTGCCCCCTTCTCCAAACTCTCTGAAACTTTGTGAGCCCCAAAGTGGAGGAGAGGAAAGACAGGCAGATGCTAATTCTGAGCAAGACAAAATTGCACAGTCACAAGGCACAGTCAGGTTCTGTTGGGAAGCATCCTTACCTTAGAGAAAGAGGTCTTTTGCAGAAGGAGCTGTGCTCTTGAACTCCGGCTGCCTTGGAACTCAGAGCTGCAGTGAAGGGAGTGCTCTGGCTGGCGAGGGTTATAAGTTTCCCCTGCTGGTGTGCTGGGATGGGTGGTGTCTTTTTGACTGTGCTTTAGAAGAGTTTCTATGAATCAGTCTGGCTTTCATGAAAAAATTTTTTTTTAAAAATATACTACGCCCTGCTTGCTTGGCAGTGAGCCAGAAGTTTCTGGGCGGGGACCCAGCTATTGCAAAGCCTCTCTCTCTCTCTCTCTCTCTCTCTCTCTCTCTCTCTCTCTTTTATGGCTTGATGCAACAGGAGCAGCAGCAGCAAGAGGAGGGGGACCCCAGCCTACGCTGCAGAAAGGAGTGACTTCAAGCCTGATGAGTCACACGAGAGAAGACAACCTGGCCAGGTCTGTTTAGTAAATCTTGAGTAATGGTTGCCAACCATAAAAAAAACATAGTTACAGATGTGGTAACAATGCAAAGGGGATACATCCAGTATAAACAAACAGGGCAACAGCTGCCTGGGTACATTGGGTAGTGATGTCCTCGTGAGTCACTTAGCTGACGCCACCCTCCTTGGCCACAATGCCAGGAACGTCGCCTGTTCAAGGAAAGAAGTACAAGGGGACGGAGTGCACTTTGACTCCTTGGAATGCCAAGCTGTCCAACGCTGCAGGGTGTGTCCATCGTGGCGTTCTCCTGAAGGCACTCCCACAGGCAGAGGACTGGTTTCTGTGGTCTGGATGTCTCCATGTGGAGTGCCTACTCCATGCCACCTGCAGCACAGTGCTAATTCCTTGCTGCCTTCAGGTTTGGGGGCTTGAGCAAGGTGCCCCCAGCGATTCCACTCTCCACTCTGAGCGGGCTCACCTCACCTTCTCACAGCTTCCCTGCCCTCTCCTGCTGGGCCCAGGATGGAGAACTGCCCAGAGGGACAGCACAAGGCAAGAGGAGTGGGGTGCTTCACCTCTTCGCTCTTGTCACTGCTTGCAGGCTCAGAGAGGGCAAGCGAACCGGCCGTGCGAGTGAGGAGGAGGCCCAGGAGTCTCCAGGAGTTAGCAGTTGAGACCTTGGAGGTGTGCACCAGGGAAGGCAATGTTGTCCCTGCTGCCAGTCTACTGCACCAGGGGTGTTGCGTCCAAGACCCTGGGGTCAGAGCAGGGGTCAGCAAACTATTTCAGCAGGGGGCCAGTCCACTGCCCCTCAGACCTTGTGGGGGGGCCAGACTATATTTTGAAAAAAATACAGAACGAATTCCTAGGCCCTACAAATAACCCAGAGATGCATTTTAAATAAAAGGACACATTCTACTCATGTAAAAACATGCTGATTCCCAGACCGTCCACAGGCCAGATTTAGAAGGCGATTGGGCCAGATCCAGCCCCCAGGCTTTAGATTGCCTACCCATGGGTCAGAGGGTAGTCCTCCAGGCCTCTAGATCTGGCCTTTGGGACTCTCCCAACATTGCAGTCCTCGCAGGAACCCTCCTTTCTTGCAGGCCACGCCCCTCACCAGTCCTGTTTCGAAACACTCTTGATTGTTTTGGCTTGGCTGGAAAGGTGTCCTTGAACTCTGAGAAAGACCCTTGCTTGTCAGGATGCAGGACAGAGACAGATGCATGAGAGAGCATAGAAATTACCCCACGGGACAAAACGCATGCTGGACAAGATTTCTGCATCTCTTTATTTTGTCTTGTTTTTAAACCTATCCTAGTTTTTTGGTACTGTTTTATTTTTAAAAAAAATGTATTTATGATATGTTTGCAAATCATCGTAAGATGCATGTGAAAGGCGAGTCATCAATTACTTAAAATAAATAAATAATGACACAAATTTGCATCTCCTGCCCCTCCCATCTTTGCCTCTGGCATGCAATCTCTCAGAAGCTGGCCCAGAAGGAAATGTTCTCCACCCCCCAAATCTGATACATGGTATTTAACGCTATACTATGCACTGAATGTGCCTCAGTAGCAATACTTGTTTTTTCTGGGATCATTTCTTCTGCTTCTTGTTCTGGCCCACTGTGCTGGTCTACCAGAAGTCCCTTTTATGATGCTGGAAAACGTGTTGAGATTGGGTGTGGGCATGTGCGGAGAAATTATTGATGTACAGTAGCTTTAGCCCTTCTCAGAAGAACATCCATAAATTCTTCCCTGGTGTTCCTTTGCTGTGAGGGAGAATTATCGCGGCTGCCTTGGGCTGATGTGTGGTTGTGAACGGGCAGAGAAGGAGGCTGGTGAGGATGAACAAGCAGACGAACTTGACCAGGAAAATGTTTGTCAAGATACAATCCACACTTTGAAAGGGAGAATATGACATTTTGTAGGACAAAGGCAAGGAGACAAGCCTTAAATCTCAGTGTTTCTCCCTTAAAGGGGAAGAATGTGCAAGTTTGATTAAGTGGAAACTAAAATAACAAAGGCTAACAAATTTATTAGCACATAAACTTTCTTTGGCTGCAGTCCACTGGTTGATTCACGAAGCATTATATTGAGTTGCAGGTATATATAGGCATGGTTAGAGGGGGCGGCTACTATAAATAATAAGTTCAGAAAGAAATTACGAGTGAAAAAGGACAGGCAGCTGCTCTTGATAACAAAGACATCCAGGTATTGATAACCCAATTAACAACAACCACATCCTTTATCCCAAATTCAAATCATAGAACTTGAGGGTCACCTAGTCGAACTCCCTGCAATGTAGGAATGCTGCCTTGGGTGGGCTTGAACCACCAACTTTCTGGTAAAGAGGAAGACACGCTGGTCCACTGCACCACCTGAGAGCACTGAACCTCATGGTGAATTGTAATTCAGTTCCTTCACATTGACCCTGGAAAAGCTCCTGGATCTGGTTTATTCCTTGGATGGGGTACAGGTGCAACCTTGCACAAAGTATTCCATTGGCTTCTCCTGAAACCCAGTTTCATAAGGGCAGCTTTACAGAGCCATCCGCCCAGCTACCCCTTAGTTACCAAGTAAATAAGTTCAGGCCATGTGAATGCCGGACTAGTGATGGCTGTCCTCGTTTGACCCTGAGATACAGGATGCAGGGAACAGCAGGACGGCGAGAAGAATGTGAGCTAGTCTGTGAGCTATTCTGGCAGGATAAGCCCCAGAAAGGTCAGCATGTCAGCTGGAAGTACAAACTGTGTCCAACAGATAAGTGATCTACTAGCCGTACAAGATACAATTTGTTATGGTGTTTTATACTGGACTGAGGACACTTCATGGAACTGATGACACCTCTGCTAGTCATCACTAGGTCACTTAGCATGGAGAAGGCTATGTCCACTTCCCAGCTCCAGTTGCTTCCTTCCAGCAGCTTTTCTCTCTGCCAATCCCGTGCTTCTGTCATGAACATAGCAAAGCCATAATTCATACATTCCTAGGGGAATTCATGCACATGCATTCCTAGCAGAAGGCCATGGGGTCAGTCCCCAGCATCTTCTGCTAGGGCTGGGAGTAGGGATGGAACAATCTCTAAATTTTTGGTTCTCTCCATTTCCCCTCATCTTTCCAGGCTTGAAATCATCTCTCCACACTTCTGCATGAATCCATGAAAATTCCTCAGCAGTTTAGTGCAAATATCTCCTAATAAACATGTTTGTATGCTGCTTCAACAACTATGCCCATAAACAACGATGCCCATTTTTGTATGTTATTTTCACTAATACGTGCAATTATATGCAGACTTTATCCTAATATGTATCCATTTTTCTACACGTTGATTGACTGGAGGAAAGGGCACATTTTGAAGGTTGCTTGTGTTTCAGTTCACACATTGTTGTGGAAAGTATGAATTTGGTAAGTTTACTTTTGAATGCTAAATGAATTGAATTGTTCCCTTGTCCCTTGCTGCCTTTCAGTGTGTAGAAAAAACTGACTCAGGGTCACTGAACCAGGTGAACCAATGGTGCTACACACAGGAAACTCCCCTGTTCTTTGTCTTAGAAATCTCATGTCCTTAGAAAGGAGATTATTTACATGGCACTAAAACTGGCCCACAAACTATCCATGTGATGCTAAACTACTTTTCATCTCAGAACCAAGGGACCCTGTGGAGAGCGAAAAAATGCTAAACATCCCAGATTTCAAAACTGGAATTCTCTTTTTTCCTGTGACCTCAATAAAAGCTCCTATATCTAGCTCCAAAGGGTCATGCATGGCAAATTCAATTCATCGCAATGTTCTGAAGGGCATCACATGTTTTGCAAAACACTGTATCACATGGGTATCTCCAGACCTTGTGCATAGTTCATGCACAGTAATAAACAGTGTTTTTTATAACACCCAGTAATGTGCCTTCTTCCACAAAACCTTTCACATCTCACACTTCCCAGGCTTCTGGTAAACTATGGCTGACAGTTTGAACAATTCAGAAGAAATTTACTCACTTATGTGGAATTACACTTTCTGTCATCACCTTGCCAAAACAAGGCTGGGAGGGCGTGTTTTCCGTCAGAAAAGCAAGAGGAGGATAGTTAAGTCTTCCTTTGCCTCCAATTTCCCCCTTCTAACTCCCTCCCTGCAGCTTTTCTCCAACCCTACAGTCGTACCTCGGGTTAAGAACTTAATTTGTTCTGTAGGTCTGTTCTTAACCTGAAACTGTTCTTAACCTGAGGTACCACTTTAGCTAATGGGGCCTCCCGTGCTGCCGCTGCACGATTTCTATTCTCATCCTGAAGCAAAGTTCTTAACCTGAGGTACTATTTCTGGGTTAGCGGAGTCTGTAACCTGAAGCGCCTGTAACCCGAGGTAACACTGTATTTTGCACACCTGTGCTTATAGGAACACAGGAAACTGCCTTCTGCCAAATCCAACCATTGCTCCATCTAGCGCAGTCTTGTCTGCAATGAAAGCCGTTTTTGAATAATCCTTTGACATTTTAGTGTGAATTTCTCCCAATAGACACATTTTGCATTCAATTTTGCACATGTTTGCAAAACCATTTCCCCTAACATCATGCCATCCCTCCCCCCCCCCATTTCCCATTTATAGGCATTTTATCCCAGTAGATGATGCATTTTTGCACACATTATTTTGCTGGACCTTTTTTCCCTTCTTCCAAAATTCAGAGAAGTGTGAATTTCAAAGTGTGCCTGCATTGTGGTTAATGTATCACCCCAGAAGAGTGCCAATGAGGTACGTTCACCTTTCAGTGTGAACAGAATGGAATTCCCACCCCCACCCCTAGCAGGGAGCAGCTTGCTGTCTCTTGGCCCTGCCATTCTAAAGACAGGCAACGCTGAGCCTATACTTAAGCCTTTGAGGACCCTGAGCAGGTGCCACCTGTATTTATCATTGGAAACAGATGTCACATGAGCAGGGTGCTATTATGAGACGGGACATGCCTAGAAACCACCCTCGGTTTCTTGTTTTCTATAACACGTTGCTTCTGTTGTTGCTACTTGATGGCCTTTTTTTAAAGAAAGAAAGAAATGAAAGCCCAGCACCTTTCGGCAGGTGCGCAACTGGGCAGCTCCAGCCCTAAGTGCTCTCTTCCTCTCCCTCTTCTAAGAATATATATATATTTATTGGCAGTTTTTCAAGGGTACCATCCCTCCCCTGCAAGAAAAACAGACACAGGTATAACACGTCATCTTTCCCCAGCACAGTTTAATAATAGTAATAGAGTGCTAATCCATTTCACAGAGTTTTCTAAATGTGAATGAAATGTAACTGATACTCAGGTCTCTTCAATGCGCTTCCATCTCTCGCTACTGTTTAGCTTTGGGCTGCAGGATCATACAAGCTATAATTTGATTTGATTTATTTGTTTAGATGATTTACACCCTGCTCTTCATTAAGAAATAATCCCAGAGCAGGGATTATAGCTGGGATATGGAAGTCGTTTCAATGATGGCAACGTAATTCAATATTGAGGATGGCTTGCCTTTGGGCAAAGGTGTTTTGAAAGCCTCCAATAGCTTTGCACAATATTTTAATTTTCAACCAAGGAAGAGGAAAATTCTACTCGTCCTGGCTAAGATGTGGTTTGAGAACAAGGAAGCTCAGAACCTAGGAGATAAATGAAAACAACATCAAGTGTTATTCTTTCATCTCGTGATTTCAGGAAGCTAAGTCATGTGTTTTGAAAATGTGGGGCTCGCAATACCAATCATCGCAAGTGTCTTCTGGACAAATCATTAGAACTACCATTGGAATCTGTAATGCAGAACAGTAGCCGGGATTTTAAAAGCTCTGGATTCTGGAACAAGGCTCAGTCTGCTAGTCAGTAGTTCACCCATATGCAGTTTCATGAGTTTGTATGAATTGACACCCCCCCCCCCCCCGAAAAAGTACATGCCTTTTGAATTACTATTTTCCGTGTGGCACATGGCAGGAGAAGGAGTGAGACAACCTTTTGACTTTTTTTTTTTACAAGCAGCAGTGATAAAAAATAGCAGCACAGGAGGAAAACAGTGTTTGGGCTTATCCACATTTACCTTTGGCCTTGCTCTTTCCAGGCACAGGTCTCTGTGTTAAAGCTCTGTGTCTGAGCACTCTTTCTGTTGCTGTTTGCTCTGATTCAGCTTTAAAGAGTGAATTGGCACATGACTGTCAACACGCTTTCACGCTTACGGTTAGATTTTTCTTAGGTATTCCAGTGGGTGGTCCTTGATGGAATGTTTGCATATGATGTTTCCTGGCCCCTCCCCTTAACCATTACTCCCCACCCTCCATTACCATTTCCTGCTCTGGACATGAATGCAACAAGTACTTCTGTACCTGTGCATGCAGATTGTTACTTTTTAAAATCCACAGGGAGAAGGCTTGTAGTGTTATCTTAAATCCCAATGTATATACTGTGTTTACAGTCTCCAAGGTAACTCCCCACATGTGTTTAGATCATGAGATAATAGCACCTCAGAATTGATTTATTGAAATTCTGACATGCCCACAACATTTGGCACCCAGTGAAAATAGGCAATGCTTGTATTATTTGGGCTACAGAACATCCAGGAGTAGGGCAATAGGTTTACCCAGAGAAACATCACTGCCTCTGTGAGAAACCTGCTTGTGAAAATGTGCTAATGGATTTCTACATCACCATCAGCTGTAGATCTGCAATGGACTAGTTTTATTTCACAGTTTTTCCATGGTGAGGGAAAAATCTGGGTTGAATGGAAAAACGAGTATTTTGGCATTTTGATAATGGCAATGTCAGGTGATCTGTGCAAAAACAAAAAAAAAGTTGTGCATTCCCATGAAGGGATCTTCCAGATGGAAGTTCCTTGTGGAATCAGTGCTGCTCAGAAAGGGAGGAGGTGCTTAGCTGAATTCCTGGCAGATACGTCTCTGCTGCTTACCAGAACGGGGAGGGGCAAGGCGGCAGTGAGGGTGGCACAAAGTTGTTGTTGTTGTTGTTGTTAGAAGCAGAGAGAAATCAAAATGCTCAAATTTGTCATTCCTTGGTCCCATTACCATGACAAGTCTTCACATGTTGCTCTAATGGACATATTAGCCAAGCTGTTCATGACCAATGGGGGTGGCATAGACCACTCATAGCCATAGGAGGACATGTGGGGGGGGGGTGTGGAGAGAAAAATAAGACACTTCGTGTGGTCATATGGCACTTCCTGCTGAGTCTACACCTTGCAACATTCATATGCTCAGGAGAGCTTTGAGGTCAGATTTCTTGGTGCGTCCCTTTGACCAGCAGACCCATGAAACCACAGTGAGTAAAGACAGGATGCCTGTCACAGCTGCTGCCCCTTGTTTCTTTCTCCACGAACTCACACATCACCCTCTATCCTCCATCTAGGCCAGTTCAAGGACAAATTCCAGCCAGGCAAAAACAGTTGAGGAGGGTGCAAAGCAGGGCTGGTGAGTGGGTGTGGCCTGGGGAGAAAAGCTGTGGCTGGGCAGTGAAAGTCCTGAGGTCCAGGTAGAGAGGCTGCAGGAGCCCATTTGCTCACCAGGTCTCAGGTCTCCCAGCTCAGGCTTTCGGTGTTCATACGCTATTCTGTAATATGTATAACAACCATACAGGTAGGACAGCATCAGTGGCGGTCTTTGGGTTCTGAACTTTCAGCGGCGCCCTGTGCAATGCTAAAATCAGACGCACAACCTGCTCCATTCTAAAGCACTGTTTTAGTGCCCCCTGCAGCGCAGCACTCAAGGCGACCACACTTGTTGCGCCACTCTAAAACCACCTCTGACAGCACTGTTTCCCCCATGTTACAGCGGGGTGGTGGGAATGAGGCTGAGACAGAGGCTTCTTTGTAATTATTGGCATGCCTGTGATCTTAATCACTGTTCTAATCTGCCTCTCCCTATTAGCAGCGAAGACACACATGTGAATATTTTCACCCCTTGTACGTTTCCCATGCAGGCGAGTACCTTTCCCAAAAGCAACTCTTTAAGTTTGAGTGAGGCAGTGGGGTTACCTGGATCAGAAGACTTCCTCCCAGGCATTTGATGGTGCAAACTAATTAAAGGATCTTTTGGCTGGTAATTGTAAATTGGTTTTATGTGAATGATGTCTTTTAGGGACGTATGATGTGTGTATCAGTGTTTAAATTGTTGTTAAGTTTGTGTTTTAATTTCTGTTGCATCTTTTCAATTCTTCTATTGTGCTGGAAGCTGCTCCCAGGGATTCACATTTCATTCTCCCTATAATCTTCCCAAACTTTGGACGTATGCGTGGAGTTGCTTATTTGCATCTTAGAATCGCACCCACTGTTTTTAGGGTTAGGGTTACTCCCTGTCTCGATCACCTTCTTCTTCATTCACACTCAGGTACAGACACACAATTCACATTATATTTTATTTTTACATATTTTTTATTAAATATTTCTTGGTTCATAAAGAGCACATAACTCACCTACTCTCAGCAGCCAGAAACATCATAGCCAGACACTGGAGAGACCTGCCAGGAGTAAGCATGGACCAATGGTACCAAATAGTATGGGAAACAGCCTTATTAGAAAAACTAACCAATAAACTGAAACTGACATGGGGACAAACAGAAGAAGATGCCTTCACCCTGGTATGGCTCCCCTTTATCACATACACAGCCCAACAAGACAACGACAAGAATCTGCCAACAGCACACAATTCACATTTGTAAAACAAAAACAAAAACAAAAAAAGAAGCACGCAGCTTGATGCTTTTTCTCACAATGCTTTGTCACTCCTTTTATGACTCCCTGGTTTCTGAGACACCATATGGGCAGGAAATAATAGTGTGAGATTCAGCATAGAAATATGTAGGCAGTTTATCTTGGGGAAAATAATGTGAAACAGATATTTCAGTGGGAGGGGGAATTGGGAGTTTTGAAAAAAGGAGAGACCGTATTGTAAAAGCAGCTGCTAACTCAGGAAAGGACAGCAGTGTTGACGCGACGCCAACGAGTTTGTATTGAATGTTCCCTGCCTTACCTCCTCCCCATCTTGACTCCGTTTTCTGATCAGAATAGGAACATGACATTTGCATAAGCATCACCTTTCAGATTTATTCATTCTTCAGAGTTTAAGGCAGGGAAGTTCAGAAACTTGAATGTCTAGCAGAGGTATGGGGCGGTGGTGGAGGGAAGCACAGCGATGAGAGTGGTGGGTGCAGAAACGAACAGATTTTTGTGGCAATTGCAAAGGGAGGAAGAGGTTTCTCTGACCTCATCCACTGACAGCTGGAGGTCCACCAGATTTCTTCTAGTTTCTGAACTCTTGGGAGGTTCTGGTTTCTAGTTTCTTCACAGTTCTGTGTTTTAGAAACTCTTTCTGACAAAGCATACTATGGAAAGTTCTCTTTTGATAGATAATTACAGGACATAGCATAAGGTAATCACAAGTGCAACAAACTTTGTGTTCTTAGTTTGTGTTTTTATGCTGTGAACCATTGTGAGATCTTTGGATGAAATGTGGTATACAAACTAAATTACTTAATAAATAATCATCCTCACCATTATCCCAGGATAGGTGTCAGGGACTGGGCAGAGAAAGAATGGTGGAGACCGCCTCCCCATCCTGACCCTTCCAGGGAGGAGGAAGAGGAAGACAGTATAGATTTACAACAGGGGTTTAAGGGAGGTAGCAGCTCAGAGGCAGATGAGGGGAAAAGTTGGGAAATAATGGGAGAGGAAGAGGAGGAGGAGGAGGAGGCAGAACCAGAGCCGCAGCTGGCTGACGTGGTGTCATTAGAAAGCATTCCAGACCCTCCGTCTCCCAGAACCCGGCGAGCCTTAAAAGTAGGAGAGCAAAGAGCTCAAAGACAGAGGGCACTTAGAAGTACCCGTAGAAGTGATGAATGAAGAAGTGGGAGAGACGGGAGTGGGGGTGGAGATTCACTCGGGACAATGCCATTATCCAAGAGGCTGGGTTCTATAGACTTTCTCTGTAAATATTGAGATAAAAAAGGATGGTAAGAAACTTTTCCTTGTCTTTAGACTTTCCTGGGTAACCAGTCAGGAGCCACTGTCAACATCCTGACAATAGGGAATCTATGGCTCTCCAGATTGGTTTCTGTTGCCAATTGCACACCTGATAATCTTCAAGGGGAAAAATAGGGTTCAGAATTAGGAGAACAGTGGAAGATGCTTTATACTCACTGCATTTCCAGTGCTGGATTCTTAATCCCTGTTCATGCGACATTATCCAAAATGCATGTGCCACCTGCACTTTGTTACGAAATACAACTGTTGATGAGTTGTTTCTCAAACCAGCTTCACACTAAATGGAGTCCTTAAGCCCAGGCCTAATCTACCTCTTGCCAAAGTGTGAACACAATAGCAGGGTGTAAAAATGTTCCTGCCCCCCAGGTGTGCGTGCACATGCAGAAAAGAATCAGACGCTAAGGAAACTCTGCTGATGTGAAATGCACCTGGAGGTACACAACATCACTGCACCCTCAGGTGGTAATGTGAACACCCCGCCCCCAGTTCAGACCTTTGGCCTTCTAGCTTGGCTTTGTCAACCCTGGCCGGCAGTGGCTCTCTGGGGTTGCATGAAGCAATCTTTCTCAAACTTCCCAACCCTAACTAGAAACACCAGGGAATGAATTGGGGGCCTTCTGAATGCAGAGCATGTGCTCTACCTCTGGGAGGAATGGAAGTTGGGGTGAGGCTGGGGTGGGACTGAATTTCCCACACCAATTTGAAGTAGCCAGTCATTGACTTGCTGCATTTGCAGTGCTTCTGGTTTCCACCTTTAAATGTAAAGGCTGCTCAGTTGGTTAGATGACTAACTCTTTTGTTGATAGGATCCTGGGGATAGGAGGAACAGACTAAACAAGAAGGAGTGGGTGTGGGAGAAAGGTGTAGATCAGGTACACCTAAGGGGACTACGTGCCTGAGATGCTTTTCCATTTGCCTCTGGGACAAAAAGGAGGAGCTCCTCCTGATGTTTTGGGTAATGTGACTCTCTGTTTTAAAAGAAGTTCACCTGATAGTTCACTATGGAGAGAGAGAGAGAGAGAGAGAGAGAGAGAGAGAGAGAGAGACCCTCAATCATTCCTTCTCACGAGAATTTCTGCACATATATTTTAAGCAGGGACTTAAAACCCAGTTCTCAAATTCTCCACAGGGAAATGAAAATTCTGCAGCAATATTGTGAAATGGGAATGAAAAAATTAACATCATTGTGCACAGCAACAGGAGCCAAATGCATGACTACAGGTTTGAATCCAAACTCGGCTATGGAGACATATAATATTATTATGACTTAAGCCTCGGTAAAGTGGAAGTAAAGTGGACATCATGAAGCTTTTTCAAAGGATGAATGAGATAGGAATTCTACATGCAGCCTGATCTTAACTACCTCTACTTAGAAACAAGTTCCACTGTGAGGTAACTTTCCAAAGGATTATTAAAATTCCATATGATGCAAGATTAGGCGTCGGAAAAAATTATTTCAAGTGTTAGGTGACAATTGCAAACGTGGGGAAATGTAAACTCTGAATGGGTGCAGTAGACCAGACCACCAATCAAATGCTTGTGATTGATGGATGAAATCATCCTTCTAGGAAATATGCATTCATGTAAAAACATTACTAGACTTCTTTGGATATAGCACAATATTCTAGGAGAGGCCACCATTATATTTTTACCATGACAATCAACTGAGCAATAAATATTGGGAAGAGCTTTGGGCTTCTGTGATGGTGATGGCCATAGAAAACTCATAAAGTGAGTTTAGGGGAGAACCTAGGCTCCAGTCACTAAACTTTGGTGATACAGAATTTAGGGGATGGCCTATACAGCGATTTTCATGAGAAGGCCATCTCTGGATCACATGTAACTGGGATGAGAGACTCAAGGGGCCACAAATGTTGATATGTCTTGGTAGCCAGACAGCCTCCTTCTTCTCCTTGTCATTATGATTTATATAGCTATATTATGATGTTATAACCAACAACATAAACTACAATTACTTTATGTGTTGCATTATACTGGAAGGTCTCAAGGCAGTTAGCACTGTAAATGGATTAAAATTAAAAAATATACAACAGTAATAGCTACAACTGATCACATAAAGCATCTCCCAAAGCACACATTTCCTGCCGTAAAATAATAATAATAATAATAATAATAATAATAATAATTATTATTATTATTATTATTATTATTATTATTATTATTATTATTATTATTATTTATTCCCCAGCCACTCTGGGTGGCTCTCAACAAAATATTAAAAATACAATAAATCATCAAACATTAAAAACATCCCTTCAGTTGTCTTCTAAAAGTCAGATAGTTGTTTATTTCCTTGACATCTGATGGGAGGGTGTTCCACCACTACCGAGAAGGCCCTCTGCCTGGTTCCCTGTAACTTCGCTTGCTTCAGTGAGGGAACCACCAGAAGGCCCTTGGAGCTGGAGCAGGCAGCCAAATACCACCCACTGAGAAAATGAAGGAGAGATATCAACATTCAAATATATGGCTGTATGTATATATTTAAATCCTTAAAGGTAAAGGGACCCCTGACCGTTAGGTCCAGCCAGGGATGACTCTGGGGTTGGGGCGCTCATTTCGCTTTATTGGCCAAGGGAGCCAGCATTAATCCTTAGACTGGTGTCAAAAAGATGTTGGGGAAAGTATTCCAAAGACAGAGAATGAGCCACTGAAGAAAAGGCCCTTTCTCATGTGCCTGGTTGCTACTGATCCTACCTCTCCTGAGAGGAGGGCTCTTGCCTGACATGATACTGGCACTTGGAAGCAAAGAGGGTCCACTGCTTCTGACATTCGATGCAACTTAAAATACATCAGGAAGAACTTTCTGGTGGTGAGAGCTGCTTGAAAGGGAACAGTCTCCCACGGGAGGTCGTGAACTCTCCTTCCTTGGAGCTTTTGCTGATATTTGTGCATTGCTGAGGGTTGGACTGGATAACCCTTGGGGTCTCTTCCAACTCTACAATTGTATGATTCTTTGATAAGCCTCCACCTTTCTCCCAGTGCAATTGGCACCTGGTCAAGACAAGTCCATGCCTGTCTGTTATTGGGACAGGCCTTTGCCTGTCTTTTGCTGGGCACTAGAGCAGCCACTCACCAGATTCAAGGATATAATTGACATGGGTGACCTGGCAGTCATGTTTGTGACTCCCTGGAAAGACTTCTGCCCAAGACCTTAGAGGACCACTGCCAGTCGGAGTAGCTTCATATAAAAGCACCCAAACACAAGTTCTGTTTTAGATGTGTGGTTCACTTAAAGAAAAAGGAAAAAAAAAGTTTTGAGGAGAGAAAGGAAGAGAACAGCGCATGCATTGTGACTGTCTGACTGGCATGGAGCATGTTTTTGAGAGGAGGCTATGGAGTTCTATTCTCGAGATGGAAGAATGAATGGCCAAGTACCCATCAGAGGCATTTCAGTTATTCAGTCCTGCCTCTCAGGAGAGGGCCATCAGTCCTAGAAATCTGTTTGGTACAAGTTGTGCACAGAGCTACATTCAAAAGCCTGCACGAGGAACACAGCTGTTGCTGCCAAACATCATTAGATGATGATCATTGCCTTTGTGGCTCTCTGTCAGGCGTCTCAGGAGGAATTTCAGAATGTAAGATTGAATCAGAAGCCTTGATTAGGGGGAGGCTGAACTTCCTGAAAGTTAAATCCCGTTCTCTTTAGCCCCAGCTTGACAGGGCCCATCCCATGATAAATTGCTTGAGCTTGGATTGCTGATGTATAATTTAAAATACTACCATGCACACAGGGGGGATATTATTTGAAATGCAATTCACGCCCTGAAATGTCTCAAACAGGGGCTCAGTTACCCTCCGCCCCATCTCATGATTTCTAGTTCTGTGTCTCCTCTCTCTCCTTGCAGTGAAGACTCCCCACACCCCCATTTCACTATGGAGAAGCACTTAAAGGCGTTCCCTGCTCCCTCCTTCCAAGTCTAGATCAGGAAAAGAAACAACCACATCTGGAAGCTATTTGGAGGATCTCTTTTTGACATTCCTCCCTTTGAAATAGAATCTACAGAAAGCCTGTCCAATGGAGCTTTTTAAGCGCTGTGTATGGAAGAGAGCTTTGCAAAGGGGTCCTCCCGAAAACAGCCTGTCAGATGACTGATAAGAAAGGATGGGACCCAAACATTGCATGGAAACATTGCAAGGAAAGCTCTGCAGAGAGATTTCCACTGAGTTTATGAATTCAGCTGCATCCTGGGGCTGCTGCTTAGACCAAGAGTGGGGAACCTGTGGCCACTCAGATGTTTCTCTACATCTGTCCTACATCTGTCCCAGGCCAACACACCCAATGGTCAGGAATGATGAGAGTTAGAGTCCAGTTGCATCCAGAGGGCCATCATCTCATCTCTGCCTTGTTTTTATACATATGATGACTTTTAACAGGAAAATGTCATTAATTGCTCCTTTCGTGGTGAAATATTGGTGCAAGGCTGGGAAAGAAACTTAGTTTCCGGGGGGGGGGTGGTCCTCTCTCCATGTCATTATTTGGAGGAACATAAATTAAACAAAACAAAATATAAACAAGTAGCCTTAGATGGACTGGAGGATTTTTGAAACGTGATATGATCACTATAGGCAACCCCCTTTTACGCACATTCATTATGTGTAAGGCCACACATACCCGCATCACACCAAACCCAGAAGTGACCCAACAATGTCACAAAAAGGGGCAGAATGGGGCAGGGGCGGAATGCCGGGCTTGCAGGCTTTTCCAATGGTGTTTCAAATATACACGATTTCACTGTTGCGTGTGGTGCCTTAGAACGTAACATCCATGTAAATTGGGGGGGGGCTGCATTTCAACAAAAAAAAATCAACTGATAAAAATAAACACAGCAAACAGCAGAAACAATTACACCAAATATTATATTTCTTTTTTAAAAATTAAAAGCTAGAGACAGTCTAAAGTTATTCACCCGGTGCCAAAAGATTTGTGTACCGTTTGATTATTTAAAAGCAAGAACACAACAGCCCCAAAGCACCTCTAAGTGGTTTACAAAAACCAATTGCACCCTTAATTGTGCTTTTGCACATAACACTTATTGCTGGTTAACATTTTTCAACTGCTTCCCCCTAACATGGCAAGAAAATGGCTCTACATGCATGACTTTGTCATGAGTGATTGGCAAGGTGTGAATATTTGAGCTGGGCATGTGGCAAAGCTCCTGGAAGTTTGTGCATCGTTCACGGGTCTCAGGCTTGCACCTGACCACTGCAGGGTCTTTTGGAACGATGGATGTGGAAACAGGGAGATGCGGGGTGGAGATTGCTAAAACAGCCACCTGGAGTTGCAGCCACTGTGGCCCTTTCAAATGGTGTGCTCTGCACATTTAATAGTTCAGATATTAAACGAAGTTAAGGCAGGAAAGAAAATCAGCCATGCTGCAGGGATAATGCTTGGCTCGCTGCCTTGCTTGTTTTCCAGCCAAGCTCTAGAGCTGCCAAGGAATTCTTCCAAAAAAGAACTGTACTCAACGCTGTATGATGGGACTGATTTTCATATTGGAAACTGCTCTCTTTTTTCATCAGACTTTCCAAAGGAAAATGGCCACTTCAATGATATCTCTCACATCAGGGAAAAATTTAAATAATAATTATTATTCAAAAGCATATGGCACCATCCTTTGAAAATGAAACAAAAACCAACAAATCAATTAAAAATGTTTAAATGAACCTTTCCTATTTGCAGTATGGTGATTTTTTAAAAAAGTGTGTGTGTGTGTGTGTGTGTGTGTGTGTGTAAAATATATAAAACACAGCTCTTTGCAAAATCTTTCCTTCTGAGTAGGATGAGCAAATCTATCAATTTCTGCCAGTTTCTCATTTTTCCAGTCTCCCCAATTTCCCATCAGTTTTCATCTTTTCTTTTTTTAAAAAAAAAATCCTCATGAAAATTAGTCAGCATTTCAGTGTAGTTTTCTCTTACTATATACATTTTTGCCAGCAAAATGTCCCCTGGTATAATGCACTTTGTATTTATTTTCATGAATATATAATTTTTTGTGTGCACACTTTACCCCAGAATATGTATTTGCATACCTGTTGCTTGGCTGGAGAACTGTGTTACAAAATTCAGAGAAGTGCAGATTTTGAAAGCTGGTTGTGTTTCAGTCTGTGCATGGTTCCGGAACTGCAAATTAAGTAGATTTGCCTTTTAATGTCAAGTGAATCCTAATTCTGAGTTCAAAATGTCTCAGAATTGTTATAGATAGATTTATTGATGAGGGGTGTTTCCCCCCCCCCCTTAGGTTCTTTTTGATATCAGAACTTTCTCTAGATCAGTGGTGGCCAAACTTGGCCCTCCAGCTGTTTTGGGACTACTGTTCCCATCATCCCTGACCACTGGTCCTGTTAGCTAGGGATGATGGGAGTTGTAGTCCAAAAACAGCTGGAGGGCCAAGTTTGGCCACCACTGCTCTAGATAGTTAAAATCTTATTGCCTGACACCCTTTTGAGTTTTCTTTTGATGGAGATTAGCTTTACATCCTGTTTTCAAGCAAAAAAAATGTCTTCTGCAGGCCAAATGTATTAGCAGACAACACTCCAATGTCTGGAACATATATTGTCTTTAATATCCCATGAGTTATTACTTTATTATTTATTAGACTTATATCCTGCCCTTTAGCATAAAATCTCAGGGTGGTTCAAAAGACAAAAATAAAACATAAAAGCACAAATAAATAATCAAACCGAAACAACAAAACAATAACCCCCACCCTCAAACACATTTCAAAGGCTGCAGAATATTAATGAGCCAAAGACCTGGTTAAAGAGGAACGTTTTCACCTAGTGCCTAAAGATATATAATGAAAGCACCAGATGAACGTCCCTGACAAACCTCATTGTCTCTTAATGGCTTTTAAATAGAAAGTAGCAGGCAGGGGGCCCTCCAACTGGATCAGGACCCTGGCATTGGGGAAGGCAGGCTTTAACTCTTTGTCTCTGCTGTGTCCCTAATTGAGATCTCCTCTCCCACATTTCCTGTTTGCACTGGAAGAAAAGCTCCCATTGGTACAAAAGGAAGCTTTTCTTGCAATGGAAATACCACAAGTGATGCTCCCAATCCAGACTAGAACCACAGGCAAAGGGATAAAAATGCAACATTAAAACCAGCTAAAACTTTAGAGAAGTCTTCCAGACATCAGCCCTGAGAAAGCAGGAAGGTGTGTCTCCCTTGGCAGTACAGGGATTACCCTGGATGAGTTTCACTCCAAGCACATTTGTCCTAATCTAACAAAAGGGCTCTGTGTGCAAAAGCCGACTCCTATGTGGGAGGCAGATAAGGATGTCTATGTGCATCTAGATGTCCAGCCTAAAATGTATTGCTATGCTCAATAAGACTCCATTGAAGAAGATGCATGCACCTTTTGATGCACACGACGGTCCGTGTGTATAGAAAAAGAGGCTACGCGTTGTTATGTGTGACTACTGGTTGTCCACAATTACAGCTAGTTTGGAGCTACAGTCGTACCTTCGATCCCAAACGCCTTGTGAGTCGAACGTTTTGGCTCCCGAACGCCACAAATCCAGAAGTGAGTGTTCCAGTTTGCAAACGTTCTTTGGAACCCAAACGTCCGAAGCCACTTCCATGGCTTACAATTGGCTGCAGGAGCTTCCAAACATTTTGGAAGTCGAACGGACTTCCGGAACAGATTCCATTCAACTTCCTAGGTATTACAACATAGATTATATCCAGTGGCATCCTAGGTTTCTGTCTGTAGGACAAATCTGCCTGAACTTTCATCCATCCATTCATTTGCCCTTTTTTTCAGCCTTTAGGGGAACCCAGTTTGCCATTTTTGTATGTGTTGCATTCTCAGACTCCCAACTTGGAGAGTGGGCTACTTTATATCCAATGCAGACTTCCCAGTAGCAGAATGCCATTAGAGCTCCTTCCTCTTCCCAGTCCAGGAGGAGACTGGCCAGTTTGCCATCCTTACCTAAGTCTCTCTGATGAAGCTTCTGCTCCTACAGGGTTCAGTCCTGCTATTGTACAGCCCATACTTGGCCTTCCTGATGCCTTTTTAAATACAGATTTCCACAGCTTGGAAATCTGAAGATCCAAAACTCATTTTCCTGCCTCCTATTAGACTGCACACCATTTCGAGGCAACTGTGTGTTCCTCAGAGGATTACATGCATCACTGACACCATAGCTGCTAATCCACTCTGGCATTCCTCCGTGGCTCCAGGGGTGTCACTAGGGTGTGTTTCGAGTAAAGAGGGAGGCAAGGGTGGGGTGGAGAGGCAAATATCTGCACTGCTTTCGCAACAGAAGGCTGAATTTCAGCAACAGTAACACAGAGCCCTCTCCCGATCTCCTTCCCTAGGTAATGATCACACTGACTGAACAAACAGTCAAAGGTGCTGCCGCAGATAAGCGCTGGTACAATTGATCCCTGGCTTTCCGTGGCTAATTTGAACTTTCAGGACACATTGTTGGCTCAGCTTAACACTTTAATGTGATACTTGCCAACCGCAAGGAATTCTTCAGCTCACAGGTAGAATCAAATCACAGTTTTCAAGGGGGGGGGAGGTACGGAAATGAAATAAAACCCTCTGGAATATTATTTACTTTAACGTGTATAAGCTACCTTATACCTGAAGGAATGTCTCCACCCCCATCGTCCAGCCCAGACACGGAGGTCCAGCTTCTAGGGCCTTCTGGCGGTTCCTTCACTGCAAGAAGTAAAGCTACAGGGAACCAGGCAAAGGGCCTTCTTGGTAGTGGCTCCCACTCTGTGGAATGCCCTTCCATCAGATGTCAAGGAGATAAATAACTATATGACTTTTAGAAGACACCTGAAGGCATGGGAGTCATTCTTAGGAGCTGAGGGGGTCTTCAACCCCCTCAATAAAATATTTGAGGGCCTCTCAAGTTGATGGGCATTTCCAGTGAGGCAGGGGCAAGACTTGGGTGCCCTGCATGCTCCCCACCCCCATGACTATCAAAATAGGTAATGCGGAATAGGTCAATATGTGTATGTTTTCTAAATTCGCATAGCACATACAGTCTGCAGGACTATGGCTATTATTGCACTACCCATTTATTTTATATTTTAAACACAGCATATGCACAGCTCTTATCCAACACTGATGTTCCACTGGAGACCTGCTGGGCTACCTCATGGCAATAGCCTTGCACTTTATTGTGCTTGTGGCCATGAAATCTTGCAATGCATGTCAGGGAAGAGGGAGGAGAGGGAGGATGATACAGTAACACACATCTAGGAAGAGGCAGGAGATGGATGAGAAAGGACAGAAGTGGTGAGCACCAATGATCAATTTAACTGTGGTTTGTCTCCTTGTCTGAAGCAACAAACTGCAGTTAACTATCTCGCTTGAAACAAGTCCACTTCAAGCCATGGTTTATGAAGCTGGCTGGTTTAAACGAACCACAGTTAATATGAACCATGGTTCCCAATTCAGTAAGCTGTGAGTATCTAAAAGTGGAAGCTTCCAAACTCCTAATCTCAGCTGCATGTGAGGAGGAGAGGAGAGTTCATTCTTGCTTGCGCACATCACACTAAACCATGGTCTAGCATGATGCACAAACATGGCCAGAGAGGGTGAGACAGAGACTGTGTGCGTTATGTGCATAGATAACTCCACATTTCCCTCTTCTTTGCACTCTGTAGTGATGATCTATTAAAGGTAAAGGTACCCCTGCCCGAACGGGCCAGTCTTGACAGACTCTGGGGTTTGTGCGCCCATCTCACATCTATTGGCCGGGGGCCAGCGCTGTCCGGGGACACTTCCGGGTCACGTGGCCAGCGTGACAACGCTGCTCTGGCGAGCCAGAGCCGCACACGGAACGCCGTTTACCTTCCCGCTGGTAAGCGGTACCTATTTATCTACTTGCCCCCGGGGATGATTTCGAACTGCTAGGTGGGCAGGCGCTGGGACCGAGCAGCGGGAGCGCACCCCGCCGCGGGGATTCGAACCGCCGACCTTTCGATCGGCAAGCCCTAGGCGTTGAGGCTTTAGCCCACAGCGCCACCCGCGTCCCTCTATTACTATTATTAATGAAAGCTTAGAAAGTACAGGTTTCCAAGCATCCCTCCGCTTTTCCCAAGCCCTTTCCCTCTGTGAATTACAGGTTCTTTTTGGTAAGCCACAGATGCAAAATGGGTTTCTGCGACATTTGAGGGTTAAAAGAAAAAGAAGACAAACAGGTGTGGGCATATAGAGCTTTTCGTAATTGCTCAAAAGGTCTAGCGTACATTATCCCAGTCATCCTTACAATAACCCTGTATGATAGCCAGGATTATTATTACCCCACTACTGCAGGCGGGTTTGAGGCTGTGAGACAGTTACTTGCTTCAAGTTAGCTAGGTGGGACAATCATGGTTAAGCTGAGATTTGAAGGAGGAACTTTTCTGCTTTGGATGTGCTTTCGCCCAACAAGGATGAATCAGAGTGAAATTGTATAATCCTTATTTTTCCCAACACACAGGCTTGCTCACAGTTCCCAGAAGGGAGAAAGAGTGACCATTTGCACAAAATGAAACATTTAGCTAGTTGGCAGCCATTCCCCTTTACATGGCCCAGAGGTCCCCTTGGCAAGGCAATTTTAAATTTAATTGTGCTGATAAAACCTTGCATGTGTCGGAGAGAGAGAGAGAGAGAGAGAGAGAGAGAGAGAGAGAGAGAGAGAGAAGCATGTCCATTAATGAAGACAGAGAGATGGAGGGTAGAGATGGGTGAGTGAGACAGGATAGGATATCTTTTCAAAAATAAAAATAAAATACAAGCATTTCAAAGCTTACATTGCCGAAAACTGAGGTGGGTTTGAATAAACCTAGCTAAAAGCCAATAAAATGGTCAGACTAGTTCAAAACCAACCGTGTGAAAACTGTATATAGGAGAAGAAGCATTTAAGAAGAAAAAGGCACTAGAAACTTATTCCTCAGGACTACATGGATTGGGCAGTAAGGACTGACACGATCTGAGACCAGGAAGATGAGACGGATGAAGATTGGAAGAAAATTTATAAAGGAAACTTTTTATTTAGGGAATTGGCTAAAAATTAATGAATATTAGGGAAAATGTTGGAATGAAACTATGTGACTCTAGCAGAAATGATATCAGGAGTTATGTATATTTGAAAACTAAGATTTAAGCTTTAAGGTATTTTAGGGTAAGATAAGGTTAAATAAATTAAGGCAATTTGAATAACAGAATATGGGGAAAGATGGTAAGGATTTGTTGAGCTAATTATTAAGTTAAACTGTCAAGATAATTTTTTTAACAAAAATTGAGAAAGATGGAAAGAATTTGCTGAAATAATTAATTAAACTAGAATACAAAAAGGGAGGTGTGAGGAGGTCAATGAAACAAGCAAATGGAAGTTATAGATATGTAACTTGGGATCTATGTTGTTTTCTTTTTTCTTGTGTTTTCCATTTTTCTTTTTCTTTTTTTTGTTGTATTGTTGTTTTTCCTATCTATGTATTACAGTGTTGTTTTTAATTTTTCTTTTTTCTTTATAACTTTGAAACTACTTATAAATATTATTTTTTTTAAAAAAAAGAAACTTATTCCTCAGGCCATGCAAATGACAATTCTGGGTATAATCCATGTGTGGCAGAAGGTAGCAGTTTCACATCAGCTGTCCCTGGCCTCTGACCTCCACAAAGCAAGATCTTGCTAGTGAGCCTGAGTCTGCTGCCCTGCTCCTCTCACTGATCACCCCCAGAACTGCTTGATGCAATTTGTGTCCAGGATATCTTCAGGACTGCCTGGTCCCTTATATCTGCCATGGGCCAGAAGTCAGCTTTGTCTGCTGAACAGCAGCCTGGAGGGGAGAAGGCAGAGTGACTCCACCTGGAGCTGATCAGCCTTCAAGGAACTGATGAGAACCAGCTGGCTTCAGCCTTCTTAAGCAGAGCTTCCAGCAGCAGGAACAACACTTGTAGTTCCCGGTCCTACCTTGCTGCTTCCTGCTCTTCTTGACCCTTCACCTCATGATTATCAGGTTCTCTGACTCCTGGACCATCTGACCACCTGGATGGCTGTTCGCCCAACCCTAGGACTGGACCTGACTTTGGATGCTGACTCTGCCTCCAAGGCGAGTACACCTCAGAGACTCTTCCGGTTGGTTGGCCGGCCTCCCACTCCACTGAGCTCTGCATGTTTTGTTGCTCAGCGATGAGAGTACATCTGATCCCTTGACTGTCCTTCCTGCTTTCCAGGGGGTTAGACTAGATTACCCTTGGGGTCCTTTCCAACTCTACCATTCAAGGATTCTATCTCTGCCCCATCGCTGAAAGCTTTGAGGGAGTTTCTGTTCATGGTCCCCTATGGCTCCTATCCACCACAAGCATCCTGAGTACTGTGGGCCCAGTCCTGTGGAACTCCCCCTGCCTGTTTAGCTGAAGGGGCTTGACAAAAAACATATTATATTTATTTCTGCAAGCATTTTAGAGGACCCCCCTCCCTGTTTTTTATGACTAATTTCACTCCATCTTATCCATTGCATGCTTCAGTGCTTTTCTGTGTGAAATATGATGTTGATGAATTGTAAAATGCTTTCTCCTCCTTCTTCCTCTGCCCTCTCCGCCCTTCTTTATTGAGTTTGTGATCAACGTTTAATTAAAAAGTTGATAAAAAATAGGTGCCAGTACTAAATGCTAGTTCGCACCATTGGGGGGGGGAGAACACTGATATTCTTTTAAATTTGATCAGAAAGATATATGGTATATAAATAGCTAAAATAAAATTAATAGATTCATTCATTAATGATGCAATTCTTATATTGTACACAGCTATTTTATTTAAACAGGCTGGCCACACTCTGCCCCAATCCTGTACCCTGCAGTAGGCTGAGTTCCCAGAACTTTTGTAGCAAGCTTCTTAGCTGCCGTTTTTAGATGTCTGTGGTTAGCTGTGGTGGGAAGATTTTCTAAGTGGGGAGAGGGAGTTGGAGGGGAACTTGCACACTTCCTGAAGGGCCCCCAACCTTTCCTCTCTTAACCTGAACCCTGATTTATCCCAGACAAACATCATGCCCGAGAGCAACATTATGGGAGAGGTGTTTCTAGGACTAAGGTGAAACTGTGTAGCTCCCTTGTTTACTTTTGCTATTGGCCGCTGCGTGTTTACATAACCTTGTTATACTTATAGTATTGAAATGTGAGTGGGGTTTTTTTGCATGCTATTTTTGCTTTGCTATGTTATTATGTAGTATTGTAGTGTTTTGTTAGAAAGGCATGTTTATGTATTGTAAGTTGCTTTGATCACAATTGTGTGTGTGTGGGTGGGTGGGTGGGTGGGTGGAAAAGAGGTGTACAAGTAGAATGAATGAATGCCCCTTCCATTTTCTAGAGGAGGTAGTCATAGGATCATAAAATGGTGGGGTTGGAAGGCACCCCAAGAATCATCTAGTCCAACTCCCTGCAATACAGGAATCCCAACTAAAGCCTTCGTAACAGATGGCCACCCAACCTCTCCTTAAAAACCTCCAAGGAAGGAGAGTCCACCACCTTTTGAGGGAGTCTGTTCCACTGTAGAACAGCTCTTACCATCAGAAAGTTCTTCCTGGGAAATCCAGCTGGATGGGTGGGGTATAAATAATAAATTATTATTTATTATAGTTGGAATCTCTTTTCTAGTAATTTGAATCCATTATCATATGAGTCTGCTGCAGTAAGAACAAAGTCTTGTGGTACCTTGAAGGCCAACAAATTTTAATCTGGAATACATTTTCATGGTAACAAGGACCACCTTTTAAATCCTTGATGCTTGCTAATGGTTGTGAGTGAGCCGCTTACGGTATATTTTCTCCGTTGTCAATAGGGCAATGGGGGAGAAACTTGCTCAGTTTGTATTTTAATGCAAACCTGCCTAACTCACACCAATCAGCAGACCAAACACAAGCTGTCATGCACAATTCACATTCCACTGAATTTTGCAATGCAGACAGAGACTGTGCACAAAAATGCATATATTAATGAAAATAAGTGCACACAACAATGTCCCTTGTAAACAAACAGCAACACTCCAAGGCTGCCATCTCTGGCAGTTTTCTCTGCCTCTGGAAAGTGGGAGGGCCACCAAGCGTATAGTCACTGTGTGGCAAAAGCAAAGCACAGCCAACCCAGCAGAGGTGTTGCAGCAGCTTATCTTCTGACGCTTCACAACGTGTCTGAACCTGGTTTTAATAATATGGCATTTAACTCCCTCCCTTTTTCCCTCCGCCTCTCAGGATTCTGGCACGCTGCCTGTGTGTACTATACATACAAAGAAGGAATTTCAACATGAAGGCTTGAAATGGATCCAAGTCCTTGTAGCTTCCTGAGAAGAGACCGAGAAATAACGAGTTGTGGGTTCTGTGATTATAGGCTATCCTTACTTAAAAACAAAAACAACCTTTCCCAGCCAAATCCATCTGAGTTCACCTGTTCGTGTTGTCCTTTAGCTGCTATATTTTAGGCACAAGGCTTTGCAAAAATGCACTGTCTTTCAGGAGATCGTCATACGGTCCGTGGTGCAGTGGCTGAACTGTTGGACTATGACCTGGGAGATGAGGGTTCAAATCCCTACTCCGCCATGAAGCTCACCTTGCACAAGTCAGTCTCTCATAGCCTATCCTACTTCACAGGGTTGTTGTGAGGACAAAATGGGAGGAGGCCAATGTACGCCACTTTGAACTCATTGGAGGAAAGGTGGGATATAAACGTGATGGATAAATACATAAAACTCTGGGAGCCATCAGTACAGGCTGCAGCTGTAGTCCGCATGGAAGAAGTTGAAGCAAACTTTTTCAGATGCAAGAACTGCAGTCGTAGTCAGGAGTCGCACTCTGTTATATTGGTGCTGAATGCAGTGGAAAATAGCTCTGCTGAGGCCATTCCTTGGTATGCAAATGTGAACCGTAACAAAATAATAATAATTAAAGATTCCCAGAAGTTTCTGCTCCTGTTTCAGTGGGACTCCTCCTAACATTCAGGAATTTGGAAAAGACATGTGTCTGGAACAGCAAAGGGGGTTGGAATTTCCCTTTGGAAACTTTCTCGTGGCAAGGAAATGTAAAGAAAGAATTACGGCATCAGTATAATGCTGGCTTATGTGGCAAGCCCTGAGCACCAGGAAGGAACAATTGATGAATGGAGAGACACATGGGTGCACAGGGATCTCTTCAGATGAAGAGGTTAGTTCAAGGCAAGAAGAGGAGAGTGCTTGGAATGAAGAGGGCAGTTATCACATGGCAAAGAGACATCAAAGAGCTGTCAGAGATTGGGGGGGTGACATTTTTCAAGTACGCAGATCAGATGTGAGTACCGGGTTGCTTTGACAAATGGAATCCAATAACTACAAAATGTGCTGCAGATATTCATGTTGGCTCTCTCAGGAATTAAGGGGAATCACATGCCTCACACTAAGGAGCCTGTTCTTGACCTAGTTGGCAGCAGCTGCCATTGGCCTGCTTCTCCTCTGCATGGTAGACAAAAAGAGGTGGTGGTCCCGTGATGCACCAGGGGAGTGTGGCTGCTTAGACCCGCACTGCAACGCAGACTGGGCTCGGGGCATCACTCACAGGGCTTCCTCTTGCCTGTCTGCTGTCACGGCAAGGGTAGCAAATATTTGCAAATGTCTTTACTGGTAGCTATGACCCTCCTGGTGGGATGAATGAAACTTCCCATGTTCCTAGGTGGGAATATCCCATCAATTGCCCGGCTGGGTGAAGAAGTGGATCCAGAGATGGCCATTGTCTGCATGCTCTCCTTGTTTCCTGGACAGCTGCTGGTGGAAGCAAGAATTCTGAACTAGATGTGCCTTGGCCTTTGCCAGCAAGGCAATCCTCGATGTTCTTACATGCCACCTTTCCTTTCTCCCCCTGCCCCCCCCTCTCTGATCCAGTCTCCGAAATGCCACCTGTCCTTGCAAGATTTCAGCTCCAGTCTGAGATAGCTGGGCCTGTAGCTGTCAGGAACACATCATCCCATTTCTGCTTCAAAATAGACACAGTTTGTGTATATGTTTGTGTACACACAGATGTTTAAGACATTTTCATGTTGCCCGTCAGTAAAACTTCCAAGGCAGTTTACAACGAAGTAGTAAAACTCACAACAATAAGAACCATACAACAGCAATCAAATCGATAAAACAGCAGAAAGCAGCTCTTTGAAGCAACTGGTAACGTTCAGCAAAACAGGCAAGATGATTTATTATTATTTGTACGACTGCCAGCTATCGGGAATCATTGGAAACCAACCTCCTTTCAAAAACAAGGGCCATCTCATGGCTGAAGATGGAAGTCCTGAGAGACCCATTTTCTCAAAAGCCCACACCCTCATTTGGAGCCACAGAAGCCATTCTCCAGCAGACAGAAAAACTTTCTTGGTGTGAGCCCTCAAGCTTCAAAGCCTTCCCCCCCCCCTTTCCAAATATGACCAAATAGCTGGCTAGAATCAGGATAAAAATGAAATCATTTTCTCTAGATACAAATGTAAGTCATTCAGCAGCAGCAACATATTTGAGCCATTGCCGGAAAGGAAATAGCCTGCTGCAATTGCCCTCCAGGGTAACTTGCAGTGTATGAAAAGGGAGCCACATCGTGTACATAAGGTGCCAAAAGAGTGGCTGCTATTACTAATAATTTATATAGCACTTGTTAAAACTTTACATGATGCTTTGCAGTCCTTATTGTGTTTGCTGTCTCAAAATCTTCTTGAGAAAGGTCGCAATTTTTGTTCCCATTTTACAGGCGAGAAACTGAAGACTGTGCTCAGTGACTGCAAATGAATGGCGATCGACTCCCTGAGTAACTCGGTGCCAAAGTAGGCATGACCGTGAAAGTGTCTTTCTCTGTGGGATAGCTCAGTCAGTAGAGCATGAGATTCTTAAGCTTGAGATTGTGGGTTTGTGCCACGCGTTGGACAAGATGACCCTTGTGGTCCCTTCCAATTCTACAATTTTATTATAGGGTGTTTTGTTTGTTGGTTTTCAAATGCCAAGAGCATCCACCTGCTGAAAGGCAGGAAATGATTAGGACTGCAGGAGCAGGAAGGGAGGAATTAACATTTTCTTGTTGTGGTCCCAAGGAAACTCACTCTTCTGAAGCTCATATTTGTTTTGGTGGGCAACCCTTCCTTGGCATCAACGGAGGATTACCTACCAATGCAATAACACCTTTTGAGTCAGGATTTTCCTCAGATTCCAGCAAGGCTGGCTCACTTTCTTCTGAAGCGAGATGCGTCGGCACTCTTACAAAGATGGTTTTAGGGCAGCCCAGCACACCTGCACTGTGCACTGACCTAAGAGGGCGCCACAACAATGACTTAAAATGTCATTGTAGGTGGGAGAGGCAGGGGGCACCACTGAAATTTGAAAGCCCAGAGTATGCCAAATTGGATTGTGTTTTTTTTTTAATTGAACATGTACTACAGTGGAGAAAATGAGTGCTATAGAAAGATGGGGGGCAGCTGGAGGAAGAGAGGATAGAACTGTGAGTGAAAAGGGTCTTTCTCCCATCCTCTGGACCTCCTGGGAAATTCAACAAACCAGCTGTACTTGGAACTGAGTGTGGAAGGTGCAGCTGAATGGGACACAGCTGAGGGCAGCCTGAGGAGGTACTTTGGGCCTGCCCAGAGCTTTTTTTTCTAGAAAAAGAGGGCTGGAACCAAAGTTGAGCCCCACCACCTTCTGCCGCCAATCTCTGCCGCACTGCTCCAACCACTGTGCTGCCCGCCTCCTCCACCGCGCAGCCCTGAGCGCTGTGCCAGGGAATTGCACTGCAATACTTCAGAGGTGCCAGAACACACCAAAAAGGTGCCAGAGCTCATTTCCAGTGAGTACTGGCTGGGGGAAAAAAAGGCCCTGGGTCTGTCCATGAAAAGCAAGTCTAGAGTGAGAGACTAGGGTGATGTCCACTGTTTCCAGGAACCCTTCTCATTGTGAGACATTTGTGGGTGAGCTGAGAGTTTGTTTTGATCTGACTCTGGGTGAGAACCCAGAGGCTGAGAGGGAGGGTGCGTCAGAAGAAAAATGAACATATATTGAGATAGATAGATAGATGATAGATAGATAGATAGATAGATAGATAGATAGATAGATAGATGATAGATATAAATATAGATAGATACAGTGGTGCCCTGCAAGACGAATGCCTCGCAAGACGGAAAACCCGCTAGATGAAAGGGTTTTCCGTTTTGGAGGTGCTTCGCGAAATGAATCTCCTATGGGCTTGCTTCGCAAGATGACAATGTCTTGCGAGTTCCTGCTGGGTTCCCCCCCCCCTTTTCTAAGCCACTAAGCCGCTTATCAGCTGATCCGATCAGCAGATAAGCCGCTAAAAGCCGCTAATAGCACTAATAGCGCTAATCTGCTAATCCGTCAATGGGCTTGCTTCGCAAGACGAAAAAACCGCTAGACGAAGAGAATCACAGAATGGATTCTTTTCGTCTTGCGAGGCACCACTGTAGATAGATAGATATAAACATTTTTAATATGACTGTGTATTTTTGTTCAAGTTGTCTGCTGTTGCCTCAGTTTCTTCTACTTAGAGATATATTTTAATATATTAAGCGGTATAGAAATAACCAATTAATAAATCATGACATTGTGCCACCTAAGGCAGGGAAGCTGGCTGCTGCTATTGGATTCTCTGTTTCACACCTGACACAGGAAAGGCAGAAAAGAAAACTTACGCACCACTGCTTCTCTCAGTGGTTGTGATATGCAAAGCCTGAGGTGGCCTTCAGGGCCTAAGCAAAGAGGCAGAGGAAGATCTTCCAAAGGGAAACTCTGAAATAATCTCTGGCCGCCTGTCTCTCTTTGTGTGTGGCGGGGGTGGGAGTGGGGGGTCTCTCTCTTGAAACAGACCCTTCCAAGGACCTACATTCCTTGGCCTCACTTAAAAGAGTTCCCACATCTGGGAGAGGAAAGGAAGAAAAGAAAGGAGGCATTGTCTGTTTTTTGTGTTGTGGGCGTGTTTTTAGCAAACATGAGTGAATTGCATGTTTCAAGATGGAGCTTCGTTTCAGAAGAAGGACAGCCGCACCTTTGATAAAAGGGTGCATTGACTAGACTAGAGGATAGTCACAGTGCCTGTCCCGTGCTTTTTTGTCCCTCCCATTTGCCTTTTTGTAGTGTCAATCTCAGTTTCTCTGCATTTCTAGTTTTTACCTTCTGAAGTTTGGTTCTCCACATTTCCACAGCTCTTCGTGATTTATTTATTTTTTTAAAATACCATCATGAAAATTCACCGGCATTTTAGTGCCCATTCTTCCTAATGTGCACATGCTGTATGCAATTTTGCCTAATGCACACAATTTCACAAAGTATTTTCCCGTAATGAGATGCATTTTTGTGTTATTGTTGCAGATATATGCATTTTTATGCATACGTTACACTAGTAAGTGCATTTTTTTACTTGGCTGGAGAACAGCACCTCAGAATTTGGAGAAGCATGGATTTCAAAGAATGGTTGTGTTTCTGTTTGCATATTGTTTTGGATATTGTGAATTAGAAAGGTTTGCCTTTAAATGTGAACTGAATCAGATTTCCTCCCTATCCCTCACTATATAGAGCCCCATCATTTCCTCTTCTCCCCACCCCCACTTTCCTGAGTGAGATTTTTTGTTTCCTTGGGGGAATGAAAGGTAATAACAAGCCTATTCATATTTCCTGAGTTTATCATACTTTGCTACTGCTGTCCCTAAGTCTGTATGAAGTTTCTTTTCTGGTTAATTGTCCTTTCAATTTAGAGAGTTGCTATAGTGAGCTTCATTCCCCTCAGAAGCCAGAATGTTTGTGAATATTCCCAGGCTTCTCATACTGTCACTGCCCATAGGTGCATGCTATAAATGCAGAATCTTACTGCCTCCCCCAGGAATTGAGTAGAAGATCAAGCTTTGTTTTTAAACTTTAACACAGAATTATGTCCATTTTACTGCTTCCTGTTTTAGCACTTAGAGTGATTTGATTTTGTGTACTGCTCAAAATGGCCGAGGCGACTGTGCAAACTTAAAACAGCTTGCCACATTATTTTATTAATGCTCAAAAACCTTATTCCATTGCAAAAGAAAATACCTACTACTTGAGTAAAAACAAAGGTTTCGTTCTGCTTGGCCAAGAAGCCTCTGGAAAATTAAATTGGAGGTCTCATGTAAATGACTGAATATACCACTGATTCGTCCCTCAATTCAAACCCTATGCTAATGAGATTGTATGAGATCATGGATGAGATTGGAACAATACACCTCTAATTAACACCTTATTTGAATGGAATAGCATCTCACATTTCTAAGCTGTGCTTTTTAGAGACATCCTGGTTTTGAGAAAGGAGGGGGAAATATTTCAAATATTTGCTCAACCCAAATGAACCTTCCTTCTATGAAACTCACATGGAACAAGGCCAGTCTTAGTGTGTACATTCCCTTCCTTTTATATTTATATTGCATCATGATGTGTCAAAGTTTGCTGTGACTTAGCAGTATCTTTATTCCTTGTCAAAACAGTAACATTCTTATGGCATTGCTGGACATTTCATTCCTCTTGTTCATCCCCAAGCTAGGAGCAGCCTCATTAGAGCAGCAACTTGCAAGCAAATCTTCGATGCAGATGACTGCGGCATTTCAACATGGCTTTCTGGTTTCTTTTGAGCACAGTAGCTACATGCACAACATCTGAATTCTGTGTAATGTTTCTGTTTGTCAACCGCACCCTCCTGCTCCTCAGATTTCTGCATGTTCATTCAGAGGTGCTCCTCCCTTCCTCTTTTCTTCATACCATCGCTGGCTGACAAAAACAAGCCCCGGTCACCAACGGCAGGGTCCAATTGCTTAATCTTACTCTTTTCTCCAGAAAACAATTTTTGTTGGGATGCATTTATTAGCAGCACTGTAGGGGGCAGCAGAGATCCTCACCTTAAGATTCTTCCTCCATTCCCAGGCCACAGGAAATATTCATCTCACAGCTGCCCCCTGCTTTGGGTTTGGACTGATGTGGAGCAGTGGTACAGTTTTACTCCATGCTGTCCATCAGGTTGCTAGCTCTTGTCTCCGGAAGGCAGCCCTGTATAGGGAAGTTTTTAATGTTTTACTGTGCTTTTAATTTGTTGGAAGCTGCCTTCTCCTGGACAACCCGAAGTCACTCTGCTTTTTTGTTCTTTTGGTCTTCTCTGCTTTGGACAAACCACCACAAATCAAACCCAGATAATCTAATTTTTAAAAAATGTTTGTCAGGAATAGGGGGGCAAGCAGTCCACTAGGGCTACTGAGGTACTGCCTTCCCAATGAAAATATCAAGCAATTATTATTATTATTTTAACAAACCTCAAAATCTCAAGACCTCACACTTTCCTATGCCCAACAAATTTTTATACTTCTCTTTGAAGTCAGAGAAGCCCTGCAGATCTTTCTCTCAATCTACTGTTCTCCGGCCAGTCAGAGCTTTGCACCACCCAGTCAATCCTAATCCCCAAAGTCCCAAAGCAGTCCCTCCCATGTGGGGAGAATCAGAGGGTGTTTTGGGTAAGTTTGCCAACTGATAATAGAAGAAAATGCCCTGCCCTGCTCTTGTGCCTTTAATGAGAAGTTGAATGCCATAGGTGAAGCTAGGGACACAGTACTTTGACCAGCTCATATCTGCCACTCATATTGCTGTCAAAGGTTCAGGAAGAGGGCTTGGTCCAAAGAGTTGGCTTGGCTGCTCCAATCCTTGCTTGTACAGAGTGAAAGCATGTAAACCCAAGTGTGATTCATACCCTGTGATTCATGCACATGATTTCCATGGGAAACAAGCATATTTTTGATGCCACCTACAGCAGCTTGCACATGCTCAAGAGTTCAGGCGTCGGCTTTCTGCAAAAGAGGAGGCTTGAATATGTGGATAGTGATGAGGAAGCCCCTGTAGCTCACCTCAGCTTTGCTGGAGAAATAAGCCGAGCTACTTCCCACCAAACTGGGAAGCAGGGTGCCTGATTTGCAGGCCAAAGCTTGGTTCATCCCCCTGTAACACCCCAAATCCTCTCCCTTTCACTCACATGGCCCCTGCTCCTTTTAAACCCCACTGACTGGCCAGACCAGCAGCTGCAGAACTACAACTGCAGGGAAAATTATCTCCCTCCCTGCTTTGGCATGGGGCCAAAACCCCAGGTAGGTACCCTTGAGAGATGCCATTTCCCAAGGGCATCCTTAGGAAAATCATATTTTCCAGGGGTCCTTAGGACCTTTTGTCCTGGCACAAGGCTCTAGAGTTTCCCCTCCTTTGATCTCCCCACAGTACCTCTTCCAGGGACTGGAGGCTGAGTGAGTGAAAGTGCCATGGACTGACCAAGTCGGGATGAGGGCTTCATCATCCGCAACTCACATGTAATGCTGGTGAAATAAGTGCATTGTTCCCTTCCTAGAAATGATCTCTGTGCGGGAAAACGGTTTTGTTTGTGGGAAACAGACCTCACGAGTAATATCCAGCCCCAGCCAGACACTCCTCATTGCCCAAAGCCAGAAGAAGAGGAATTACACAGTACAAACTGTTGCTATAGCAACCACTACCACACCCACTGGCACAATGTGATTAAATTATGGGCTGGGCATTCCTGTTTTCCACACATAGGAAAACAACTGTCTGAATACCAATGACCCCCAACACAATTGCTTGACTTGTTTTTACAACTCTGCAACAATTATTTCACACAATTCCCCGTATAGGTACCCCACTGTATGTCTGTCTGTTCTAGAAACTTCTTATTCTGTGATAGATATGTATCTAGCTTAACATTTTGCCCAGTTTATATATTAGGTTTGCCCTTGAGCTGGTGCAGAGTGTCTATCCCTCACAGCTAAGTAACCATTGCCATCTCCCAAGTCCTTAATTCCTGACACATTGTGTTGTCTTCG
This sequence comes from Podarcis vaucheri, assembly GCF_965113315.1. Classification (NCBI taxonomy): domain Eukaryota; kingdom Metazoa; phylum Chordata; class Lepidosauria; order Squamata; family Lacertidae; genus Podarcis; species Podarcis vaucheri. Next base: position 41,682,775 of record NC_138748.1, on the reverse strand, counting down.
GGGAAACGGGTCATAGGTTAGTGGCAGAGCATCTGATTCGCATGAAGAAGGTTCCAGATTTTATCCCTGGCATCTCCAGGAAGAGGTGGGAGAGACCCTCCCCCAACTGAAACCCTAAAGACCCACTGCAAATCAATGTAGACAATATGGACAATCAACACCAAACTTTTTTTAATGCTTTATTGAGTGACCATACCTCTCTGCTTGCTCCCCATATCTTTTACTAAAAAAAGAAAGCATTTTCCGGATATGTATATTCCCCCATGTTAACATAGTAGTGGCTTGTGTACAGCCAAAGTGAATTATCCAGTGAGAGAAGAATGTCTCTAGGTGCTTATTGTAAACTTATGTAATCCCCCCCCCCTTTCCACTGAAGAAATCAAAGTCCCCTTTGGGCTGGACAGAGAACATCTTTCCAATGTTTCCAGTGTTCTCCAGAAAGAGACTGCATAATTGGCAATTAAGGCTTAATAGCATGAGCTTGAGAAATCCCTGGTTCAAATCTCCCCTCAGCCTCAGTCCACTCACCACCTGCTGTGTGAGGGTGCTCATATTGATTAGTCTGTCACGGTGCCCCTTTGCACCAGAAGCGGTTTAGTCAAGCTGTCTGCGGACAAACGCCAGCTCCCTCGGCCTAAAGCGAAATGAGTGCCGCACCCCATAGTCACCTTTGACTGGACTTAACTGTCCGGGGGTCCTTTACCTTTTACCTTATTGATTAGTATTGATCAGTAAAACTAACTTGCTTTACGGTGGTGGTGTAAGGATTACCAATATAAGACTAAGTTCCCTATCCCTGGGCTAAGCATCCATTCAAGTGACATAACTGAGGCTGGCAAGAGTTTCTTTGAGGAGCGCTTCTAGATTAGGACACAGCACCTTGTGCAAAAGTGGAAATCCCGCCACTTCTGTGACATAATTCAGAATGAATGAACAAATTTGGAAATAATCAACCCATGAGGGAAATGAGACATTTGATCAGGACCCTCAGAAATTTGAGGCTTTGTTAAGACACACAGAGAGAGAAATGGATAACGGGTGCTCACATTTCACTTCCAAGCTTACAATTTCACACAATGCAAGACCAAAAATTCCTATTGTGGCTCCATCTGATCTTCATATTTATGTAACTGGCATCTTTTGAGCACACACACAGCAACTCCATGATATTCTCTCTCTCTGGCTTTTTCTTTTCTTTTACAAAACTATCTCTCTCATTGTCACTGTTGTTCTTTCTCATTCATTTGAATGAACTCTGAAGTCTACTTTACTAGAGTAGACAAGACACAGCTGCTAAGGGACCCACAAGACTTTGGATCTTTGTGGCAGAACCCAAGGCTAAGCATCTTTTGCACATCTGTTGCCATTGCAATGAATGGCGGCCACGCCACAAGGCTTGGGGAGGAGGAATTGTGACAAACACCCCTCTTTGGATAATAAGCTCTGATTCCGGAGCTTTCTAATACCCAGTATTAAGTCATTTCCTATTTTTAAAATCTCCGGAGGGGTTTGATGCCTTTCATAGTAGGGGATTTGTGAAAGCCAATCACGTCTCCCCATCAAATGTAGTTACCAGCTAGAAATGCGCATCCCACGTATACTGCTGCTAAGGAAGGGTTAAAGAGCTAAATAAAGGTTACAATCTGAGTGGAATTACTTAGGGCTCAAGCAAAAAGACAAAACAAAAAAACACTCTGTCATTTGAGTCTGTCTCCAGCTTTGAGAGGTCTAGCAGTCTTGGTGCTATTGCCCTGGGAAGGATACTTCCTTTGCAGAAGCCAGGAGTGAAAAGGACCATCTCGTGGGAATTTTTTAACTCGGGTGGGCAAAAAAGAGAAGCTGTAGGGTTGAAGATAACCAGCGCCTCATCGGATAAGCTGTGAGAACAGCTGCCTGGGTATGGCTGATTCTCTCTCTCTCTCTGCATTTCTCTGTGCCTTGTCCTGTCTTGGTGTTCCTGTTTGTGATGAAGTCCCCCATCTCTTTCCAGGGCTGCTACCAAGGACTCATCATTGAAGCACCACTGGAAGAAACCTCCTGTGCCCCCCGTGAGGAGCGATGAAGAGCTGTGCCATCTTTGAGAGTCACAGGTGGGGTGTTGCCCTTGGAACTGGGAGGGCAGGGCTGCCGATTCAGCACATCTCATCTCTGCCAGGAGAGACCACTTGGGTCCTGCCCGTGGGCTTGCCATGGGGCATCTGTTTGGCCATTGTGAGAATGGGATCCTGGAACAGATGGGCTTTGGCCTGATCCTGCATGGCTCTCCTTGTGTTCTTATGACTAACATTGACTCGGTGTCATTAAGTATCACCCATTGAGACTTGGCCTGAATAGGCATACCGTGTACCATCACAGTAATGTGAACAGTGCAAAGAGACAGTGCTGAAATGCTGAAATTTATTTCAGCATTACTTTCCCTCATGTAGTTGACTACCCCCAGGGCAAATATTTATCCACCTCATTTGATAGTGAGTACAGGAAGATCCTACCAGCATTTGTAGGAATCAAGTGTTTGCATCATCATGCATAAGGGATGCTGAGCCTAACTTAAGCATGACCTTAAAAAAATAAAATTATGCTTGGATACCAAATGTTAGTACAGCAGTTGCCTGCCTGTCCTCCCTCCCACCCCCCAAAATAAGATATATCCCTTGTAGATATGCTTATAAAAGGATAAATAGTGCATTGTTTTCATATTCGAAATCATCATGCTAACATGTCAAGGGATCACTTTAGATAGTGGAAAGTGGCAGAAGATGAAACTAGGAAGAGAATTGGGAGCAGCAATAAAGAATAAGGGATTTTGGCTTTGTCTCTCAAAACAAGTCTATTGTGAAAGCCCAATTCTAGGTGGATGGACACAGCAAAAGCAGGGAGATGGTGCAGCAGGTATTTTCAAGATACCTGTAATTGATTTGATTATATAAAAATTCTAGGGTGGTATCACAAATATTCCATAGTCACAGAGGGAGGAGGAGGAGGTAAAATACATTCAGAGAAAAAAGAAATCCAAATGTTTTTGTTTGTTCCTTTTAAAAATAAAGAATTAAAAGGAGGAAAGAGTCTTTTACCCTTCCAGTGGTAGGAGATTTTCAAAAACTGGAGCAAATGGGATTCCACCCCTCAGAAAGAATTATGAGGAAGGAGTGCCACCTACTGTTGGGATAAATAACTGCCACTGTTTGCTTCGTATTCCTTTTCCTAGATATGAGTTTTATAAGTCTCGGCAGAGCTCAAATCAAAGTGCAGTAAAATGTAGTGCAGTTCCCCATCTAGTTGGCCACTGTGAGGACTGAACGCTAACCTGGATGGGCTTTTGGTCTGCTCCAACAGGCATTTTCCTGTGTTCTCCCATACCACTAGGTCCAGGGTCCACTGGGAATGTAGAGGCTTTTTGCATTTGAGAGTTTGTTTATGCAACAGCCTACACATTCAGGTCATTCTGCTGATGGTGCTGGCAAGTGTTAGATAAGTGTGGACAAGGAGGATCTGTGCATACATGGGTAAGAGACAGGAAAACTGTCAAAACAAATAAAATACTCAACCCCCATGTCTATATTATCTAAAGTAGCCTCAAGAGAACGAGTTCAGGGTTAGGGTAAAATTTCAGACTCTGTGAACCCCTCAGTCTTACTCTAGTGGTGCGGCTGCAGTGCCAGAAACCAATAAGCTGCTCTGATTCCCCAGGGGGACACTAAATTAATCAGTCCTCCACTGAGTACACCAATTTTAAAAGCATTCCCTACTCCAGTTAGATAGTTATGTAAGCGATGATGCCTACCTCAAGGACTTCCTAATCCTGTGTAATCCAACAGAAACTAAATTGCACACCTGGCAATTTGTGCAGCTGTGTGCTCTCTGGTCCCCACGCTCTCGCTCCAAGCCTCATGTTAGAAATTTTGAATTAAAATGAAATGCTATCAGAAAGTTTCAAGTAGCGACAGTGCCAAATTTCCAGTCCTCGGAATGTGTTTATTCTCTCTCTCTCTCCCCACCCCCACCCCACATTCACATGACACGGATCTAAGGTGGCCAGCTGCAAAAGAAGAGAGGCCACCTGCACTTTTAAAAATTGTGTAGAAGAAAAGGGGGTTTCGACAGGGGTGGCTTGTGCAAGCTCTTCAGCACAGCTCTTGCCAGGAGTCCTGTCTTATCTTGCACCTGAACACCCGAGTGGCGTCTGATCAGAGCACCTGAACACATGAATGGTAGAAGTGTGGATGGGGACAGGTGTGCAAACCTCACCTCCAATGTCCTTGCACACTGTGCATCTCCCTTAGTCCTAGAGAAGGTCTGCATGGGGTTTCAACTCACTTTTGCTGAAATGTAAGTAGACACCTCTGTGTGATCGTGGACCCTATTTCACCCTGATCACAGGGAGAGCTCTACTTGCAGAAGCCCCCTGCAGACTTTCCCTATACAACAGATTTTCAGCATTTGCAGCATTTGCATATTCAGGCATATGACTGAAGAGACGTAGATGAATTTGCATCATGAATGAAACAATAACAATATGAAAAATCATTTCGTCTTTACTGACCACTTGCACCCCTTGCCTCTCTTGGTAAGGCTGAAGTCATGGAGAAGCATCAGTGGCTTCCCCAGATTTTGTGCCATGGGCCTTTTACACCTGAGCTGAGGCCCACCAACTCATTCTGAACTGTTGCCAGTTTAATCGCCACTGGTCATGAATGACTCCAGCTCTGTTTTCCCTGAAAGATTTCCTCCTGCAGTGAATGGAGGTCACCTCTTATGCTTAATCCCAGCCTGCAATACCAATCTTTCTCTCTGTAATCTCCCGGAACAGCTGTGCTGTGATTGCATTGTGGATTATAAAATGCCCATTTCCCTCAAAACAGCTGCTGACTGGATGGACAGCATTTAATAATCACTGAGGAGTCTGAAGGGAGGGGGCGTCTGAGATTTTTTTGGAGGGTGGGTGGGTAAAGGGAGGAGGAAGAGGTGTAAGGGGGTCAGGATGAGTTTGACATCTGCAAACCTAGCTGGAAGATGTGTAGAATTCAAGGCAATCCCAGAACCTGACATTCAGTGCAGCTTGCACATTAAACTGCAGCAACTGGAAAAGCCTTCAGAAAGGTAATTGTCTCTGTCATACGTTGCAAGGTGCTATAATTATTGCAACCCACTCTAGAAACTTAGAGTGAAGGATGGGTAAGAAATATAATGTTGATGATGCTTTGGTATGTTATAAAGCTGTGGCAGTGGAGGGGAAGCATTCTGCAAGTGGCGGAAGTAATCTAGAGTGGCCATGTGTCCTACTTTATCCAGGGCACCCTCTATTTGAAGGGTTCTCAGGGGCCAGGCCTTTATTTGAAGGCACCCTGTATTTGAAGGTCTGTCCAGTCTAAATCTGGTTTAAAAGATAAGAAACCGGCAGGAGAGAGAGGAGCAGAAGCCTTGAAGTGGCCCATCAGCATCTAGCACATGAATGAAGACTGACTGGGCATACAGATCCCACCCAGTGACAGTCTTCCCCACAATGGTGAGATGTGTTTACTATCAAAATTAAAGCAATTATTTCTAAATTCTGCATATATACAGTACTTATAAATTAGCACAGGCAGATTTTAATGCAAACCGTGGTCTCTTTTGTTCTCTTGTTCAGTGTAATGTGTAAGTAGCAACCCTCAAATCAGAGGGGTTTCCTTCCTACCTCCACATAGATTTTGATTGGCTTCTGGTTCCCAGTTGGACTCTGCTGGCTCTAAAGTCTCTCTCTCTCTCTCTCTCTCTCTCTCTCTCTCTCTCTCTCTGTGTGTGTGTGTGTGTGTGTGCAGAATTCCTGTACAAAAATGCATGACCAATATTGGGTGGGAATGCAAAACCACGTGGCTGCCTCAGAAAAGATCAGGGAGCAGGAAGGGTAAATAATGCTCAGAGGTTTTTCAGATGCCTTGGATTCTAAAATAAGTTAACTCAATGGAGTTCACAGAAGTCAGGATGGGGGAGAAATCTGGTTCAGTTCACTATGTGATCCCACCTACTTTGCAATTCCTGAAACAATCAAGAAACCAAAATGTGGCTTCCTTTTGAAATCCACACTTCCGTGAATGTTGCAATGCAGTTTTCCAGCAATACACGCACACACACGTATGTATTAGGGGAAAGGTTGGATGCAAATGCATCCCTTGATGAAAATAACATGTAAAACTGCATTGAATTAGAGAAAAGTGCTGACAAAATGTATTTATTAGATATGCACACTAATATGCTGACAATTTTTCAGGAAGGTTTCTTTTTTTAAAAATAATAATAATCATAAACTGATGCATAAAGGTGGCAACCAGACTTTAGGGTGAAGGGCTGAAAAGTTGAGGAATACTGAAAACCTGTAGAATGAGTATGTACCTTGGGTGGAGGGGGCTGCGCCTGTTGTGGCGTAATCTGAAATGGTCTTGCTTGGTTCAGACGTTGCAAATTGCGTTCAGCAAAGGTAATGCGGTGGGGAGTCTGCTCCAGGTGCATGGGTTTTGCCTGTCTGTTCAAAACCTGATGGTGCAATTGAAAGAATGGAATGTTAATTGCATGAAGAGACCATCCCTGTTGTCAATACAGAACAAGGAAATTTATTATCCGTTTAGATAGGGCAAGAAGGTGTGAACTGTATATGTGTCGCTGTTGGTGCAGGCTTGAGATGGGGTGCTGCACCTTCACCCAGTGAATCACTCCATCCTCTGCTCTCCAATGCCCTACATCACCCCCTTAGTCTTCACAATACTCCTCCTCTTCGTGCCTACCCTGTAGATTGTTGTGTTGACCCTTGAGGCTTGCCTCTCCTTTCCTTAAAAAGGGCACTACTATTAGGGCAGGTTCCAATCTGAATCGGCTACAGGGGCAGTGATCACATGCTCTCTTCAGCCAGCCCCGCCTTAGCTTGGCCAGGTTTCCTCAGGAATCTCTCCACCTTCTCTCCAGGCTGCTGACTACATGAACACAGCTTCTCGCTTCCTCATCTAGGCAAACAGCATTGTTTTTTCCCTCCTTGCCCGCATATGAGCTCAAGTTGACAGCGGCAGTGGAGGGAGGGGGGGCATTTGGACTCCCTTCTTGCTTGGATCAGGCCCCTCTGGTAACACTTCCACTGGTCCCCTGCTCACTCCCCAGTCCCTGCTGCTGCTGCCTCCGCCACCCTCTTCCAGGTCTCCCATATTCGCCTCATCCTGACAACTCGGCATAGGGCACTCTTCACCCTTGCAGTCACTTCCCCCCTGATCAAGCCTCTCCCGGGTGATGCTTGCCCTCAGTGCCAGTCTCCTCCCCTGAAGTGTCCCCACATCCCCTGCCTTTGCTGGCACCCTCTTCCATGCCTTCTGTGTATGCCAAATCATGGGGCCCAGGTTGGTCCATGACAATATGTAGCTAAAAAGAGAGAGGCTTGTTTCTTGTTTACATTTGTTGGTTTGTCGGTTGCACTTAAAGGCAGCGTATTTCTGGGCCCTCGTCTTTCCACCCATGTATGCCAGCAATGGGAGCATGTAGTCCTGTAGATGTTGTTAGACTCCCATGAGCCATGGCCAACATTGCCGATGCTCAGGGACAACATGAGGTGTAGCCCAACAATTTATGGTAGACTATAGATTCCCCATTGCTGGTGCATGTGACAGGTCTTCTTCCAGGAATCCTCTCCATTACATTGTACTGTCCATTAATAATAATTTATAATAATAATTTATTATTTATACTCCGCCCATCTGGCTGAGTTTCTCCAGACACTCTGGACAGCTCCCAATCGAGTGTTAAAAACAATACAGCATTAAATATTAAAAACGTACCTAAACAGGGCTGCCTTCAGATGTCTTTTAAAGATAAGATAGCTGCTTATTTCCTTCACATCTGAAGGGAGGGTGTTCCACAGGGCAGGTGCCACTACTGAGAAGGCCCTCTGTCTGGTTCCCTGTAACCTCACTTCTCGCAATGAGGGAACCACCAGAAGGCCCTTGGCACTGGACCTCAGTGTCTGGGCAGAACAATGGGGGTGGAGACGCTCCTTCAGGTATACAGGACCGAGGTCGTTTAAGGCTGTAAAGGTCAGCACCAACACTTTATATTGCTGAATGCAGTTTGCAATGCCTGAAGCATCAGAGCTGAAATGTTTCCCCCTGATATTGCTTTATTTCCTTACGATTCATAAATCCCTGGAATTGAGGGAACTATCTCGCTTGCCTCTTGCAGATGAAGCTTTTGAAGATCCTCCCTTGGCGTCGGGCTGTTCTGGCAGTGGTCCTGAACCTGCTGGCTCTCAGCCTTTCCACCACAGCCCTGCTGGGCAGTTATTGGTGTGTGGGGACACAGAAAGTCCCCAAGCCTTTGTGCGGGAAGACTAAGAACACCAAGTGCATCGGTGCCCCCATGCCTCCCGATGGAGGGGCCAGCAATTCCTCTGCACCCTCCCAAGATGTGGTGCACTATAGCTGGGAGACCGGGGACGATCGCTTTGCCTTCCGGTACTTCCACACAGGCATGTGGCTTTCCTGCGAGGAGAACATTGAAGGCTCAGGTAATCTCTCTGGTCTGCCTCTTCATTCATTCACTTCCATGTACTGCCTTTCTACCGAAGCACTTAAGGAGATTGACATTTTACCATAACGCAAGAGACATAACACAAAAGGTACTGACTCTTTCATACTGTTGCATAATGAAGTTACATAACGACCAGGTGAGATGGCTCTGGGAGAAATTGTTCTGGAAACAGAGGAGCCAAATGGCAATTTGTCCCAGCCAAGCCAACAGAGAAGGAATTTCTGCCTTGGCTTTCCCACTGAGGTAGTCAGTCAAAGGGTGAAGCTGGGAATGAGGACTTCTTCCTTTCATAATATTGTTGCACACCACCTCAGTCTCCAAACGGTGCAAGGAAATGAGTATGGCTGCCAGCTTTTCAGTGCAGCAGGGGTGGGCTGACCTCTGACCTTCCAGATGTTGTTGGACTTCAACTCCCATCAGCCCCAGCCAGCATGGCCAATGGTCAGAGATGTTGGGAAATGCAGTTCAACAACATCTAGAGGACCACAGGTTAGCCACTGCAGCAATAAAGGTATGTCTGCATGGGAACTTGCACCAAATTTGATTTAGGAACTATAGCGTTATACCAGGAAAAAAAATTCTTCTCAAAATTAACAATGAAGATGGGGGAATCTGTTGCATTGTGCTGACTGTGGGATCTGAATGGTTCCTGCTCAGTTCATCAATCCTTTTCTTACACAGTGGTACCTCAGGTTAAGTACTTAATTCGCTCTGGAGGTCCGTTCTTAACCTGAAACTATTCTTAACCTGAAGCACCACTTTAGCTAATGGGGCTTCCAGCTGCTGCCGCACTGCCAGAGCGCGATTTCTGTTCTCATCCTGAAGCAAAGTTCTTAATCCAAGGTAATATTTCTGGGTTAGCGGAGTCTGTAACCTGAAGTGTATGTAACCTGAAACGTATGTAACCCGAGGTACCACTGTAGTAAGAAGAGGGCCAATTTAATATGGTTTTAGTTCAATTCCCATTTTTGTCATCCAGCTAACATGGGACCCAAACAGCTAGCTCTAGAGCACTTTGCTTTCCTCCCTCATTGTGAGGTTTTTGTGACATCCTGGGAGGAGAACCAGCCCCATAAAATCCTGATGTCAAATAATCATTCTCTTCAGGAAGCAAGCTCTACTGACATAAACATTTCACATTCCCAAAATGCATTCAGGAACAAGGTATGAGTAAGCAGGGTCAATTTTATTCAATTGCCCATGAAGTAGTACACAGAGTCTCAATGAAATGCGCATCTGTCACAGAATGGGGAGGCATTCTGAACACCAAAAAGCTGGGTAAAATGATACAAAGGGACCTGGAGAGATTAGTTTTGCAGGCAGCGGGGGTGGGGAAGAAAACCTACAAGATAGTGTTCAGCTGGAGAGGACAAAATAACTTTCAAAAGGCAAACCTGTATCTGGGGAATATAATCTGCAGAAGCAGAAGCCTGAGAACCAATATAGTTAAGAAGGACTTTGCAGCAAAGGACGCACAGGTTGGACACTTGTTTATAGCCTGATATAAAACCACAGATAGACTTGGCAATTGTTGACACTACATATGCAAGGCTACCACTTGGCCATTTTAAATCCATCTTAATCCCTTAATTTTTTACTTCCTGGAATTTGCTTTAGTAGAAATGAGAATTCTTAAATTTTCTCACATTTAAAAGAACTAGCTGACCGATGCCCAGATTTGCTTTTGGTGTTAGTTTGTTTCTGTGTATTGAACAGGTGATGCATGTTGCGAACATAAGAACATACCCTCCAACATTTCTCCAATGAAAACAGGGACATCCAATAAATGAATGAATGAATGAATGAATGAATGAATGTATACCCTGCCCATCTGACTGGGTTACCCCAGCCACTCTGGGTGGCTTCCAACGTATATAAAAACATAATCAAACTTAAACATTTAAAAAACTTCACCTGCCTTCTGTATAGTTACTTATCTCCATAACTCCATACCCTCCAACATTTCTCCAATGAAATTAGGGATGACGTAAGGAAAATTGGGAAATTCCAGGATCAAATCAGAACCCAGGACGGCTTCTGTAAATCCAGGACTGTCCCTGGAAAATAGGGACACTTGGAGGGTCTGTAAGAACTGTTCCACAGAATCGGGCCAAAGGCCTATCTGATCCTGAATTCTGTTCTTACAGTAATGCCTTATCTTCAGAAGATTCACTTGAGAAGAAGACTGCAATCCTGTGCACGCTTAATGAAATGAGTCTATAGATCTTAGACTTATTCCTAAACAAACATGCATAAGATTGGACTGTACTGCACATATCTCAGATGACGTCCAGTGAACTACCATGGATCTAAGCCCTAGTTCTCGAGGCTGCTCTGGCCCCCAAAACAGGCCCAAGACTTGAACAAATTCAGACAGCAGCAAAAAGAACAAAAATTAATGTGAACACATAGGGATGGGTGGACATTTGAGTGGAGAGAGAGAGAGAGAGATTTTGAATGAAAAGTCAATTTGACTGCAAAGAATCAGCTAGGGAAATAGAGGTGTGTGTGTACGTGCGCGCGCACACACACACACACACACACATTTGTTAGTATGTGGGGGATGGACAATCAGTCATGAATCCTCCAAGGATTGACTAAGGTTGAATGTGGCCCTCAAGCAATAATAAACAAAACCATTAGCCACAGCTACATCCAATCCTGGAGTACATTCTGATCAGTATTCTAAACTGGAGATGGTTCTTGCATTTCAAATGGATATTATTCCCCCCTCCTGCCTACCTCACAGCAGAGGGCTGAGAATGGAGAGACAGCCAATGCCAGCCATCCGTTTACTCTTAGAACATAGAAGAACATAGCCCAGAAGCAATCAAAAACATTGAACAATGTCAACACTATAATCTAGATTTAAGAGCTGACTTCTCCTTCCTGCAGCTCCTGGGATAATTTTACCATTCTGTTTTCTTTCAGATGAGAAATGTCGCAGTTTCATTGAGCTTTCACCTCCAGCAGAGAGAGGTAGGAATAAGCCCCTCCCCAGACTGGTGTGGACCAGCACAACCTTTAGAATGGGCATGATCCCATGATCAAGAACAGCTGTATCTGGATATTTGCCATTTGTTACTTTTTGGCAATATTGGGATGCGGGTGGCGCTGTGGGTAAAACCTCAGCACCTAGGACTTGCCGATCGCATGGTCGGCGGTTCGAATCCCCGCGGCGGGGTGCGCTCCCATCATTTGGTCCCAGCGCCTGCCAACCTAGCAGTTCGAAAGCACCCCCGGGTGCAAGTAGATAAATAGGGACCGCTTACCAGCGGGAAGGTAAACGGCGTTCCGTGTGCTGCGCTGGCTCGCCAGATGCAGCTTGTCATGCTGGCCACGTGACCTGGAAGTGTCTGTGGACAACGCTGGTTCCCGGCCTATAGAGTGAGATGAGCGCACAACCCTAGAGTCTGGCAAGACTGGCCCGAATTGGCAGGGGTTCCTTTACCTTTACCTTACTTTTTGGCAAAGCACTTCTGTCTCATGACATGTTTCTGTTTTATGACTTTTGATGCTGAGACTTCTGGCTTCTTTTCCCAGTTTCTTATTTCTCCAGTTTTAACAAAAGTGCCCATAGAAATAACATGGATTTATTTGGGTTTGGTAACTAAAATAGCAATGAAAACATGGTTAAGCAACATGTTTGAACATCTGAGAAAGCCTGAGTAGATGCTCAGCATCTAGCATTGAGCAGTCTAAAATTATTATTATTATTATTATTATTATTATTATTATTATTAGGCATGGGTCAAAAGTTAATTGAATTTAAATCCCACTGAAATCCACAACACAGTTAATCATGACTAACATTCTATTGAATTTAATGAGAACTAAATTCAGACAGGGTTTTTTTTTCTGGATGCAACCCACTATAAGTTGAAACCTGTCAAAAATCCCAGAGTTCTTTATTAAGCAGGTGGATGTTGGTCATTCTCTGATCAGCAGGCCTCTGTGATATTTATTTGAACTTATTTTCAGTACTATTAGGATTCATATCACCATATTGCTAATACAGACCTTCCCTTCCATGCCTATCCAAAGGCTCAAACAAGCTTCATGTAGCTTAAAAGGTATGGCAATTAGCTGATAGAAATGGTGCACTACTCTAACTCCTCCATGTTTAAGGTCCTGAGGTCTGGTGTGCTCCCTTCCCTTCAAGCCTCTGTACTCCTAATTTCCTCTTATAATTTGGCTTTTGCTCCTCCTGACTAGGTTTCCAGATCCTGCTCTTTCCAATTACCTGTGGTGTTGGTCTGGGTGCCATCTAATGGCTTGTGTGGAGTTCCATTCCAGGGCTGTTATTTTTGAGCCATTGTTCTTTCATTAGAGTGTTGTGAATGTCTGGCTGCTAAATAAACAGAGCAGGCCTATGCACAGGATCCCTGGGTTTACTACTGGGTCCCTGGGAGTAGAGGATAATAATAATAATAATAATAATTTGTTATTTATACCCCACCCATCTGGCTGGGTTTCCCCAGCCACTCTGGGCGGCTTCCAACAGAATATTAAAATACAATACTCTATTAAACATTAAAAGCTTCCCTAAACAGGGCTGCCCTCAGATATCTTCTAAAAGTCTGGTAGTTGCTTCTCTCTTTGACATCTGGTGGGAGGGCGTTCCACAGGGCGGGTGCCACTACGGAGAAGGCCCTCTGCCTGGTTCCCTGTAACTTGGCTTCTTGCAGCAAGGGAACCGCCAGAAGGCCCTTGGCACTGGACCTCAGTGTCCAGGCAGAACGATGGGGGTGGAAACACTCCTTCAGGTATATTGGACCAAGGCTATTTAGGGCTTTAAAGCTCAGCGCCAACATTTTGAATTGTGATTGGACACGTACTGGGAGCCAATGTAGGTCTTTCAAGACCGGTGTTATGTGGTCTCGGTGGCCGCTTCCGGTCACAAGTCTAGCTGCCACATTCTGGATTAGTTGTAGTTTCTGGGTCACCTTCAAAGTTAGTCCCACATAGAGTGCATTGCAGTAGTCCAAGCAGGAGATAACTAGAGCATGCACCACTCTGGCGAGACAGTCTGCGAGCAGGTAGGGTCTCAGCCTGCGTACCAGATGGAGCTGGTAAACAGCTGCCCTGGACACAGAATTGACCTGCACCTCCATGGACAGCTGTGAGTCCAAAATGACTCCCAGGCTGCGCACCTGTTCCTTCAGGGGAGCAGTTACCCCATTCAGGACCAGGGAGTCCTCAACACCTGCCCGCCTCCTGTCCCCCAAAAACCGTACTTCTGTCTTGTCAGGATTCAACCTCAATCTGTTTGCCACCATCCATCCTCCAACCGCCTCCAGACACACAGGACCTTCCCCACCTTCACTGGTTCTGATTTGAAAGAGAGGTAGAGCTGGGTATCATCTGCATACTGATGAACACCCAGCCCAAACCCCCTGATGATCTCTCCCAGCGGCTGCATGTAGATGTTAAAAAGCATGGGGGAGAGGACAGAACCCTGAGGCACCCCAAAGGATGGTCCTTTATTAGAAGAAGCCCTGTTATTTGAAGGGCTACCTGGTTTAAAGGTAAAGAATTATAAGAAAGTTGTCCACCACCAGTTAACACATGGGCAGGAGACTGAGCGGGTGCACAAATCACTTGGTCACAGTCTTCCTTCCACGGTGAGATGTATGTTATTTCTCTTCAAACTGTGGTCACTGTTTCTCAATGCGCATCTATACAAATAGAGTAGCAAACACAAATTGAATACAAATCTGTGTCTTATTTATGGGGCAATGCATATTATCTCTTTTGGTGATGCATTAGGTGACCATCCTACCTGCACATCTTGCAACCTACCAACTTATAAATGCAGTCTATCCGCCATATTTACCTTACTGGTTTGGCTGCCTTCCAGCGTAAGAGGAAGAGAGCAGACTTCAGCTCTGCCAGCCTGTATCCCTGACTGATTTGTCTTTTCTGGTTGCACACAATAGGTATCCTCTGGTTGTCGCTTGGATCAGAGATGATTTACATAAGCTTGCTGCTCATTAGTTTCATCCTCCTGCTGGTGGAGATGTTGTACACAGGGAACCCAGTTTGTGGGCTGAAGCTCAATGCCTTTGCTGCTGTCTCCTCTGTCTTGTCAGGTGAGTGCCTCTCCCACTTTGGCATGGATGAGGAACTGGGGGGATTCATTAAGAGCATAGCAAAAGCAGCTGGGAGCGTGAAGGGAAATGAGATGTGAGAAGCTGCTTTATTTCAAGTCAGATTATTTATCCATCTAGCTCAATATGATCTACACCATGGATAGGGAACCTGTGGCCCTCTAGATGTTGTTGGGCCAGAACTCTTAACTTCCCTGACCATTAGCCACACTGGTTGGTGGCTGATGGAAGTCTGAGTCCAACAAATATCTGGATGGTCACAGGTTCCCTATCCATGGTCTACACTGGCAGAAAGCGACTCTTCAGAGTTTCTGATGGTGCACATTCCCAGATGTAAAGGAGATGCTCTATTTCTGAGCTACAACCTTCCCCACAAATGAAAGGATGGAGAAAAATGCAACAGAAAAAGGAAATAAGAGGGTAGAGACTGAGAACAGAGGGGCATTAGAGGCTAGAACTATGTTAATCCCATCAGAGAAGCATTTCCTAAGAACATCAAGCAAATGTTTCTTGTACCATCTGAATTGTGGCTTTGGGTGGATGACCTTCTTTCCTTTCTCTATAGGCCTACTGGGGATGGTGGCTCACATGATGTACAGCCAAGTTTTCCAGGCAACTGTTAACCTGGGGCCAGAGGACTGGAGACCGCACTCATGGGACTATGGTTGGGCCTTCTAGTATGTGCAGTATTAATTTACTAAAATATGTTTGCCACTTTTCTTAAAAACAAAACATTTATTTATTTATTTATTTATTTATTTATTTATTTATTTATTTATTTATTTAATATACTGCCCTATACTCGCAGGTCTCAGGACAGTTCACAGAATAAAATCAAAATATAAAATCACAAAATACATAATCAAAATAAGAGTAACAACCCAATAACATAGAAAGCTACTTTTACGGGTCCCTCCAGACTGCCGTTTTATTGCAGGTGTCTTCTGCAACATGTTCTTGACCCAATAATGCATTAGCGGTGGGTGAATTTATTCTCCTTTAGTTTTTTATGAGATGCCTCCCCAATGCTATCACATGTTGCTGTCTGGAGGGGCAATAGTGTAACACAAGTGCAACAAAAAATAAACCAGGACTTTTGCATGCAGCCAAGGAAACAGAGTTATTCCAGTGGAGTATTGCATACCCCTAATTTTCACCAACTCTCAGCCATTTGCCAGGTTTGTCAAAATCACTTGTAAATTGTGCAGCTGACTCCACAAATTTCCTGAGTGTTGAGCAAACTGCCAATTCTGGCTATTAGCCCAAAACCGCAGACAAAATCTGATGCAAAGCCCTGTGATCTTCATCCTTAATAACAAACTACGGGGCAAGGGACAAGTCATCAGTACAATGTCAGTAAACAGAGTAGCATCACAAAGGCAGACAGCGCAGAACTGGGCCTTGCAAGCAAGAGATAGTTCTCCAGAGGGTATTTAAATCACCCCAGAATGATTTGGTGGGCTGGGGTTTTTGTAAATGCTGTGAATTAATTTCTTTAACATGGGTAACTAAGGGGTAAAGGTAAAGGGACCCCTGACCATTAGGTCCAGTCGTGACCGACTCTGGGGTTGCGGTGCTCATCTTGCTTTATTGGCCAAGGGAGCCAGCGTACAGCTTTCAGGTCATGTGGTCAGCATGACTAAACCGCTTTTGGTGAACCAGAGCAGCACACGGAAACGCCGTTTACCTTCTTGCTGGAAGTAGACCTATTTATCTACTTGCACTTTGACGTGCTTTCAAACTGCTAGGTTGGCAGGAGCTGGGACCGAGCAACGGGAGTTCACCCTGTCGTGGGGATTCGAACCACCAACCTTCTGATCGGCAAGCCCTGGGCTCAGTGGTTTAGACCACAGCGCCACCCGCATCCTAAGGGGCGATTCACATGGATTAAAATTAGTCCTAGCTGTGAGGCAAGTACAGTATGCAGTACTCTGTAAAATATATGCGCTGTCATCAAGCAAAGTGGTCCTTTGATTGCTGTATTGAAGGGCAGATCAAGTTTGAGAAGAGGGACCATAATTCCGCAGTAGAGCACATGCAGACAGCTCATGGTTTGATCCCCATCAACTTCAGCTTAAGCCAGGGATGGGGAATTTGTGGCCTTCACATGTTCTTGGATTCCAGCTCCCAGCAGCCACAGTCAGCACGCCCAAGAATTATAGGTGTCATGCAATAGCATCTGCAGAGCTGTAGGTCATGAGCTAAATGATCTTGGGTAGAAGGCTGGGTATGATGTCTGCCCAGGGTCCTGATGGAGCACCACCAGAGCCAGACGGACTTAATATAAACCCCTCCATGTCCTTTTTATTGCACATTCATGGTAATTTGTGCTCATGATGCTGTTGGGGAAGTGACACGTGAGCCGGCTTACACCTGCAAGCCTGTTGGGGTGCTCACACTGCTTCACTTCCAAGCAGTGCACATCCTGTAACTTTATCCATCTGCCATTGTTAACTAACAGAAGAAAGGACACAAATAAGACCCTTCTTCTCCCCCTGTTTCTCCTGTCTGTTTCTCTTTTTCAGTATGGCCTGGGCTTCCTTTACTTGCTGCATGGCCTCTGCCGTCACCACCCTGAACACATACACCAAAACCGTGCTGGAGTTCAAGCGCAACCACCAGAAAGCCTGCGACGGGAGCCTCATGGTAGACCAGTCCCAGCACCACCAGTGCTTCTTCCCGCCTCAGTACCAACAGCGAGAGCCACTGGGCGGCTTCTACCTGCACCGAGAAAAGCCGCTCCACTCCGTCTCCGAAGGAGTCGACTTCTACTCGGAGCTGCAGCAGAAGGTGATGCAGAGGGAGCCCGACCTAGAGATGAACGAGGTCCTGGGGAAATCTGGTGGGGAGGATCCCTGTTAGGATGGGGAGAGAGAGAGAGGGCTCGGTGGGACAGTCAAAAAAGAGAGAGAGCTCTAAACCAAGCTTTAGCCTCCTCCCCTTGAGGTTCTCGCTTCTTTTCATTTGCTCTGCTGGGGAATTCAATGTGGGTGGGAGTTAGGCAGCCACTGACATGGATGCATCTGACCATAGGAACATGCCTCTTTCCATCTTGCTCAGCGCTGTCTGCACACACTGGCTGGCAGCAGCTCTCCAGGGTTTCAAATAAGGGCATTTCCTGAAGGTACCTGGGGGTGCCAGGGACTGAGACTGGGCCCGTCTGTCTGTGCTCTGCCACTATGAGCCAGGTATGAAATGGGATGTTATTCAGGCCTTTACATTGGGACTGGGTTTTAAAATACATGAATAGCCATGGAGGGGAAATCAAATGGGGTCCACGATGTAGGGGAAGGGTGCTTGAAGCCTTTGCTCTGGTCACAGTCTCACTCCAATTCAGGGGGGCTTAATGCTTGCTATTTGCAATAGGCAGGAAAGCTCTTGTTGGTCCCAATGGAAGCCTTCCTCCCACTGCAAATGGCAGGCATGTAAATTTAGAGTGTGACGGTGGCAGCAGCAAAAGTCACCCCACCATGTTACGATTACCATCCGGACCACCCTTGCCCCCCCCCCCCGCCAAGTATCCTTGCCATTTTAAAAATAGAACACAGCAGGCACGCAAGAGCTAACAACAGGAGTACCATCAGATCCAGCTTGGTCCTGAGGAGGTGCAGGGCACTGAAGCTCAACACTGCTGCACAGCAGGAAGTGTTACCTGGAGATGTTGAATGACAGAAGAGAGTGACAGCATCTAACCCTGATGCAAAGGAAACTGCAATGTGCCCAGTTATGCTAATTAAACAGCACAATCGAATTTCCTTGCTTATTTGGGATGGTAAATGATTTTTCTGTAGGGAAATATTGCAGGGTGGTAAACCTTGATGCCAAATGCAGGTGGATGAAGAAGGCATTGGCATCCCTGCCTTAGATTCAGCAAGGTCCACTCTGACTAATTTGATCTGTTGAAACATGGCAGTGCTGGCCAGCATTTGGATCATAATAAATCCAATTCCTGTTTAATAAAAACCCTGGAACTTCTGAATGAGCAGGTCCTCCCCAATGAATGATTCTTTGCTTGTTTACAGTTTCTAACCATCATAACTTTTGTAAGATTTGCATCCAGGGAGGAGGGAGGGGGGGATGCAAAGAATGTTTAATAATCCTTTTGGTTGGTTTCAACCCAAAACATCTGGATAAACCCCATTTTTAAAATCAAGAGAGTTTCCAAATGTATTTATTTTAAATATTTCTTAACCACCCTTCACCAGAAAATTCCAAGGCCATGTAAAACAGCTTGAAAAAACTATGGACACAACTTCTAAATGCAATGAATAAAGTGGCATAGATGTAAAACACCAGTGTCAGATAACAAAATAAAAAGCAGGTTAAAAAGGCAAAACTTAAAAAGAGCAAAAAGACGACATTCCAGAGGGAGAAGAATGGGAAGATGTTCCCACACCTGTGTGCCTCCATTCATGTTTAGTCACTCAATCTCCCTCCAAAGATGGTCGCCTCTCTATCACCCCCTTGATGCCTTACTTGTGTGAAAGGGTACCATGAGAAGCAGGGCCAGTCCCTGAAAGGGTCACGAAGACTAGCCAATCCACAGCATGCACCATTCTGCTCAAAGTCTGGGCAGAAGTCTGTGTAGGTGTCACAGTGCAGTGCGCATGCTCACCATGGTGGATTCACCAGGAAAATTCTGTACATCTGTTCATAGCAGGACTCTTGCCAGAAGCTATCAAATTCACTCTGTTCCCAGAGTCCTCTTCAATTCGCTCAAAGAAGCTAGGAAAAGCAAGTCACACACCAGAAATGTGCTGTACATGATCTTTATTTATCCCATCATGGTTCACAGTTCAAATAATATACAGACAAGATCATTATTTAAAGTGCACACAAGACGTGGAGGGGGAAAAATTCACATTATGGAGGACCCAGTGTCACCAAGCAATACAAACCAAGTGGATGCATTAAAGGACGCAATGGAGGGCACGTACCATTTCAAGTAGTGATGTTGCAACATTTGCCAGCTAGGGCTGAGGAGCATGGGAGTTCTACCTACTGAAGAAACTCTAGAACCAATTTGTATGCCTTGAACGAATACCTTTATTTCTAAGCAAGGGCCACGCCTAGGGGGGGAAGACAAGTGCTATGCGTTGTGCTAGTATTTAGAAAAGTATAGACTCAGACTCCTATTCTACTTATACAAACTCTTCAAAAGCTCAGGGATTAAAAGGGGAAAGGCGGAATGAGGCCCTGCCTCAGGGATTGGTATCATGATGAAGAAGAGACATTTACAAGAGATGCAATATGGCTATGTACAGGTTGCAATTTGTGTAGAGCCAACAAGAGTGGCTTCTCCCTCACTGCTACCACAGTGCTAGCCCTGATCCAGCATCAGTGGCTTAATCATTAGGAAAATATAGTGGAGGGAAGGGAAACTTTACAACAAGGATGTGAAAGCTTGCTCACTCTGACTTGCCACCTCCTATTTGCAGCTGCATCTCCCAGTGCAAAAGCAGCCAGCAGAGCAACAGTCGAGTACATCAGATTGCAGACTGCTCCTGGTCTAATTAATTTCACGGCTAAAGAAAGTAACTGAATTATGGGACATGGCTGAAAGAGTGAAGGAGTCTTCTGCCATGTAAAACAAATCATTTTTGCCAACAGGCAAAAAGAGAGGAAATCTGAACAGCTGAACAGGCTTTTATTCCCAGCTAGAAAAGAGGAATATCTTAGACAGCTTTAACACAGGGAAGGGAGTGTTAATGAAGAAGCTGTTTCAGAGCTTTTGTGCATTGCTCCAGGAACATAGTTGGTTTTCCCACATACAGCGATGAATCACAGAGCTGCCTATAACAACACAGGCCGAGGTTCTCCTGCAATCAGAATGCTGGGCAGACTCAACACATTCAGGAGAAAATTGAGTTTTGGACACAATCCAGTTGACAAAGTAAAGATAAGCCTATCTAAACAAACTCCTGTTCCATAGGGTGGAGAATGTATATAACATACATCATTCTGCTAGGTAAGAGATGCTCCCATAGGATGCTCTATGTATACTCCAGCCAACAATAGCTTCTAAACATAAACATCCTAACTGGGTATTCCTAGTGACTTGGTCACAACACCTGCTGGCCTGTTTTTGCCAGAGGCAGAGCTCAATGCTAATCGTACATCTTTTGTGCAGATGTTGGAACCCTTCTTGAAAAGAGACAACACTTAGTAGGGTTGCAGTAAGTATGGGACATTGCAAGCCCATGGAATGTTTCGGGCATTGCTTGTTTGCCACTACAGACAATCTACACAAGCACTGCAATGGAAGGTTTGTTATCCTTTGGTTATACGAAACTATGGTAGACCCTCAAACAGGTGATCCTAGCACGGTTCAGAAAAAGGGACACAGACTTTTAGTTAAACAGCACCAAACCCAGCCTGGCTCTGACTGAAGGTAGGAGTGTATGCAATCATTCAGCACTAAAGGGTACAATGCCTCTCAGGTTCGGGAGATGTGGGGTGGAGAGAGGAAGAACGGGACACAGCAGTGACCATAACCCAACACCCTCCAGATCTTGTTGGACTACAGCTCCCAACATCCCTGACCACTCTGGCTGGAGCTGAACTCCATCTTTGAGAGCCATGGGTCATCTCTGCCCAGTCCTAAAACAAAAGAGAAGGAAGAACCAAAAGAACCCAAAGGATGAAAGTTATGAGCCAAGGCCACACTATGCAGAGAACATTGCTATGCATTTAAGATAAAGTAGGAGCTTCCTGAAACACTTCATAAATTAAAAATACAATATATAAATATATACACACACACACACATATATATATATACACAAACACACACTCTAGTGTCTCTGCATAAATTTGTATGTTCAATCTACCCAGAAGGAAAGATGTAGGCAGGGAGCAGCAACGAACAGGTCAAGCAGCATTCCATCAAGTCAGGATGCCAGAGGGTCACCGCCAGTCCAGCCTCCCAGCACTAGGTGGCCATTCACAAGGGTGAGCAGCAGCTAGTCTTTCAGGCTCCTTCCTTAACACACTGAATGCATCACGAAGTCTGGCTAACCACCTTGGCCTGCTGATATCGAGGCCCACGGTTTTGTCACGTTGCTCAGAAAGCCCGAGGAAGCAAATGGCTAGAACTGGGGAGAGAGAGAGAAAAAAAATGGGTGTCAGTCAGGCACTGCTGCCTGCAGGTTTCTACAGGGCCTTAGGCTTTAAGTGAGGCACAGTCAAATCAATGAGAACAGCAACAGTGTGTCGGGGGGAGGGAAGGAGGACAGGACCTCCTCTCACTTTGCAAAAAGCTGAGTCAGGCTGGAGGGAGCCCACAAAGGCTTACTGGCTCAGAATCTGCATGGGGCCCCCCCCCATGCAAAGGGAGACTGTGCCCAGCATCTCCCTACATCAGGGTTTGGTATCAGTCACTGGCATTAGCCTCATATGTAGCCTTGAACCTAGCTGTGATTTGTGCAACCAGGGGAAAAAGAATCAGTTGTAGGAATCATTTCATTTCGGAAAGAAGCAGCAGGCCCCTCAGACATTGCTATCCGCTTTCTTTGCAAAAGGGCAGCCCTTTCGATTCTCCCCCCCCCCCT
This sequence comes from Podarcis vaucheri, assembly GCF_965113315.1. NCBI lineage: Eukaryota > Metazoa > Chordata > Lepidosauria > Squamata > Lacertidae > Podarcis > Podarcis vaucheri. The sequence goes on along the minus strand of NC_138748.1, from coordinate 41,660,574 downwards.
CACGTGCACATCTTTACCAAAGACCTCTTCAAATCATCTCACCTTGTGAGCAAAATCAGTAAATTTGATCCTGGAGAGAAATCGCCTCAGTTCCCCGCGGTTGATTTTGGGGTCACTCTCCTTCAGGGGTACCTCTCGGCTCTGCGTCATCAGGGCCCACTTCAGGCGGAGTTTACTGACCGACAGAAACCCTGGCTGGTGCTCAGAGGTGGGGCTTGTGGTCACGGTGATATAAAATGCGTCTTTTTGAAGATCATTGATTCCAACTGGCAGATGCAAAGGGAAAAGGAAACACTGGGGTGTGCTCACAAATTAAGCAATTAACTCCATTCACATCAGATGACCAGGCTAACTTCCACTGGCTATTTCTAACTGTGCAGGGGCTTGGCTTCTACTTATAGGAAAAAATCCAATCACAGTGCTCTGCGGTGTGGAGCTCTGCAATGAATACAAATGTCTGTGCAGAACCTGATATGAAGGTTGCAGCCGCAACCAGCATTTCTGGCTCTAGCGAACACGGTTACAAGTGGCAAGTTACAAGTGCAATATAAAAATTAGAAAACCAGCCGCATGTCAGTGGCAGGTGGACCAGGGGCAAAAGGGGAGCAATGGATAGGACTTTTATCTTTATACAACAGGCTGTTTTCTGCCACACAAAAACCAGAGGTTTACACACACACGCCCCACCATCTTCCACCTAGGCAAGCAAGAGGAGTTATTCCATCCAGGCAAAAGCACTCCCTGAGAGTGTGGCACAGGGCTGGTGAGGGGTGTGGCCGAGAGAGATAAGGTGTGGCTTGGGAAAGGGGCGTGGCTCTAGGGAGAGTTGCAAGGGTTAGACCGAGAAGTCTGGAGGGCTGCATTCAGCCCTAGTGCTTGAGGTTTCTCACCCTGCTTTAGATGACAGGGGGAAATTACACAACCTGCTTTTCTCAGAGTGACTGGAGCCACCCAGATGGGTGGGGTAGAAATAAATTATTATTATTATTCCTATTATTATTAGGCTATCAGCCAAGTTGTAGGCATACACGGAACAATTTTTAACAAGCCCCATGAGCAAGCTAGAGAGGAAGAGAGCAGAACCACCATTACCCACCATAAATTGGGAAGGTATTAAGCATCTACTTCAGGCATCCCCCAACCTTTGGCCCTCCAGATATTTAGGACTACAATTCCCATCATCCCTGACCCCTGGTCCTGTTAGCCAGGGATCATGGGAGTTGTAGGCCAAAACATCTGGAGGGCCGCAGGTTGGGGATGCCTGATCTACTTGGACCTGTGTGTGTGTGTGTGTGTTTATTTTTCCCTACACCTGTGCATACTTACTGGACGAAGCAGTAACTGTGCCTGTTGTGTTGCTCAGGTCCAAGAGGACTGTAGGGAAACTGGGATGAAGGAGATAAAGATGGTGAACTCTTGGGCTGGGCTCCTACAACAACAACGACAAAGTCATGAATCATCCATTTCCTCCGCAAATTTTTGGGGTTTGTTTGCTTTCTGTCGCGGGGGCCTCTCAACCACTGCATGTGTCATCATTGCAATCATACTCCTCTTAACTTTCAGTTAAAACCAGCCCACGGCATGTTCACTACCACTTAGGAAGTTGCACCAAAGCGTGTTCATCTTCTCCCTTAGCCTTACAATACCTGTGAGAAGTATAAGGTTACTGTTTTCATTCGCTACAATTTCCAGGTTTCTTTGGGGGAAACCATAAGAATTAGCTGTTTGTGATTTAGGTATGCTCTTAAAAGTTAGAGAGCTGAAGCTGGGAGGCAGTAATTTGTCTGAGACCATGTCTGGTGTAGGCTTATACCAACCTATGTTTTCAGGAGTGCCAGTTTACCTGCTGGTTAGCACTGGTTCATGGAAGTTAACACAGATCTCATTGATCTCACCCAGTAGAACTCAGCTGATTTTCAAGGTGGGAACTAAATGAAAACTGTTGCCAAGAAAGGTTTCTGCTTTATCTCATAGAGCAGGGGTGGCCGACTCCCAAGAGACTGCGTTCTACTCACAGAATTAAAGACTGGGAGTGATCAACCCCCTTTTTGGGGGTTCAGGTCCAAGATGTTGAGCTCATTTTAGAGATGAGGAAAGCCCCATTTTTTGGGGGGTGCAGGGCAAATAAAGGGGGAACCAAACTTGTTGAGCTTCTTTGGAGGGGGGAGACAGTGATCTACCAGTGCTCTACCTGTTGGACGTACCTGTCATAGAGTTATCTCACACATCTCTTGTTTAGTCTTGTCTTGCATGCTCATTGCAGCTATCTGGTGCTACCACTGGGAGGTAAAACTCAGCCAGTGTTAAGAAGAGACATCCCGGAGATCAGAGAATGTAAGTGAAGGCACCACCGTAAGTGATTCTCTCCACAGACTAAGATCTCATCTTTCTGCTACGCATAGACTCTTGCATACTCTCAAAATGCAGTGCAGAGCCATCTTAAAGGAGAGTAGAGTCTCTCTATGACCTTTACACCCAAAGAAGCAATGCTTTTACATGACAGCAGGAGGCTTGGCTACAATGCAGAAATCCAATCGGAGAGCCACATGGATGCTGCTGGATGAATAGCAAGCACAAATGCAAATTTTGCAGAAAGCATGGACCAAGTGTTTGTGCAGCTAGGGAGGTAGCAGATTCTAGGCACAATGTAGCTTTTTCTGGCTAATGGCAACAAGGAGGTCTCACCTAAGCCTTTGTAAACACTCCCAGAAGCACTGTTTCATTTGCTTCGTGATGTGTGCTTCTCTTGCATAAGCACGCTGTACCAAAGCTTTCCCCAGTAAGACTGTGTGGGACCTGACAAACAGGTCCTGTTCAACAGTATTCTAATTTTGTGGATCTTACAGAGGTAGCAGGAATTTAAAAAATCAACCATGCATGTAAGTTCAATAGCAGCCCTCTCCCCGATGACAGATCTGAGCACCAGGATAATTGGAGAGGATCAAAACACACACACATACTGCACAAGGCTGAACCTGTGTCAAGCGCCACCCAAAAACCTATTTTCAGACCAGGGCTGAGTCCTGTAAATATGTGAAGTTAAAAAGGAAAAGGAAAATGCCAATGAGCACCTGCAAAATGCCTTTCCTCATTGGCTGTGTAACCATAGCCTGTCCACAAACATACCTGGCTTCCAGGGCCAATGGAACATCCCCCCTTTACTTGTCAGAAACGAAACCCCTACACAATGCCTCCTCTAACCTGGGGAGCTGGACTCTCACTTACCAAGCTTTTTAAGAGAGACTGCTTCTCATTAGCCCAGAAGAGAAAGACAGATTTTTTGTCCAAAGTCATCACTGAGAGGGCGTCTGTTTTCTTCATGTGACATGGTAGCTCAGAGCTCCAGATCTTTTCTCCTGATTTACCATCCACCACTAGTAGCTGAAAAGGAAGAACCCAAGAGTCCAACAGATGGAGATAGACAGGGAAAGGAGAAAATAAGATATGGAATCACAAGGATTAAAAATTGAGCCTCCATATTCAGAGGCACTATTAGCAGACTAGCTGTTGCTGAAGGCCCAAATCGCAGAGCTTTCCACCCCTCTCACATTGTGCTTATGAGGAGCATCCGGCAGGGAGTTTAATATATAATCTTTCTGCATTCAAAAAAGGTGGTCCCTCTAACCTGCGATCCAAAATGGTCCTCTTCAATCTATGAACTCAGGATCAGAATGGATGTAATTTTAAATGTGTATTTGTGTTGAATGTGCATAGATTTGTTTTTGTTTAATGCAAATAGCAATCAGTGGTGTGGACTTGTGGGGGCAGGGGCTGATGATTATTGGGATCAGATGTGACATCTACTGTGGTTCAGGTGAAAATCCCTTCTCTGAGGTTGCTATTTGCATTGGGAGAAGAACCCCTGTTGGTACTAGTGGAGAATTTCCTTCGAGCACAAGCAAGCAGCTTCAAGTGGAGTGATTTTCAATCCCTGACCTTCAGGGGCTACTATTTGCACTTAGAAAAACGTACCCATTAAATGCAAAGATGCATAGTCTAGTTTGGCCCTCACCTTCCATAACAGTGAATTCCCCCTGCCCATTACTTGTAAATTACTTGCAGCTATTACCTCCTGATACTGTTGCTAACAGCAAAACTGAGACGTGTTGTCCTTAGGTTGCTATCCTATATGACTGTACCAGGTGGTAAGCCCCACTAGACAGAGTTAGGATTTCTTCTATGTAAAGATGCACAGAACTGTGCTGTTCTCTAGAGTGCTAGTGAACGCACCTGTTTCGTGATGTTGTTTGCCATCTGAGCCTGAAACAGGAAGTCCAAGGTTTGATCATCACTGAAGTAGCCTGGGGAAGGCTGGCTGCAAAAAATGGAGAGAGCAACTGTCAAAATAAGAGAGTGCCAAATAAAGCATCCAAAATGAGCCCATCCACACCCTCAGAGGCAGCACTTCCTTTCACCGGAACTCATCTGCATTCCTGCACACCCAGGCTTTGCCAAAAGAGATCAGGTTGCTCATCCATCAAGTGTGCTATTCTGGCATGGGCAAAAGACCATTTGTTGATGCAGCAGAGGAAGAAGAGAAAGAAAAAGGCAGACAATGGAGCGCAGGCCTCCAAAACCAATTACTCACCAACCATACACAATGAGAGAAAACTCTGAGCTGATGTAATTGGTTCATCACCCTGAAAGCATGCAGTTTTATTACCCTGATTCTTTGCATGCGCACATTTCATTAACTATCCTGACATCGTCCAGACCTTTAAAAATGTGCCAATAGGCCTGTGAAAACCAATATAAATTTCTCCTAGTCATGTGAGGTCCGCAGAAGCTTACTACTGATTGTAATATTAATTGTATTTTTATTTTACCATTCCTCACCATCCTATCCTCACAACAATGCTATGAGGTTGGTTAGGCTGTGCAGTACATCACCCAATGAGTTTCATGGCTGAGTGAGGATTTGAACCTGGGACTCCTGGATTGTAGTCTGGTGCTCTTCATATCCGCACTACACTAGCTGCAGCAAACTGCTTATTTGGCTGATTCATAAACATGAGAGCAGCCTCCGTTGAAAAGAATCATGCTTGAGGTGGCATGCGAGCTCTCACCTGTGGCATCTGGTCTGTGGCAGCAGTTTCACATGAGCACATCATCAAGTAGTGAACAGGTGCAGACTCACCCACAGACCAGGCACAATGGAAACTTTTGTGTGCATTTAAATGTCCCAAGCTGTGCGAAAGCTAAATGAAAACCTCTTCAAATGCTGCTAGCACTGTGACTCTTGCTGCCCTGTCTAGACTTCATGGTGCACAATGATCCAACTGGGTTGCAGTAAACATTGTGTGAGATGAAAGCAGCTTTGTCCCCCTCCTTCTCCTGCAACACCCAAACAGACTTCTGAGGAAGAACCTCCAGAACATTGTGGGCTGAGTCCAACAGGGTTGCAGTGGGAGAATAGCCTGAATCAGGCAGAGGAGTCTTGCACCACTCATGTAACGATCCCGATTTGGGGCAATTCCCCACCTACCTCTCACTGGAGTCAACTGGGCTTCCCAAAGGAGGAACTCCCATAATCTTGGTGCTGCTATCAAGAAGACTAGCTAGGTTGTTTAAGTAAGCGGAGGGCCAGAATGGACCAAAGATTCCATGTTCCTTGTCTTCACAGTGTCCGTGTCATTCCTTACTTTTTATTATATGGAATTCAGAGTGTCTGTTCAAAGCAGGTTGCAACCATAAGTGCAAACATACAAACATACAAACATCAAACACTTGTCCAACTTAACATGTTTTAAGCTGATCTGAGATGCTCTGTTGTGGACATTTACAAATAGCTAGGGGAAGGGTGTTCCACTGCTGTGGATCACCAATCTGGAGAGAGAGAGAGGGTGGCAAATAGGATGTCCTCCTCCATCTGACTTTTGGAGGAGTATATACGAGAATGCAGAAGCTGCGGATAGAGCCCTTCCAAGCAAAAACAAAAGCAAATCTCAGTAACCTGTCAATGTGCTGCTGCTTCAGATCCCAGCGTGGCTCCAAGTCTTGTCCCCGCAGCAAGGTCAAACCATGCTCCGTAGTTACAAGGAGGTCACTGCAGTTACCATCTGGAGACTTTACTGCCTGCAGAAACTCAACACCTCCACTGGGGAAGGCAGAGAGCAAATGTAAAGTGATTGGGCATCCATATTACTGCATTCTATCATTTATTTAGTCATTTTGTTTTATAAACTTCCACCCTGCCTATTTTCACCAAATGAACTCAAGGCAGCTTACGAAGCACACCTTTGTAATTCATCAGATTTCAAGCAACATAACAAAGAAACAGTCTTAAAAGAATAAGATAATCATACAGAAAAGCACATGAGCCTGACCTTTGGAAAGTTTGTAAGTAAACCATTTTTAACTTACCAAATGTGTAGTCTTTTCCTATGCTGGGGAAAGAGGGAAATTCTGGAACTCACTTAGAAGGGCATATCTTAAAAAGTCGAACAGCCCATATTTACACACTTTGCTGAATATTTTGTGACACTGCTGGGGTTCTCTCACCAAAAGAGTACTTGCCCCAAGTTCGGATCTTGGCATCCAGGAATCCATTTTTATGTGCATATACGCGTACGTGTGTGTGTGTGTGTGTGTGTGTGTGTGACCAACACACCAAAGGAAGAGTTCTGATGTCAAGACAATCTGTACTGAACTACAGAGATAGCCAAATATTCCTTAACTTTGAACAATTACCGTTATCTAAAAAAAGGTGTAGAGATACCAAAGGTTATCAACTTCAACCCCTTTGTCTTAAGGCAAGGCATTATTATATCTATGAAAAACACTCTTGGCAGCTGTGTATACCCAATGGAAGAGCCTGCCATCTCCATATGCAAAGTAATTCACAGGCTATTGAGATGAGATTCAGGAAGCCTATGTTCTGCATAGTGGAAAGGAGATCATAGCTCACCTGTAGATGTCAATAAGTTCTGACAAATTGATAGACCGGCGCTTCTCCCACTCTGGCTCCTCACGCTGCAGAACTGGTGGGAAGCTGTCTCGGTTTTTGGCTTGAGCAAAGATATCACGCAAGGCGACTGCCTGGACATTACCTAGGTGACAGGAAGGAGCAAAGACTAAAATTCTGATGCATCTCAACAAAGGTAGGAAGCAAATTCAGAAATGGTGAAGGTACGAGGGTTGCTGCAGGGACACTCCTATGAGGGCCTTTCCACATGTTTCATCAAAGTGTGCCTGAGCCATATTCTAGCCACCGGATGAGAATCCTGCTGACCTTTTTTCAGTGGATTCAGTGTTGTCTCCCTGGCAGACACAGAGCTCCTTTGCATCAGGTCTTCAAGGCACAAAGGGAGGGAAAAACCTGAACATCAGCTCAGCAGAATGCACACACATTTTCTACACCCACAGTCAAAGCATCATCCAACCACATTCTGGTTTCTGCACAATGCCCCTTGTAGTAATATTGATACATGTCCCCAATTCTCCAAATGGTGAGAGCTCCAGGGGTGGAACAGGTACTCCAGGTCTGTTTCCTATGGAATGAGATCGCTGGGGGCTTAGTGGCATTTTGGAATGGCTGCACTTGTTTGCAAATATAGGTTGAGTACTTATTTAAAATACTTGGTTAACCACCCCTCGTGACAAGGTTCCAGGGAAGTGAGCAAAAGTGTGAATGAAAGCTAATTCACACACAATGTGCAAGAAAATATCCACAGCTTAAGCCACTCCAACAGATACTGCTGCCCCACTAGATTTCTAGGGGGTCCACCAGTGCCAAATGATTCCTGAAGAAAGTAACTCTGCCCCCTTGAATCTCTCTCACTCTCTATGCCTCTCTCAGTCTGTCCCTCCAAACTGCAGTCTCAGTTCACGCAGACAAAGCTGTCATGTCCCCTATCTGCTCCTCTCCTTAGCTATACAATGGGCAGCCATTCAGACCAATCTTCCCTACACAAAGCAAACCTGCCTAGCAACACTCATGGCAACTGGTTTGCCCCATTCTAGCTGCATCTTTTTAAACAGGCATGGTGGGAGTGGTAGAGTTGGGGATCCTTGAGAGATCGCTCAGATTATTCCCACACTCTCATTACAATATAGTATTCACATGTTCCGGGGGGTGGGATGTGATTTTTTACGAAGGGATGGCTGTGTTGCATTCCCCTCCCTCTTTAAAAATAAACAAAACAAAAACTTTCTACACATGCAGTCCAATAGCAGAGAGGCATCAAAATGAAAAAGGAAACGAAACAAGAGGTTGACAGAAAGGGAGCACATTGTTGTTAAAGGAGAGAAGGAGCTGCCTTACTACTGTCCAACATTTAAGAGAATATAAAATAAATAATACTGCCGACTTGCTGTAGTTAATTTGTATAGCCTTCAAAGAAACAGAAAAATTAATAAATAATAAAGTCTAAACTAAACAAGGCCATAAAGTGCTGAAGATGAATGTCACTAATTACATCACACACAAAAACATCCAATTAGTATGAACGTGCTCACAGTGCAACCATATTCTATGCACAATAGCACAGAATGGGCAATTTGAAGAAGAATGTTTTCCCAGGTATAAAATATTGTCTTTTGAACTCTCAGAAAATGTGTGTGCACTGCACACAAAAAACAGGCCATGAGACAGATGTAAAATGCAACGAATGTTATGGAGCATCATTTCATGCGCTCATTGCCTTCCACATGTGTTTGATTACTGGTTTCTGGAGGGCCTTAAATTGCAGTTCTTCCAATTCCAGGGCATTTATCAACTACAAAGATAGGGCACCTTACCAAAGCCAAACAGGATGTAGATTGCTCCATGGCTGGTGATGTGGGCCTGAGGGCCAATCAGTTTTCCATTTCCATTGATGCTGTACTTTACAGGCCCTCCCACAGGGATTCCAGTTTTACCAGATACCAGGATGAAGCACAAGTCAGGCTACATGGGAGACAGAAATTGGACATAGGATGGTCAGGGTGGATTTGCATGCATACAGAGCTTCTTTTCCTCACAATGCAATCTATCATCCATTCCCTGTGAATAAAGCTGCAACAGTCACATGGTGCTGCATTCAAGAACGTTTTCCATTCATAAGTGAAGCCAGGGGCCTGCATCAGATTCTTGTTAAAGCTGTCAAGATCTGAAGAGGCTTTCATTAGCCGAACTGCTGGTGGGTGATGGGGAGGCATAGGATAAGGGGCAAAGTAGGAGGAGCACATCTCAGGCAATGGGCGCAGAGGCCTTTTATGGGTATGAGAAGTGTGTATACAGGAGAGTCAGACTGCCCCATCTCCTAACACACACACACACACACACACAGAGGGGTGGGGTGGGGGTGGGACGGTGGGACACCATCTGTTCTGTGAGAGGGAAGAAAGCAAGGCAAGCAGGCAGGCAAGACAACATTGGGGCCTGCTCCAGTTGGACTGTCCCTTCCCCCACCCCATCCAGAGGGCCAACTTTACATTTATATCACTTACCGTATTTTTTGCTCTATAAGACTCACTTTTTCCCTCCTAAAAAGTAAGGAGAAATGTGTGTGCGTCTTATGGAGCGAATGCAGGCTGCACAGCTATCCCAGAAGCCAGAAAGAGCAAGAGGGATTGCTGCTTTCACTGCGCAGCGATCCCTCTTGCTGTTCTGGCTTCTGAGATTTAGAATATTTCTTTTCTTGTTTTCCTCCTCCCAAAACTGGGTGCATCTTGTGATTTGGTGTGTCTTATATTGTGAAAAATACGGTATTTATTTTAGTATTTTAACACTGCAAACTGCACTGAGTGCCTTGGCAGAAAGGCGGAATGCAAATGCAATCAACGCTCAAGCAAACCAACAATTATAACTGTTTGTCATAGCTCAGTTGGTAGAGCATGAGGCTCTTAATCTCAGGGCCCTGAGTTCGAGTCCCACACTGGGCAAACAATTCCTGGTTGGGCTAGTTGACCTTCGTGGCTCCTTACAACTCTACAATTCTATGATAGGTATAATTCCCCATATTTCTGATATACAGCACACACAACAGAGGCTTGGGGGAGCCCCATGATTTCCAGAAGTTTAAAAAATACAGGGGGGAAAACAACCTGTAAGTGCAACTTCCGGGGTGGCGCCATTGGCAATGGCGGACTCCCTCTGAATTGGAGGGACTAGCTCCGCGCGAAACGGGTCTTTTCCGCTACGGCGAAGCGGGGACTCTTTTAAAAATCACAGGCGGATGAAGCCTGTGACCATGGGACTCGGCGGGCACCCTTAGCGCCCCCCCAACCCGCAAAGGAACCCACTAACAGGCTCCGAAGCGAAGAGGGGGAAGTGGCGCGGTGCTGTGAGTCAACTGCTATTTCCGTGGAGCGAAGCCGCACAGCCGTTGCCGGAGAGCGCTGCCTTTTTCCTGGGACAATTTGGCTTCTAAAATAAGCACCCGTGAGTACTTAAACTTTGAACAATTGGACTTTAAATAAGGACTGGCGAGCAGAAAGGAATTGGACTTAAAATTTTTATTTCAATTTGGTACTGAAACGGGAAGGTCTAAACAGGAAGTCAGCCTTCCGTTTCTTCGTAAACAGAATAAAGCAAAGACAACGTAAACTAGAGCTCAGAAAATCACTTCTAAAGGATTGGCTTTCATCATTTAAAATTGTTGAACCCCCCTTCGGCAGCAGGAGAAGAAGGGGGATCTTTTCTGGACTGTTTAAACCTGCAGAAGTGAGTTTAAAGTAAAGTAACTTTCCATCGTCCTGATTCTGGAGCAGGGTGTCAGGACTGACGTTTGAAGCTCATTGACCAGAGACAAACGCTTTTGACAGATAGCTAAAAGAAGAGAAACAGTGATTCCATTGTTTCCTTTCGCACCTTAAAGGAACAAATATTGACAAAATATCTGAAAAAAGGAAATTCTGTTGCTAGACTTGTCTTTAAAAGAAAGATTAAATAGAAGTTTTCCCCCTAGAGGGAGACTGTGAAACTGTAACCAACTCCTGGAAGCTGGCAGCTGTTACAGATTACAATCGTGGGAATAGACATCTGACCTTCAGGACAATGTATTCAGAAGCTCTGTTGTGTGCTTTTTATAAAACAAATGCCCTACTGGAACAGCTACATGAGAAAATGAATTTGATGGCTGATTCGATTAGAAATTTTGAATAGGCAGTGGGAAATTTTGAACAGGCAGTGGGAAAATATGTGGAGCCCACCCAGGAATTAAATCAGGAGTGTGCCCTGACAGAACAGGCCCAACAGGAATATGAACTTTCGGATTTGACAAACGAACTTGGAAAAAGCCAGATTTGGAAAGGAAAAGTTTGGTTTGGTTTGGAAATGGGGGGTGGGATAGACCCTCCTATGCAGGGATGTTTGGACTTTTCAAGTCTGGCAATGGGCCGTGAGATGTTTGGGATTGTGGGGGCTCTCAATTTTGGAGGGATTTTGAAACATGTCTTTAAATACCACATGGAATTTAGTGTTGATTATGGAAAAGGGGCTGATCTGTCGAGAAGGGTCAAAAATATTGCTAAGCTGGAGTTCCCACGAGTGAAACGAGCAGGAGACAAAGGAAAACACAGTTACAAATATGAAGAAGAGCTGCGGAAGGGACATGGAAGAGACTTAAGGGCCTCGGATATTAGGATACCAGGTTAATGCGCCAGATTGATGGGATAATGAGGACTGACAAAACCCGGGAACAGGAGGAAGGGACGCTGGATGAAGATTGGATTTGTTTTTATTTCCTTTTTTCACTATTAGGACTTTTACAAAATTGATGAATGTTAGAAAAATGTTGGAATGAAATTACTTGGCTTTAGTAAAAATGTTTAAAGAATTATGCAAGAATATTATGGTTATGAGAAGTTGGTAAAAATAAGATTTAAGTTTTAAGTTTCAATGTTTTTTATAGTAAGATAAGATTAAAATAGTTTAAGGTAATGTAATGACAGAATATTATGAAATATGGAAAGGATTTGCTGTGACAATTAACAACCAGGATACAAGGAAGGGGAGGAGGAGGAGGTCAAGGAAAGAGGGTAATGATAGTTGAGTTGAGAATAATGGATTTGTTTTTAAATGTTTTTAAATGTTTGTGGTGTATTTTTCTTTTTTCTTTTTTCTTTTTCTCTTATTTCGAATTTGTATATGTATGGTTGAAAGTGGCTGGTTTTTTTCTTTTTCTACTTTGTTTTTCTTTTGTAACTTTAAAAAATTCCCCCCCCCCAATAAATATCATTTTAAAAAAAGGAAAAAAAACCTGTAAGTGGAGTGGGGACAGGACACAGAAACAGGCTAATGAGGACTGAATGTGCTCAGAGGCCATGGAATGTCGGGGACAGAAAACTAGGTGGAAGGAGGAATGGAATGGAGTATCCCGGAGGAGAGCACAGCTGTTTGCAACATTCTGTTGCAGCTCCCACTTCTTAACAATGCATTTCATTTAGTCTGCTTTCTTGCTCCAGGGAAAGAAGCACATTTACGGAAGATTATTTATTCTGGGGCGGCTAACCATTTTTGGCCCAAGTGCCACGTTTACTGTTGGTCTGCTCTCCAGGAGCACATACCCAAAGTAGTTGTGGCCACCTGACACTCTCATCCACACACACTCACAACCGTACTCCTTTGCAGACAGACAGTGCCCGCTGCCCCAAATCAAGTGAGTGACCTGATGGCCAGGGAGGGGGCAACTGGCACCCTCATCAGTGCAACAGATGCTGGCAGGGTTGTGCAGAAAATACTGCTTGGAGAGCCAGATCAGGTTCCCTACCTTACCACCCCATATATGGGATTATGTCTCATACCTGTGTTTCTCCGATGGCCAGAACAACTAGATCACTGACCCTGTCTCCATCCACATCTGGTACAGTTACAGCTGGAGCAGCCAAGGTCCCACTGGGCAGGTGGGACGAGTCAAGGGTCCAGATGGGTTCTCCTGCAGGCGGATAAATGAAGACTTCAGTGTTAGCAGAAGCCAGAGGTAAGGAGAAGCTGGAAGAGATCCTTCCAAAGTCACTGCCATGTCACAAATGTCACTGGATGTCAAGAACTGCTGCCCAAAGCAGATAGTGCTTATCAGGCTCAGGCTGCAGCTAGACACCAAATAGAAGCAAAGTGCTGTAAACAGCTTGATTTTTGCATTAATATGTGTCTGCAACATACCAGAAAATCAAACAATTATATGTTGTTCTTGCCTTAATTTAAAGGATATTGCGTCTTCATTTGCTGGAGTGGGACTTGTAGTCCTGCCTTTTTGTTCAGCCACATTTTTCGGTATTTTATTTGAATTGTTGCTTTTAGGTTTTTAGTGTTGTTTTTATTGGGTTTTAATGCAAGTTGCTTTGTGTTACCTTTGTGAGAAAAGTGACTATCAAATACAGGATGTAACAACAACTCCCCCCATTAGTCCTACCTAGCCACCATGGCCAAGAGTCCAGGATAAGAACACAAGAACCTGCAGGATCAGGCCAGTGGCCCATTTAGTCCAATATTCACAAGCATCACTGCCTCCTACCATGGTGACTTAAGCATAACCATCATGGTTAATGGGATGATGGGAGTGGCCGCCCAAAACATCTGGAAAGTACCAGGCAGGGGAAGGGTGGCATAGACAGCAGAGGGACTAGATGGAGACACAGGCTGCCCTGGTATAAGGGCAGCTGCCAGTGTTCCTTACGGAGTGAAAAGAGAACATGTTGAAGTTGCTGTCTCTCGGTCCAGACCGGCCAAGGTTACTGCATGGCAAGGCAAGGCGAGAGACACCAGTTTGAAACGGAAGCATCTCCCGTCAGGAGTATTTCACCGGCATGGGTTTCTCGCAGAGACCCATCCCAGATATCCTGCCTCTGAGTTCAGTCAAGCACGATGTGATCTTGCCTGCCATGTTTGCTTTGTTTTACAGAACAAGGATCCTGCAATGTTCAGATAATGCATTTTCTGAGGGCTGCAACCTCATTAAAGCCATTCTAAGTAATTAACTGTATGGGTTTTAGTCAATTAATCTACAGAATGAATTTGCATAAAAACAATAGTTATATGACACATGCATATACTTTCTTTGCTTGCAGATAAAGCAAGTAGGCATCATCTTAGAGAAGTCGTCAGTTCCAAGGTTGATGGGAAAGAAGGAGAAAATGCCTTTAAGACGATGCTTGCCATTGCATGGCCAGATTCAAATGAGGACAGGGCATGTTTATTTTTAATAGCTTCTAAAATTCCCTCTTCTACACAACCCTCAAAGGTGCAAGCGCTCTCTCCTCTTTCACATCTGGCCACCCTAGCTTTTATTCTGTAAATGCTTCTCTTTATACTTTTAATCAACTTTACAAGTTGATCTGCCCAATTCACCTATTAAATATATTGCAACCCTAAGAACGTTCATAGTTTGATCAGGGATGGAAAACCTGTGACCTGCCAGGTGTCTTTGGACCTCAACCCTATTAGCCCCAGCTAGCGTGGCTGGTGCTGAGGAACGCTGGGAGTTGTGGTCCAACAACATCTGGCACAGGTCCCTCATCCCTGGTTTAAGGGGCTGCAGTGAGACAAAGTCCAGCAGCTGCCGATTATCCCTCATAATGACTCTTAGTATTTAAATAACATCAGTCACTTGCCATGTTACACTAGAAGTGCAAACTTGGGTATGTCTACTCAGAAGTAAGTCCCATTAAATTCAATGGGACTTGCTCCCATTACAGCCTAAATGAATGTTAAGATCTGAAGGACTTGTTGCCCAACAAATGTAGTCCAGCCTTATGGCTTTGTTAGCTCTGGTGACCAAGCTATTTCTCCGTTAATTATGCACTCACACTTGTTGGACTCACCTGAGGAGGCTCTCAGAAGGCTGAGGAATTTAGAAGTCCCAGTAATGAGACAGACAGGCTCTGACTGGGACACAGGGTTTACACCCTTGCACTGCACACTCCGAATCTCCTCTTTAACGTGTCTGGACCACAAGGTGCTTCCATTCATTCCTGATAGGGCCATCACAGTCACCCATGGCTTGGAGACACCTGGGGGGGGGGATGGATACAAAAAAGGCAGTCAGATCTCTTTGTGATGTGGAGGGGACCTGCTGTTTACCTTGGCTCTCACCTTTCTGATAAAGCTACTGAATAATCTCAGTTTCTGATAAAGCTATTGAACAATCCGCAGTTTCAGATACAGCTATTGAATAATCTCAAATCCTCATCACATTATTGATCAGTTCACCTGGGCATCCCTATGATACTTACGATGCAATCCTATACCTGTCTGCTCAGAAGTAAGTTGAACTGAGTTACCATCTCTCAAGCATGTGCGCAAACTTTGGCAGCCTAAGGCTGCAATATTAAACACAATTACTAGATCATGCAAGGTGGCCATGTGTCCTCTCTTTGAAAGGTCGAAGTTCAGTTTAAAAATAAAGACAAATACCGTGGTGCCTCGCAAGACGAAAATAATCCGTTCTGTGATTCTCTTCGTCTAGCGGTTTTTTCGTCTTGCGAAGCAAGCCCATTGATGGATTAGCAGATTAGCGCTATTAGCGGCTTTTAGCGGCTTATCTGCTGATCGGATCAGCTGATAAGCGGCTTAGCGGCTTAGAAAAAGGGGGGAAAGAAAAAAAAAACCAGCAGGAACTCGCAAGACATTGTCGTCTTGCGAAGCAAGCCCATAGGAAATTCGTTTTGCGAAGCACCTCCAAAACGGAAAACTCTTTCGTCTAGCGAGTTTTCCGTCTTGCGAGGCATTCGTCTTGCAGGGCACCACTGTAAGATGAAAGAGGAGCTAACATCAATTATTGGCTATCTTAATCATTAATATTTATTTCATAGCACCACCAACATACATAGTGATTTGCAGAGTGACATGAGTGACATTTTACATTATATGTCTGTGATAGACTTTTATTCTAATTATGGTGGGCGTGTCCACATATCAGATGGTTTATGGCTCCCTAACGTTTTTAAATTGCAGGTTTTATTTCTGAAGCAATGGTTCCATTTTTTAATCCTATTGGTTTTAAGAATCTGTTAAGGAAGCTAAATTCATTTTGCATTTTAGCAAGTGGCTACATGTAACTGAACAAGCTCAAGTTGCTAGGGGTGTATTTATGTTTGTGTTATGCCTCACTTCATTGTATTTCATTTGACTGTTCTTTATTTTACTGTTGAATGAAAAGAGACAGAGAGTACTATAATCTCTAATAAATGTAACTGATCCCCCCGTCAGAAGACAGAGGAACAGAGGCCTAGAAGTTGTATGTCATCTACCACTCCCCTCTGAAGTGTAATTTGCTGAAGTGTAGCAAGACTAGTATCAGAAACTTTATTGTTGATTAACTCTCCTTTGCTTTATATTTATGTTTTTAAACATTGTTTTGGTTGTGTAATATTGAATTTATTCTCCTTTTGTTTAATTGCTGATTTTTGCCATTTCAAAATATACTGACAAGCTCTGCATTTTGTTTATTTCTATCTTCAATCCTTTGTATTTTGATGTTTTGAATGTTTGCTCAGAGCTGCTGTGGGTACAGCTCATGGTAGAAAAGGGTCGTATAAGTAAACTCAATCAATCAACTTGCCTGTCAACAGTTAGCCACTGGACCACAGATTGAGCAAGCATACAGATGACCTGGTCAGAGTCTTCCTGGATAGCTCAGTTGGTTAGAGCATGGTGCTGATAATGCCAAGCTTGCAGGTTCAATCCCTGTATGGAACAGCTGCATATTCCTGCTATTGCAGGGGGTAAGTCTAGAGAACCCTCAGGGTCCCTTCCAACTCTACAATTCTATGAATCTATGATTCCCCACTCTGATGTGATGTATAGCATTTCTATTGAAATCACAGCAATTCCTTTCAAATTGGCATCTAGGCATATAATGTCTATGGAAATGTCATGCAAATCTTAGTCGCCATTATTTTATCATGCATTTCTTCTTTTGGGGAGGCGATGCATAAGGGCCCATCCTGAGTTCTCTGTGGGACTTTCCTCTCAGCAAACACGTGCAGGATTGCACCACCCAGGAACAAAGGGCTGCAGTACAAGAAAGGCTCCAAGGAAATGTGTGTTGGCCAGCACTGACTGAGCACTTCCAGGTTTTCTCGTGTGCAACTAGTTGCAAGTTTGGGAGCCGTTCTCTTCGCAGCTTGTAACTACTGTGTCAATTATAGGATAATTAAGAAAACAAGCTTATTCATCCTCAGGCAGGCAGCGGGGGCCCAAGGGAAAGGGCCCGCCTCAAACCCTCTTCCCCACATCAATCGAAATGAAATTTGTTCCAGCTCTTTCCCCTCTGCTGCTTGTCTCGCTTTTCCTTAGATGAATAAGTGCAGTTTATGAATGTTTAAATATTCATTATATTGAATAATTGCATAAATAAAATACAGCTTAAAGTCTCTGGCAGGGGTTGGTTCTTCTTCTTCTTCTGAACAGAGTATGTGGAGTTCTACAGAGGTGGTGGCTGACCTGTGACTCTCTGGAGGTCCCACCATCCGCAGCCAGAGGAGCCAATGATCGGGGATAATGGGACTTGTAGTCCAGCATCAGTGGAGGGCAACACATTAGCCATCCAGATCTTAAAAGGAGGCACAACTATCTACCTTGCACACTCTCTGCTGTGTACTGAAGTCCTGGTCACAGCCCTGCCAATCCACTTAATGGCCGTCTTTCCTAAAGACTCACAGGGTCTAGGGCAATCTTCTTCAACCTGGTGGCCTGTAGACTACAACTCCCATCAGCTGTTACTCCCAGTGTGCTGGCTGGGGCTGATGAGAGTTTTAGTCCCAAACATGTGAGATGGCACGAAGTTGGGGAAGGCAACTCCACAGCTTCCATCCGGTTGATCAGTTTAATTTATATTTGTTTTAGAAGGTAAGAAACGTCTGCTGGATCAGGTCTGGATCCTGTTCTCACAGTGGCCAACAGGATGCCTGTGGGAAACCTGCCAGCAGGGCACAGGCACAAGAGCACAAGACATAAATATGCATTCACTTATGATAGGATTTATATGCCGCCCTCCTGCAAAACATCTGGGTGCTGTAGAGCAACATTAAAAATATTTAAAAGCAGGACCAAGCAACCATTTAAATCACAGGCTACTCAATGGGCACTTTGAAGAACTGCATAGACCTGTTGGCATTAAACAGTCTTCAAGGGACACCTGAAAGTCAAAAGCAAGGGTGTCTGCTGAATCTCTGCTGGAAAAGTCTTCCACAGCATGGAAGCGATAACATTATCTGCTCAACTTCTAGTGCTCAACTAGGCAGTACCAGGACCGAAGGGAGTTGTTGTTCAAAATGGCTGTGCTGCCTGGGACTGATGGGAGTTGTAGTCCAAAACATCTGGAAGGTGCCAAGTTGGGGAAGGCTGCCCTAATGGTGATGAGTCTGGGTGCTCTAGTGGGGCATGAAGGATAGGATAACACATGTGCTCAAGCTCAACCCTCACATAAACTGTTCAGTTCATACTAAGAATAGACCAGGGATGGAGCCTTATCTTTTATGCTTGTGTATTTCTCTGGTAAAGCACAGAACAGTTGGACAGCTTGTAAAAAGGTGATAAAGCTCAAACAAAATCTCTGCTTGACAATGCCCTTGCGGGCTGAGTTCCATAAATGAGTGGGAAATGTATGTGGATTTCTTCCTCTTTTTAAAGCAAGTAATTTTTAAAAAATAAAAAGAAGTGTATCACATATGGAGCAATCATATCTATTAAACTCACAGGGGGATATCTCAGTTTCTAAGCAGCATGAGTCAAGAGAAGAACTGAATTGTACGGCATGATAGTATAAATCATGGGTAGGCAAACTAAGGCCCGGGGGCCGGATCTGGCCCAATAGCCTTCTAAATCTGGCCCACGGACGGTCCAGGAATCAGCGTGTTTTTACATGAGTAGAATGTGTCTTTTTATTTAAAATGCATCTCTGGGTTATTTGTGGGGCCTGCCTGGTGTTTTTACATGAGTAGAATGTGTGCTTTTATTTAAAAGGCATCTCTGGGTTATTTGTGGGGCACAGGAATTCGTTCATTCCCCCCCCAAAAAAAATATAGTCGGACCCCCCACAAGGTCTGAGGGACAGTGGACCAGCCCCCTGCTGAAAAAGTTTGCTGGCCCCTGATATAAATGTTAAACACAGAGAAACCTTGTGCGATTGAATTTGGGGTTATCTATGGGCATCTGGAATGCTTACCCAACACACTGGCGTTTTTCAGAGCTGTGAAGGAGAGCAGGATGTCAGGAAGACCATCACGATTTACATCAAAAAGTTCTGGAGGAAACAGCACTCCACCTAAAGGATAACGTGAAACAAGTTACTCTTCTAGAAATTGCTTCCCATCTAGACAAAGTTGGTCCAGTATGACCAAGAACAGGGATAAGGAAGCTGTGCTCCTGCCCACATGTTGCTGGACTACAGCTCCCATCAGCCCTGACGATTCCCCATGCTGACAAGGGCTGATGGATGTTGGAGTCCAACAATAACTAGAAGGTCACAAGTTCTCCACCCCGACCTAAAGAAACCTCCATCATTAACAACCTGCAGTTATTGTCATTGATTTCGAAGGGTATGTCCATTCAGAAATACTTCCTGAATAAGTGACTTGAGTTGGCCCCTGCCACAGCTGCATTCCAGAGACAGCTCTAATACTCTTTGGCCCCCAGTTTGAAAACAAGGTGTCCTCACTGCCCTCAAAGACTAAGAATATCTTCAGTCAATCAAATGTTCCCACAAATTTAGAGATGCAAGGCAGGCATCCAGAGTAAATTCAGCAAGGATTTTTGAAATACAATATTTAGATTTCCACCCCCCGCCCCAAATATATATTTCTACATGAAAAGGAAAGGACACTAGAAGAAAACAATATGTCAGAGCTGGTTTTGGGTTCAAGATTCTGAAAGGGCCAAACAGAGACCAGACACAGGAGCAATGATACTTCAAAGGTTGTTTCCATCCCTGATATGGCTGCAAGATATATTTTACTTCAAATACTTGTCCTATTCTAGAACCTCACAGCTCTATACAACTGCTTATTTCAGAACAAAAAGGTAGTATGTACAGAATTACTTTTGACAGTGCTAATATTATTCTAAAGGGGAAACAAGGTGATTCAAAGAGGAAAAAACTCTCTACATTCCAAAAACAAACAAACAATAACATTTGAAAGTAGTATCACCAGCTGCAGAGATAGGCAGTGGGACAAGTGAAATCAGCATGGATTTATTTTACTTTTTTGTGGTGAAAATAAAGCTGGATAATTGTTTAATCTCCTAGGAGGGTGGATTGACTTAAAGAATCTTAAATCAGCAATTTAACTCATCAGATGGGATTCCTCTTTTCAAATCATCAAATTGAATCAATTCTTTCATGCGAGGTTCAACCACTTTTAAAAGATAAGCACGTATTGTTGTTGTTCTGTTATCTAACCATTAACGCATGATGATGTTCAACTAAATAGAGCCTTTGAAACCCAGCCCAAAACTTTACAAATTGTGTCTAGCATCTAAATTAAATATGTTTAAGTAAATTGGCATTATGCATTTCTAATTAATGTTTGACTCTTGCATTTTCAGAATCTTTTCCTCGTTCCATCTTCTACTGGTCTTTGATTGCTATTTCCTTCATTAGGCATGAGCTTTCTACATATGGACAGTGGGCTGCAATTCACTTGCAGTTCTCCTCACTCCCCATCAGATCCCACTAGGACACACATTCCACAAGCCAGGGAAGTGTTCCAGAAGCAACTTACCCGCCTCTTGGCCCAAGTTGCGAATCCAGGTATTGTGCAAGTCCCTCGGAGGGCAAGGAATGAGGAAAGCACACACCAGCACGAGGATCATGGAGACGACCACGGTGAGCAAGAAGACAGCTGTGCGCACGTAAGGCATCATGGAGTTGGCGGTCTTCTGCTCCAGACCACTGGCGGCCTCGCTGGGGTACTCTTCGGCCAGACCCTCCGACAGGTGCTGCTTCGTCATCCCGACCTCCGCGTCCGAGTCCACATCCTGCACTTCCCCCAGGGAGCTCTTCCCATTCTTGACGCCACCATTCTTCTGTATGTTGAGCACCAAGTCATCTTCGCTCTCATCGCTGTCCGCTTGAGTGAGAGGGTCGTACTCCCCAAGGTCTGGACTCTTCTTGCCTGAGGAGAGAGAGATGTTGCTATACGTATTCATTGCTCACCTTTTCTCCCAGGAGCTCCAGGTAGCACACCTGGTTCTTTCCCTTTCCCATTTCCCCCCTCACAAAAACCCCAAGAAGGTAGCTTGGTTTAGGATAGTGAATGGCCCAAGGTCACCTTTAGAGCATCATGTCTGTGTAGGAATTTGAACCCTAGTTTGCCAAGTCCTAGTAGTTCAACACTCTAATCTCTATAATCACACTGGTTCTCAGTCATGGGGAGAGAATTTATTTTACTTTATTTGTTTGTCACCTAAAACTTCATGGTTTCTGGGCAAATCACACAATTGTTTAAAAATGTACACATTTTTTTAAAACCAACAAACACAGAACATTGTAACAGTACAAAGCACCATCAACAGTACAAATCTGCAAGCAAGGGGCAGAACCAGCATATCTCATACCATCAAATGCCTGGGAGAAGGGTTTTTTTAAAACCTGGTGCCCCCCCCAATAGTGGTGCTGGGTGGAAATCACTGGGAAGTCCATTCCAGAGGTAGGGGCCAAAATAAAATAAAAAATACCTCTCCTTTATCACCTCCCTCTGGACTTATCGGGGAGGGACAATTGGAGAAGGGCATCAGACAACAACAATCTTAGGGTCTGGGTAGGTTCATGCTGAGAGAGGCATTTGGGTCTTGAGCAGTACTGTACAAAGGTCCTAAGCAGTGCAGGGCTTTATAGGTTAGGACCAGTTCTCTGAATTGGGCTCCAAAATGTTTATGCAGTCAGCATAGTCATGTGCTAGAATGGGTATTATATGACCATACCTGCAGCTCCCCATCAGCAATCTATCTGCACCAGTTGCAGTTTCGAAACCGACAGGTAAGAAACTTGGGGAAATAATAATAGTTTCAGTGAAGGGGGAGGTTAAATGAACTCTGGCATCATTGGATCCCCTAAAAAGGATCTGTTTTCCAGAGAGGCAATTTTTCAGGGGAATGGAAAGAAAAGGGGAAGACAGTGGGAAGAATCCCCTCTACATTTCTGAAGATTAAATGCAAGGGAGGGAATGGGCAGAGCTCAACTGTTCTGGAAAAAAGAAAAAGATACAACATAATTTGCCTAGTTACTTCTAATGCCTTCACGTTCTGCTTTCCAAAGCCCTGTGCTGTTGCCATTATATGCTTAAACCTACGCAAGCCAAAGTTCTGTCCCCCACAACAATGTTTTTGCTCAAGAACAAAACCATACCTTGCCTACTTGCAAAGCAACCATGGTGGCAAAGAAAACCCCTATCTTTCAATGTATTTCACTACCTCCTCCTTTTCACTTAGGCTAGCTATTCGGCTTAGTTGGGGCTCTTTTAGGAGTGTGTGTTAGTGTGTGTGTAAAAGAAAGAAAGAGACAGAAGATGGCAATTTCCTATTCTCACAAATCAGTACCTTCATTTTCTGTTTAGTTGTACATTTGAGGACCCTCAAGTTGTTTTATCTGCACACCATTTGACCACTTATATTGGGCAACTCTGAAAGCATCAACCTTAGTCACTAATTCTAGTGTAAATTTCCTGCACCTCTGCCCAACCAACATACTGACTATGGTGATTTTAACATAACCATTTTGCTTGGAATGAAACACAGGTGAGGAAGACAGCCCGGCGGTTCAAATTTTTGCATGTTATCTTTTACTCAACTTCAAGTCCCTGATCATGCAGAGATTTTCAGTTAACCATTTGATGCACATTCTACTAGGGCTCGAGAAGCATCCTACCACTTCCTGCACATCCAAGGCACGTGCTACCAAGCATAGATTTAGTACGAGAAACCCTGTTGCTCCAGAACAGCCGAACAGCATGTGTGTGGATGCCAGAAACAACTCCTAGGACCACCCCAAATACATCCTTTGCTGCCTGAACCAAAGCACAAGAGGGAACCCACCCATTTCATGTACAAACTCCAACCAGACTTGGCAAGCATCCATCTCAACTCGTATCTGAAAATTATTCTACAGGCTAGTGCTGACTGAGCATTCACTCATATCTTTTCTTATTTGCATGTTCACTAAGAGTGCAGAGATACTCTAATCCATAACGCTAATACAGTAACTATTTACAGACTGAAAACTGTCATTCTAACTGCATCCTGTTAATGTCACCAGCCACTTCTCTGGCAGAAGGCATAGCAGTCCTATTCCAAGCAAAGTACGGGGTCTGGATTTATGATGCTCTCCAAAAACAGAAGATTTGGTTCATATCAGCAGTCCAGAGCCAGAGCAATCCACTGACTACCAGTGAATACCTCATATTACTTTACAGATTACAGAGCAATCCATCCTTTTGGCCAAACTGGAGGGAGGAGGTAGATGGGGAAGATATGTTCTACACACCCCAGTCTTGCTGGGTGATTCTGCTGGCACAGAGCTCTCTCTTCTGCCCACAGAAGAAGCAGCCTCCTTGCTGGCAATAGCCAGCAAATCCCCCTGAAATTGGGCTTTATGGGGTAGAACTGAGCCATCTCAGAATCTGTTGGATCTTGAACTGGCACCACTGCCATCTCAAGACTGCATTGCGGTCCAGTCTTGATCGCTACACCATTATCTCCCCATCCCTTCCTTCCACCCTGGCTGTTATGCCAGCAAGATTGAGAATACAGTAGTCACCCTGCCCAGGAAGGAGGTGTGGGTGGAATTAGGATTGCTCCCCTAGTAAAAAATGAAAATAAAACTTTTTTAAAAATAGATTTGAAAATAATTATCCAATGTGTGCATCCCTTCCCTACTAACCATTCATCCATTCAAAACTGTTATGCTAGGAGATTTCCCTTCAGGTAAGCACAGAAGGCTAAAGTTCTAACCCAGCCAACTCCCTGCTGCGTTACTTTTCTGATCACATGGAGTTTTTCACATAATGAGCATGACACGGCTTCTGGCAACACTAACCCTGCCATGTGGGAATCTCCTGCACACGACCACAGTGCTTTGAGAGAGACAGTCAGGTTGTGTATCCACAGCAGTGACCGGAGAAGGATTGACTGCTGGGAGGAACGCATAGAGAAGAAACGCCATGGGACATCTGCATTGGCACATCTGCCCCAGCTGCATCAAAACATGCCTCTCCCGTATCGGCCTCTACAGCAACAGCAGGCACTGCAGTGCAACCTTCCAATAGTTTGACTTCACCCGCAAAGGCACACTTTTCCGTTGTCTCCCGAGATAGATGGATGCCAACAATGATCATTATTCATTCATGCAGTTTGAAGCAGGGTTTTACAAAGGGCAGTCTGGCACGTAAAGGCAAGTCCAGTTTAAATATAGAAGAATCACAAGAAAGGACAGCAGGGTTAACACTTAGACAGCAGACTGAGCAGGCACACAGGTCACATGCACTGCATTTTATTTTAAAATTATAGCAATTATGTCTAAATTAGCATATACAAATCTGTGCTCTCTTTTTTGCTGATGCCTTAAGTGGCCAGCCTATTTTGTAGTTCACTGAGAGAGGCTCTGCCTTGCATGCAGAAAGTCCCAGGTCCAATGCCTGGCATCTCATGGTACGGCTGGTAGCACAGTGAGTTAGTGCGCTTGGCTGTTATCCAGAAGGTTGGTGGTTCGAGCCCAACTAGGGACTGCTGCGGACAGGATTCCTGCATTGCAGGGAGTTGGACCAGATGATCCTTGGGCAGGGGCGGAGGAAGGGTGTGTGTGGTGGGTGCACCCCCTGGGTGTCACCACTGAGGGGGGGTGACAAAATGCCGGGTGGCACTCACCACGGGGCCTGCAGCGCACCCAAGCCACGTGCTTCTCCTGGGAAAGGTGCGGTGGCTTGGGCATGCGCAGGCTCTGTGCTGCCCAAATGGTCCGCCTGCTGCCTCCCCCCCCCCAGCTGTAGGGCGGCTGAGTGGGAGGGGGCAGGCAGACTTTGGAGGCCCCGCGATGCACCCCGCCCCATGGGTGGCTCGCCACGCCCCTGGGCTTCCTCCACCGCTGCCCTTGGGTTCCCTTCCGACGCTACAATTCTATGATTCTATGAAGCGCTGAGCTACAACTCTTTCTATATAGAATCTTATTCTGCTGCATGTGCAGACCCTGCCTTAGCCGATAACACTTTTCAATTCATTCAAGTAGCTGCACTGCCTTGCCTTGATAAGATGAGAAAAAGGCATGTGCAAGAAAGGAGATTATACTCTGTCGAGGAGATACAACTGCCTTACTTATTTGTGAAGCTTTTTTTTTCTCCCTTCAAAAGACGCAGGAATAGGAATTAAACCCTCTTCTCCTGCATATCTAGTACAGCTGCAGGGTTTTTTGTTTTTGTTTTAATTAAAAGAGAGTGAATTTAGGCTGCATGCAGTTGGAGAGGGGCATGTGGATTTCTTTTTTTCCATTTCAATATATGTGAAAAGGGAGGGAGGGGCACATTTAATTAAAGATTTGCATTCATTGTTTTAATGGGAAAGGTGGATGGAGGTAGGTTGTAAGAAGGTGAGAGAGGGCAAGTGGAAAGAAATGTTAAGGCACTGTAAGCCTCCCTAAGCCTACAGGATAGAAATGAAATGAAATCAAATCAAATGAAATGAAATGAAATGAATCAAGCTACAATCAAGCTATACTCACTTACTTGGGAGCAATTCCCACTGAACTCAGTAGACGTGTACTATTGCCTATACCTGTTGCTATAAGGCATTTATAACATAAGTGTCATGAACTGGTTGGAGAAACAGACACATGGTTGGAGAAACCAGCTAGGGTAGAAGGCTCAGAGCCTGAGGACTGGTGGTGGGACAACGATGAGTGGTCAGAGGGAGAATGGCACAGAAGCTGCTTTGGTCCCCCTGTACGATGACTTCTGTCGGGAGAGAGATGGACAAATGTGTCCTTGTTAATTCTCGAACTCTCAGTGGCTTTTGATACCATTGTCCAAGGTATCCTTCTGGAGCAGCTGTTTGAGTTCAAGGTGGGACTCAGGAGTAAATTGGACAATTGGGCAAAAACAGGGAAGGCACACCCACTGTAGGAGTGTGCTAGTAAGAGGATAGCCAACTACTAGGCAAGGACAGCATTAGCTACAAAGGAGAACACATTGTCCTTTAAATCAGATAAAAAAGGAGCACCTTAGCAAGGCTTTCTGGTAGATGGGTAAGCAACTGAGATGGGGCCATGTGAATAATGTTATGGCCTCTTCTAACCAATGGAAAAGTACCACATCTCCTCTCTAGAGTACTACTTTGCCAGGAAGCTGGATTATGTCCAAGCAAACATAAGGAAAGTGAGCCAGAAAAGTTATTAGCCAAAGCCCAGCATAAGAGATGACAGGGCTCTCTTCTACATTTCTTACTTTTGTCACATGTACTGTCTTCTCTTCTAGCTCAGCTTCCCTTCTTGTCTTACAGACCACAAGTCTCAGAACTGGAAAAAGTATTTTCAAATTCTAAACCAGTATAAGATGTCAAAGCTGAATAGGACTGTCATGGGGTGGGGAATCAAATGCTTAAGATTTTTCTGGATCAGACAACAATCTAGTTACATCAAAAAAATCCAATACTTTAGTTTGCGATTTATGCTTTTGAAATACCTGTGTATTTGAAAATCACTAATGGCTCTGCAATATAGCAGATAACTGGTTTCTGTTATTTCATATTTTTTTAAATAAATATGGCACCGCCACTATTGTTTAAAATTTAAAATGCACCAACAATATGCAAGACCCCACTGGCAAGAGTCACGGGGGGGGGGGAATATACACATAAGCTTTTAATGTCCATATAAATATGCATATGTGAATCTGGGGTGCCTGTAAGTTGTTTGTGAAAACCAGTATATTTGGATGGTTTAAATAATGGATGTGAAGCATTTGTGAAACACTATGAAAATAGTTTTTGTTTACTTGGAATCACATTCAGAGCTTAATTAACTTAAAGCAATTTGGTTGAATCCAGACTAAATTAATTGCACCGATTTTTTCCTGCAATCAAAGGGACATCCCTTTTAGTTATGACTGACTTGCTCTGTCCATATAATGAACTTAGCTTAGATTCAACTCATTGTCAGTACATTGCACCAATTAAAATGCAGAAGACGACAAACAGATTAATCGGTCTGACAGAAGCAGGGGGGAAAAACCCACTGGGCAACATACACCAAGATGCAAAAAAAGTATTATTAATTAACCTTTATACGTGGCACAATGAGCTGCCTGGCTCAGCTATTAAGAGCTTAAAATAGCAGTTTAATTACAGGCAAACATCCTGAAGTTTAAGAAAAGGATGCCAAAGCCTCATACTTAGGTCAGCTGCAACCCATTCAGCACTGCTCAAACCAGTACTGGGTTCGAGTCCTTGTTATCTTTTCCTCCTCCAGACGTAGGTCATGTCTAACTCTCAGACAGATGTAATTCATGGTGAAATGTCAACTTAAAAAAATAAAATAAATAAAAGTGGAGGCTGATACTTCGATGCAAACCGAAGGTTTACCGCCTGGGTAGCCTTGGGGAGCGCAGAGGACTGCTTCGACCTCATTCCCATTTCTCTTCCTTGGCAGCAGAACAACACCAGTTTGACTCACACAGTTTCCCCATCATCCCCCACCCATCCTGGGACCAGTAATCCCTCTTCTTCTTCCACCCCAAGTCGACCCCCTCCCTTCGCCCTTTCCTCCCCCAGGAGCAGCTGGAGGCGCGCTTCATCATCACAACCCCTCCCGCCACTCCCCACCTTTCGCTTCGCATCCCCGACCTCCCAACCCGCGCAGCTTTCGCCCCCCTCCGCGCGCCTTTAGGGCCAGAGATGAGGAGCACCTGCTGAGACCCGGATGCAAAAGGGCGGCGGAGGAAGGGGGAGGCGAGGGTGCCTGTCCTAGGTGGGACCCGGATGCTCTCTCCCCATGACGAAGCGCGGAGCTGGGGGCGCCTCGGCAAGTTCGTGCGCCGGGGGCTGCCAGCCTCGCCCCCTGCCGCTTCCCCGCGCGGCGAGCCCAGACCCCCTACCTGGCAGCTTCAGCGCCCGTGACAGCACCGTAGCCATGCTGGAGACGGGAAGCGCGCATGCGCTCGGCTCTTTTGCCTCCTGGGAAGTGTAGTTCTGCAGCGAGCCCGAATTTAGGTGCGGAGGTTGGGGCTTCTGCGCGCGCCTTGGTGCAGAACGCGCGGCAGCGCTAGGCGGCTGCGGGTGGGGGCGGGCCATAGTTTCTTGGCTTGCCATTTCAGGTGTGTGTGTGTGTGTGTGTGTGTGTGTGTGTGTGAGAGAGAGAGAGAGAGAGAGAGAGAGAGAGAGAAGGGACTCCTGGCTTCACAGAGCCAGAACGACGTATTTTGCTACCCTAATTGGCTGGACCCTATGATCCAAGAAGTGCGAGCTGCAATGCATCTTAGGGGACACGGGGGTGCAACCTTTTCGCGGCGTTGCAAGGGATCCCGGGGTGCGAGGAGGAAAGCGCTGCCGCCAAGCGTTGCAATTAGTGGCATTTGGGAAATAGATTAGTCCCCAGTTGGAGACAGAGCCGCGCCCCAAATTCTAAAAGCCCTCTGAGAATCTGATCAAAGTGTGGAAAGCCGGCTGGGAGAAGGAGAGGGCAGAGAGGGAGTCTAGTACACCGTGCTCTGGTCATTCCTCTCCCATATTCCTGCAGGGAAGTCAGAAAGCGCCTCTGTATGCACACCATACTTTCGAAGTGCACGACTTTCGTCTGGGAACTGTGGTTTATCTTCCAGAGCTACAGTTCCCAGCACCCTTAACCAACTACAGTTCCCAGGATTCTTTGATGGGAATAATGTGCTTTCAGTGTATGATGTGTATGCTCAGTGGTAGAGCTTTGCAGAAGGTCTGGTTCAAACCTCAGAATCTCCAGCTACAACTGGGAGAGACCCCTGCCTGAGAGCCAGTGCAGTCAGCAGTGCGGAGCTAGGTGAATCAATTCAGTATGTTCCTTTGGAGAACGAACATTTTCCACTTAGAAGCTCACTGAGGTCATAAGTGGAAGGAAGACAAGTGGGGTTTGCAGTCAGGATGCTCTTTTACAGGAACTGATATTTCTCCAATCCAGGCTCAGTACCTTTTTTTACTTCTGGCTTGAGCTTGTTGCGTCTTTCCCCCTTCACTGAACAGCCGCCCACCTCTTTTTGGCACCCATATCAACATTTTGGATGTGCAAATAGTACCACCAGTATTTGTTGCTCCAGATGTGTAAATGTTAATACCTCAACACTGGACTCAGTTTTGATTTGCGGCCAAAGGCTGACTTGGCTCCAGCGACGTATTGCTGCAAACTACAGAGTTCAGTCTGCCCTGATGTGAAACTGCCTGTGTAAACATGTGTAGGGCCGCAGCCCTTTGGCTTGGATCAGAAGGTAGCTTTTCAAAGGGAGCCGCATTGCTGATGCCAACATAAAACACAGAGATAATGCAACTTAGCAACTGACTGCTGCATTGTACAAAACTTGTGTTCTTCAGACCTCACTGTGAATAGTCTGCTGGCATTGGCAGGTTCTTGTTCAGACTCCTTTAACCAGCTGTGAAAGGAAAATAAGACTGATTTATATCACTCATGGACCAAAAAGGATTTTTTTAAAAAATTGCAGTGTTATGCACATTTTCCTGTCAGGCCCACTGAATACAGTGAAATGTACCGTATTTTTCGCTCTATAACACGCACCCGACCATAACACGCACGTAGTTTTTAGAGGAGGAAAATCCGTAGGCATGCCACTCGTAGGCATTCCTTCCATAACACGCACAGACATTTCCCCTTACTTTCTAGGAGGAAAAAAGTGAGTGTTATGGTGCAAAAAATACGGTATTTCCAAGTAACACTGCTGCACATACTGCATATTTAAAGTAGTGAGTGATTTGTAATGTGGAGATTCTGAAAAAAAACCTCTTTGATCTTGACAAGTTTCTTTAAATCCCTTAATTTTTTTCAGCACAAAGTCAAAAGTGATTTATTTACTTATATCCTGCCTTTCTTCAAATACTCAAGTTGGCATACAGGGTTCTCCCTCTCTCAATTTATCCTCACAACAGCTCTGTGAGGTAGGTTAGACAGAGACTAACTGGCCCATGGAAAGCTTCATGGCTGAGTAGAGATTTGAACCCTGGTCTCCCAGGTCCTAGTCCTACACTCTAACCACTATACACCACACTGACTAAAATCTGAAATGGATTTCATTGGCTTCAGTTATTGCATTCTGTGCATGTCAGCTCAGAAGTCAGCCCCATTGAACTCAGTGGGATTTAATCCCTGTTGCATATGCACAGAATTGAAGCCTGAGCTGATAATTTGTCTCAGTGAGGTGACAGGATAATCAGGTGCTAGAAACAGTAAATGTTGCACATCCTCCTCATTAATCAGTCCCAAATGAATGAATAAATAAAAAGGAGATAAGGGATGTGGACAGGCTGAGAAAGGCTATTTCACATTAGTTTTATTACGCAATAATTGTCTCATTGTCATTCAAGTGTTAGCACGGGATCCAACTTTGTTTTCCCGCAGAAGGTGCACCAGACATAAAGCTCTCTCAGCATTCTGGTCGTGTTTTTGTTTTGTTTTTTGCTTGCAGGAAAAATGTATGTTTTCCTCTAGTCAGCATGCCTATTCTCATTACAAGTACTGCATGGAATTAGGTTGCATGAGTTTCAAGAGCACCTATTACATAATACCCATCCCATCCTTACTCTCTGCCATTCTTGTGTCATTTTATGACTCAAATGTGGAAGAGCTCAGAGAGCATATGGATATGGAAGAGCTCAGAGAACATAAAGTCTCACTGATTTTAGAAGATTTCCCTTAATTTCCATCTGAAAGATAATGTGTATATGATTGTGGTTCAGTGCTTTCTTAAATTGTCATTTGGCTTACGTTGTTTATATATTCTATAATACTTATGTCCATAGAATAGTTACCATTTGGAGCAGACAAATATATGGAGCTATTATGCTTATGAAAGACATATACTCACCAGGAGATCCTGAGATATTTTCAGTCTGTCAGAGGCTGTAAACTACAAAGGAATAATTGTGATAGTCACTCAAAGAACCCCTGGTGAATTGAAAGCCTTAACGTATCATTAACACGT
Organism: Podarcis vaucheri; assembly: GCF_965113315.1. NCBI lineage: Eukaryota > Metazoa > Chordata > Lepidosauria > Squamata > Lacertidae > Podarcis > Podarcis vaucheri. Next base: position 41,629,494 of record NC_138748.1, on the reverse strand, counting down.
GGCTATATTCTTACTTCCCTTGGTTAAGTATGTAGCCATCATGATTGGCCAACGTAAAACTAGATGAGGACACTGCGACCTCGGAATATAGGTATTTTTATTTAATACATTTGTGCAGCATATTTCAGCAGCATTCAAAGCGGTTTTATTTCAGGCGGCCTGTGCACTTTGAGTGCCGTTCTAATGATAAATTCTCTGATGTTGACAGTTATCTTTACTTTTCCTACCCTGCTGCCTTAACAAGCCATTGTGTCTGTTTTAGACGTGGGCTGCTTTAAGGGATGAGCTTAAGACTGTGATTAAGCATCCGAGCAAAACTAATAGCCACCATGGCTGTGCTCTGCCTCCAGCAAAGCTGAGTACTAGTCGCTGGAAACCACAGGAGGGGAGAGGGCTCTTGTGATCCTGCTTGCTGCTTTCCCACGGAGGCCTCTGGCTGGCCACTGTGACTAGATGGGCCTTTGGCCTGCTCCAGAAGGCCTCTTCTTAAGCTCTTATCCTTCAGAGACAGTTGGGGATGCTCAGCTGGCATGAAGGGAACAGTTTAGGGATGGAAAGGGAGCTGGGTGTTGTCAAAGTGATGATTGCAAGTGCACTCCTGGTTCCTGGTTTGGAGGTTGGGCTTGATGCTGAAATTGCCCAGTGGCATATGAAGTCAGGTGTGGGAGGCAAAAATTTACCATTTGCCTGATAACAAATGTTGGAAATGTAAGGAAACTGAAGGTACTTTTTATCATCTTTGGTGGACATGCCCGAAGATTAAGGCTTTCTGGGAAATGATATATAATGAAATGAAAAAGGTATTTAAATATACCTTCCTTAAGAAACCAGAGGCCTTTCTCTTGGGCATTGTCGGCCAATTGGTGCCAAAAAAGGATAGAACTTTTTTCATGTATGCAACAACAGCAGCAAGAATACTGATCGCAAAGTATTGGAAGACACAAGACTTACCCACCTTGGAAGAATGGCAGATGAAAGTGATTGACTATATGACATTGGCGGAAATGACGAGCAGAATTCGTGACCAGGGAAAGGAGACTGCGGAAGAAGACTGGAAGAAATTTAAGATTTATCTCAAGGACTATTATAAACTTGATGAAGCTTAGAATGTCGAGATTTTACAGAGAGAAAGGGTTGCAGTAATATAAGATTAGATTAAGAAAGGACTATGATGAATTAGGACGGGAAAAAACATTTACAAGTTGCTATAAAAATTTGGACATGAGGATGCAGAAAGGGGAGGTATGGGGAAGTCCGAGGAAAGAAGTTTATGAAAGGACATTATGAAATTATATTTGTTTGTTTGTCTGTTTTCTTTATGTTTGTTTGTTATAAAAACTTTTGTAAAACCAATAAAAATTTTATAAAAAAAAAAAAGGTGTGGGAGGCCTCACCCATCTCTCAAAGTGGCCTACTGCACTCAGCTACTTCTGGATTTTGCCCTCCGGCCGGTTCTGCTCTCCCATCTCTGCTATTGAGTGGCAATAACATAACTGTTGGCTTCTGAGGTGCAGGAATATGTTACTTCCCCAACCACCCAGTGTGGAAGATACAGTGGTACCTCGGGTTACAGACGCTTCAGGTTACAGACTCCGCTAACCCTGAAGTAGTACCTTGGATTAAGAACTTTGCTTCAGGTTGAGAACAGAAATCGTGCGGCGGCAGCGGGAGGCCCCATTAGCTAAAGTGGTACCTCAGGTTAAGAACGGTTTCAGGTTAAGAACGGACCTCCAGAATGAAATAAGTTCTTAACCCGAGGTACCACTGTACTGTGATTCCTGCACTGCAGGGGGCTGGATGACCCTTGGGGTTCCCTGCAACTCTATAGTTTTATGGTTCTATGGTATGCTCTAAATTTTATGCATTGTATGTTTCTATTTTTATTTTTTTTGTAATTAGCTATGAACCAGATGTGGTGAAAAGCAGGGTATACTTTTTTTGAAATAAAAAGGAACAAAGCTGTTTCACCTGTATTATCCATGCAGTCCTTACATTAGTCCTGTAAGATAGGCCAGTGTTACCTACCATGCCCTTGTTGCAGAGAGGGATCCTAGCCTATTATACAAAGGTGAAGTTTACATGCATTGCTCTGTCCACTTTTGCCTCTGGCCAGGGTTGGCCCAAGACATTTTGGCACCTGAGGTGAACCAAAGATGAGTGGTGGTTTACATGGGAAACGGGGGTGTGGGGAGTGGGAGGAGAGTGTCAGATCAACCTTACCCAGCAGCTGAAGTGAGAATCAAAGGCTGTAGCAGTGGGGGAAGGGGTCCACTCTGATGCAGAGCCCAAGAGACCCCAGAGAGCAGTCCTGCCATTTCCTTCCTAGGTGTGGGAGGAGGCCAACAGTGCTTTCTATTTGCCAAGCAGGTGCTGTAGAGGCAGAATGTGACAGGGGTGATGGCAGCCAAGGAGGCTGCAGATCCAGCCTCTAAGGAGAGCGCAGCCATAGGCGCCGACTCCATGGGGCCTGAGGGGGCCCGAGCCCCCTCAAAAATTCGTTTGGGGGGCTCCGCCCCCCCCCAATAATCTCGGGCACCCCTCCAGCAGAGCGCCACCGCCGGTCGAGTCCCTGTCTATCCTGCGTTCGGAACGGGCGCAATACAACTCCCAAGGTGCACCGCGCGAGCGGCGCCCCAAGGGCATGGCGGGCGTCGTAGTTCTTCATTCGCAAGGCGATCGCACGCCTTTAAGAGCGTGTTGTTGCGCAAAGTTGTTGGGCGGCGAGCGGCGCCTTCCGGTGATATCCGTGAACTGTCGCTGGAATCAACAGAAAGGCTCGATAGATTCATTGCGGCGACAGTTGCGTGCTGGGAATCGTTCCTTTCTGGAACTACGGGCGCAATTCCCTTGGCAAAACCAGAGAGTTCCTGCTGCTACACAGACTGCGCCTGTTGCACGCGTGTCCTTTGTGCAAAAACGCCACATATTATACTTCCTGCATTTCGGCCCCAGTGATCAAATGCTTACATTTTCCTCCCCTCTCTTCTGCCCACGCCTCCTCCCCACCTGCTCCCTCGCCAGCCAGCCAGCCGCGCGCCCTAGCCGGAGAGCCCCGGCCGTCCCCGTCGCGCAATCGGCTGGATCTCCCTTCAGCAGGCCGTGCTCACAACTCGGCCCAGGGACCCCCCAGCAGCGGATCTCCGGCCCAGCTGAAGAATCCAGCAACAAGCCCCCTCCTCCCCAATCGCTCCGCCGAAATACGCTCCAAAACCCCCCAGATAGGCCGCCGGCCGCCAAGTCTCATGGTGCCCTGAGAGAGGGTCTCTCCCCAACACCGCCACCTCGAACTGCGTTCTCCTGGCTACCCGAGCGAACCAGCGGCAGGACCCCGGTATGGGCCCCCCCAATATTTTTTATAAGTCGGCGCCCCTGAGCGCAGCAGCCATTGTAGTCGCACTGGGTGATGCATTCCTTGGGGGACAGATCTGCTGCTCCTGTGGGTCCTGCTGCTTGAAGCAGTTGCCTCACAGGTGGGCTGGCCCTGCCCATCCCTACCATGAGCCCCCAGAAGGTCCCTCAGGCTAAAAAAGTTTCCCTATCCCTGGAGTAGGCCCTCATTCAGGTTACAAGATAATACAGTGGTACCTCAGGTTACAGACACTTCAGGTTACAGACTCCGCTAACCCAGAAAGAGTACCTCAGATTAAGAACTTTGCTTCAGGATGAGAACAGAAATTGCGCAGTGGCGGCGTGGCAGCAGCGGGAGGTCCCATTAGCTAAAGTGGTACCTAAGGTTAAGAACGGTTTCAGGTTAAGAACAGACCTCCAGAACGAATTCAGTTCTTAACCTGAGGTACCACTGTACAAGGTGTCACAAGACAATTTAAATGCCAGCACCATTTTATGAAACAGATCACCTGTGTGACTACTGTCCTGTATCCTAAGGAAGCATTCGTTTAAGCTCTCCCTATCACAAGAACCTGAATTACAGTAGGTGGTTGTACTATACAATATAAACACAAATCCATGTCCAAAAAAATGGTAGTCTGCATTAAATCAAGGATATTGGGCGTGAATTATGTTTATGCCCTCTCTGGAGCCAATCTGGGGAAGACACAGCACAAGAGTTAAAAATTCTGCAACGCTCATCATTAATGGGAGCTTTGCCAGCTAGCTAATGATTTGGGGATTATGTTCTGAGGACTCATCCTCATGTTGTTTAATTTGTGGTGAGCTGTGCAATTTTAGCACATCAGCCAAAATATATTAGCTAACATGAAAATGATGGTGTTAATATAGCAGACTCTCTTAAGTGTAAGCACATTAGTTCATTGAGATAAATACTCCATGCAGAGTAATGTAGCTCTATCTTTAATACTGCTAGATTATTATTTTGGCACGCTTTAGCTAGTACTGCTTGGCTGATGTATCTTAAAAATTCACACCTTCTGATACCTGTAAATGCCTCTCATGGATGAATCTTAAAAGCATACAAATTGCTGATCAAGGCTAAACTTTTCATCATTGCTGCTGCATCAAGTGCCTTCATCCTGTTTTCCAAAGTTTAAGATGCTTCCAGGAATTTATTTGCTCTTCTTTCCACAGAATGATGATGAAGAAAACTGCACTGTGCTTGCCCTTTTGAAATGAAAACAGCTGTGAGAAATCCATTTGATCCGGATTATTGTTTGGGCTTCTTTTAAAATTATTTATTTGCTTTCCCCCCAGGTCTTTGCCTTAGCAACCTAAATTGCTAACATATCCAGGGACAGGAGAAATACATCTCAATAATAATAGCTTTTTGGAAAATGCTGTTATGTGATTTGATCCTATGCTTTACTTTTTGATGCTAGTCCACATCACAATACATTATATTATAAAGAGTATCAGAACTAGATATCATCAAAATCTACTATGTGAAATTCCTCTTTTCTAGCACGAAAATCAATATGGTATGCTAATCTGTTCTCAGAACATGCTGTGCTGTGCTATGCTATGCTATGCTGTGGCAAAGTATCATATATATCATTATTCATCCAAAGTATAAGACCCCAAATTACATGCCATGACACACTAGTCTGCTGCTTTACAATTACTAGAATGCAATAGAAATTCATTTGTTAATGGAGCAAGCTTTTTTTCTCCTGCTCTGGACTGTAGGACTCGAACCAATGGCTTCAAGTTACAAGAAAGGAAGTTCCAACTAAACATCAGGAAGAACCTTCTGATGGTAAGAACTGTCTGACAGTGGAACGGGCTCCCTCAGGAGGTGGTGGCCTCTTCTTCATTGGAGGTTTTTAAGTGGAGGTTGGTTGGCTTTAGTGGAGATTCCTGCATTGCAGGGGGTTGGACTAGGCGACCCTATGAGTCCCTTCCAACTACTAAGGCTCCAGGGAACCCAAAACATTAGAAGAGTCCTGCTCGGTCAGAACAAAGATTGATCTAGATCAGCATTCTGTATCCCACAGGGGCCAATCAGATACTTCTGGGAAGCTGAAAAGGAGGTTATGAAGGCAATAGCTCTCTCTCTCATTGTTGCTCCCCATCAACAGGTACTGGGAGGCCTGCTGCCTCTAAACCTGCAGATAGATATAAGTCATCTCAACTAGTCTTATAACTCAAGTCAAGAGATGCCACCATTCTATTATTACAGTGCTTCTCAGTAGAAAGATATTTTTTTTTCCGTCTAGCTTCGTATTGTCTACATGGCAGTGGCCACCCAGGCAGAAGTCTTTCACATCACCTGCCACCTAATCTTAAAAAAATAAAAATAAAATAAACCTGGAGATGCAGCTATAGAATTTGGAACCTTCTGCAGGCAAAGCATATCCCCTATCACTCAGCTATGCTTCTTCCAAATAGGAGGCTTCCAAATACGACCCGCTGTTCTGGGTCGGGGCAGGGAATTCTCCGTATTGCTAGATCATGTTTATTTGGGTCATTTAATCACTCCTGATGCAACCAAATTACTGGGTCTGGCATCAAGAGTCAGCACGGTCTGTCACCTGCCAAAGCAGAGGAGCTGCTGGCCAATGGAGTCGCCGAGGTGATCATCTATTTCCACGTGGGAAAAGTGCCCATTGGCAGAGAAAGAAATGGCATGCAAAAGAGTTGTGCTTTGCTCCAGGTAATCCCCTCTTGTCAGGAAATAAGAGATCACCCCGAAAGACCCCTGTGACATCACAGGGGCCCCCAGGGTGATCTTCAGTTTCCTGGCAGGAGTAGTAGAGGGAACCTATTAGCACCACTGGCACTGAGCTGGGAACAAGCAGTGATCAGCTGCAAATCATCATATTAGGAGGATGTCTGGAAAAGCACCTGGAAAAATACGGGTGGAGGTGGAGGAACTGGGATTGGCTGCAGCTCCCTGCTGCACACCCAGGTGGGTTGCTGTGTAATATGTAAAATGGTCATAAGGTTCTCAGCCTGAAAGACATTTGCAGGTCAACTCTTCCGTTTCAGAATGCAGACTTCTCTTGAGACATTGAAATCCCCATGTAGTGTTGGTGTGATGTGAACAATGGGTTAAATTACACCATGCTTGTTGTCATGTCTTGAGGAGCACGTCCCCCATGTCTGGATGGTCCTAGATAAGGGTGTCAGGTGCACTGGGTTACCGTAGCAACACCAGCAAGGTCGAGTGCATGACTTGCTGAGTCGTTCACCCTCCCATTGGTTCAGGAATGCTTTCATTATGTCCTGTTGTCCTGCCCTGTCCTGTTAGGGTCTGACTGACTCTGGATCTGTAAGAGGCAGGGGAGGAGCCTGTGGGTTTTACACAGCAGCATTTCTGTCTTTACATATGTATCTTTACTTCAAAGACCAGAAGAATGTATATGATAGCATTGTCTTGTGTCTGGAGAAAATAAACCCTTTGTTACTAGGAACTGTGTGGGAGAAAAGTTTCCCCCTTAAATGGGGACGCTGAAACAAGCTGTCCTGCTGGGAGCAGGAAATCTCCGAAGACTCTGCTGGGGCTCCCCATACTCTGCTGATACCACACACTGGTTGAGGTGTGGTGAACTACCAACTACCAGTACTTCTACAAGGTCAAAACCATGTGTCCTGGTGCTCTGTAGATTTGGAAAACCCAATAATCTTCACAGCAAAGAGCTTCTTCCTAGCTGGGCACCCAGCTTTGGGGAGATCATCAGACCAAGCATTCTTTAGTTCAACCTGTGCCAGCCTGGTGTCCTTTAAATGTTTAGCACTACCATTTCCATCAGCCCCAGCAAGCACAGCCATACTGGCTGAGACTAATGGGAGCTGTTGTTAAAAACTTCAGCAGGCTGGAGAAGGCCTCTCTCAGACCATAAGGCAGCAACTAAAGGCTATTAATAATAACTGACATTTACAGAGATATGCCTTTACACAAAGCAGTCTAAAAACATGGTGCAGATTTGCAAAGGATGGGTGACAGCCCCATCTGGCACAAATAACCATATCACCAATAAATCCCGTGGTGCTCGGATGGTTTTCATGGGTCCTGTGTGTCTATAGCATACTTTATGTATGCCAGTTGCCTGCAGTGGATTTGTTTTTTAATCAGATTGTTTTACACTGCCTGAGGAAATCACCACCCACTGAAATGCATTCACTTCTGAAACTAAACTCACTATGACAGATATACATCACCATGATCCAGTTACATAGGTAAGGCATGAAAACAGCATTGTACTGTATTATATTGCATTCTAGCAAAATGTCTATTATTATAACAGGTGGTATATGTGGAAGGAGGACTACATAAGTTGTTCCCTTGGAGTGCAGCGAATCTAAGTATTCTGCATTTTACCATCTTGCAGAATCAGTGGAGGCCCAGCCACTTACCATCCTGAGTATAGGACTAGGTTTGCTCTCACTGTGTCCCTATATGCATTCCTTACAAAAGTTATTTTCCATGTAAAAAACAATTGGCAGTCATTTATGTGGGAGAAAGTAGCAGGCTGCACTTGGAAGCAACAGTGAGGTGGGGGCTGTATTACCCTCTGCCCATTGTGAAATTAATGTCTGAGTTGAGAGGTCAGTTCAAATCTCAGAAGATCTCCCACATTGTGGTCTTGGTCACACAAGAGTGTGACAGAATCTTGGGAACTAACTTTTATACTGAGAGTCTAAATGTGATGAGGGTGTTGATTATTACTACAATTTATAATATATTGACAGCAACACTTCTAGTGGCTTATAGATTTTTTAAAAGACATAAACAAAGATCAAAATGGTTAAAACAACAAACCCCAAATTCAACTGAACAATAGCAAGTGTGGCAAATGGAAGCTTCAGGAGGGATATTGGGCAAGAAAGTAGGATCACTGAACTGTTTCAAGTGTGTTTTGCAACCCATGATGCAAGACAATATTCATGGCTTGTTTTATAAACCACAGCTAGTACATATTTGCACAGCACATCTTAATGTACTGGCTCACTTTTGAACCCAGGACTCCACTAGTTCAGTCACTAGATTGCAATACCTCATGTTTCTTGGGAAGTCTCTTATACAACTACATTGATTAGGTCTGCTTGTGTTTAGCTTGGCAGCCCAGGAACTTAAGAGTAGAGGAGTGCGTGTCAAACACACACACAAAAACCCAAGTCCATTCTCCTTGTTTACTTTGACAGAAATAGTTTTGGCATAGTGTCTCAAGGATGAAGTAATCAGCAGCAAATTAATTGGCAATCAACGGAAACAACTTAGGGGAACAAATTCACGACTTGCTGGCTAGAAATTTCTGTCTTCCACAAAGGGAAGCTACTTAGTAGTGGAAACTATGGAAAGCAAGAGAGACCATCTAATGATACTGGCTGCCAAAGAATTGTGGGGCTACGAAGGTAGCAGGGAGCCATGGACCAGAAGCTGCTGCTGAACAGGAGAATAAACTTTGAAAAGGCACTATAGTGCCACTGGCAGAAGTTTATGGTCCCATACGGCTCCCATGTGTTGGGGAGATGTTCAGCTTGAATGGGTGGATGGGAGGGGAGGGTGAGAAAGGAGCAGCTGGAAGAAGCTCCAAACAAAGTTGGGGGAAACATGTGGAGTAGGGAGAAGAAGTGGGACACGTCACTCATTGTGAGCTGAGGTCCAGAGGGGTGGCAATGAAAGAGGAGGAGAAGCAACAGAGCCTTGTTGGGAGCCTCGTCTCAGGAGGATTGTCCTGTGGAGTCCAGGTAAAGTTTGCATGTAGACTCATCCTTTCCTTAGTCAAGGAATAATTTGTGTCTTCCATAGCTGATGACATAGCTGATTACATGACATAACAAACCATCTCGAAATTTGAATGTGGCAAGTAGTCCAGAAGAGAAATCCAGGCAGAAGAAAGTAGACTCTATCTGAAAAAAGCTCAGTCTTACTTAACTGAATGTTCATAAAAGCTCAGAGTAGTAAGCAGTGCAAGATGAGTTTCTTGCAAGAAGAAAGTAAATAACTGTAATTGTTTCTGTGTGGATATTCTGCGTGTGACAATATAAGCCTCTGAAAGGTACAGATTACCTATCTAGGCTATGTAGTTATAATGTATCTGTTGATGCACAACTGCAAAGACCCAAAGTCATCCTATTTTCTTCATTTTCTTCTTATTTTATTCATTCCAAGACAACTTGCCACTTCTAGTGTAGACCCCCATCTATCTATCTATCTATCTATCTATCTATCTATCTATCTATCATCATCTATAGTGAATAATGGGCAAATTATACCTAGAGGTGAATCTATCTAGATCTTATATCTTCTTCTTTTATAACCATTGCATTTTCTCTAATGCAATGTAACTCATTTTCAAAATCTTTTTAAAAAAAAACAAAACCCAATAAAGCTCTGCAAATGAAAGCCAACTAAGAGACAGTTAATGTAGCAGGAAGCCTGAAAGGCATATTTATCTCTCTTGATCATTGAAAATGAAAGCCTGATATGCTCAGCATAGTAATCAGAGAATAAGCAATGAAGCATATAATTTTATTGCATCAAATTCTATGGGCAAAATTGGGCAAAAGAGTTTTAAAGACCGAGGCACACAAGGTATCTCCAGCTTTGTTTAAAATCTCAATAGCTACAATTTTTCATGCACAAATTTCACTTCATATTTTGAGTAGAAACATATGTCTTCATTAAATCTATCAATTTAGCAAATTCTTAATTTGCTATCAGATCTGAATTATTATGTGCAATATTATTTAGCAAGTTGTGTGACACAAATTCATTTTCCCCTTCATTCTAAGGACTACTAATAGCATGTAATACATATATGGACCAAATTACCTGAGTTCAATGAGACTTCTTGCCTGATCCTGAGACTTTCTGCATGAGCATGTCAGTCCTGAAGATGATGCATTTTAACTGCTTATAACAGCATAACAGCATAAGGTTTGGTAAGCTAATGGCATGGTAAGCCATTGTTACCCAGTAATATATCTATCACAGATACGTTTATTTTTGTATTTACTATCATTGTACCAATAATTTAAACCAGTAGTCTGCATCAGGATACCGTATTCCAGCACAATAATGTAAAGTAATAGGGGGCTGAGGATTTTCCAGAGGAATTTTTTTTTTTTTTGCCACTTTCAACTTTCTTCAGTTAGTCTGGATGGAAGTGTTTAACCAGGGCATTGCTTTAAAAAAAAAAAAAGTGCAGAAGCAGCCTGTGTTTTAACAGCAGAAGCAATTGAATATGCTACTTATAATCACTGAAATCCGAATCACATCTCTCCTAATTCAAACACAATTTTTAAATCAGTGGCAAAACCTGGAAATGTGTGTCAAGCTCTCCTGTTTTGCTCAAAATTGTATGAGAGCAGTTTACAAATATCTGAGCAACTGAAAACTAGTTAAAGGTCTTTAACCTTCCTTAGCAACACTCCCACTATTGCTGGCCCAGTATTGTTTTACTCAACAGATGCAGTCAAAAGCAAGCAAAAGCAGACCTCACTTCCTCACATTCTTGTGTTAAGTACAGCATGTTCTCATCAGGCTGCAGGAGATAGCAGCCTCTCGGAAATGAAGGCCATATTTGGCAGTGGGACAGAATAACCTTGAATATCTGCAGCTGTAGGGGGGGGGTAAGAGTTCTGTGGTGATGAAAACTGAGGGGGTGAACATTTCCCCTTTGCCGTAAGGATTTAAGACAGATGCACATAAAATCTCTCTTTGCTATGTCTCTGCTTATCTCTGTCATATGTAGGAATAAAATATATTGGAAATAGAATACCTTGGGGAGAAATGTTGAAAGCAAATAGGGGAGAGAAAATTGGGGAGGAATCTGAAGCTGGGAACTGACATATTTGCGCATTATTTGGCTGCAGAGTGTAGAATCCTGGTGACCTGAGAGCATCACACACGTCTAGTTGCAGCAGATGTTGTTGTTTTTTATCGCATGGAAGAGGAATGTCATGTGAGGAGAGGGGATGAGAAATGAGGATATAGGATAGGAATGACAAATTCCCCATACATTCTTTAGGGATGGTGGGATTCATGACTAAAAGAGATGGGGAGATTCATGTTGGTGGTCACACCTGTTTGTTTGTGTTTTTCAAATAGCATCTGCTTGTTGAAAACTTTTCTGTCCCACTTTTCCTTCAAATGGTCCTCAGCAGCTGACAACATTAAAAGCATCAATAAAAAGGAAAACAATTAAGGAGAAATAATACAGACAGCAAGAGATCAAGAAAAAATGGCAACAGCTCAGCAGATGTAAGGGGCATTATTCCATCCTCAAATCTTCCTTTAAATTGTCTGACAAAACCCAAGCGGTAAAGTTGACAGGCAGGCCTCTCTATGGAGGGCAGTACAAAATTTGGATAAAGGGATGTATATAAATCAAATAATAATAACAGTTATGTCCTGTGGTCAGGAAAGCCCACTAGTGTGTTTCCACCCATCATATTTCAGACAACCAGTGAGACTTCACTTCTTTGGGTCATGGATTTAGCCTGGTAGAATCTGGCCTGTCATTTGTTGAGCCGTTTTTGAATTCAGTGGACCAAAGCAAGACTAGGCAGAACTTGGCAGGTTTTGCGCATAGAAATATCTGCTGGATCATTGATGGAGCCTGATGGTGCCAGAGGTGGAGATTTCAAAGCATTGAAAGGACCACACGAGGCTTTTGGGTCAAGGAAATGATCAAACTCTTTCTCAGAGGCCCATACTAGTTGCGATGTTGATAGATAGGACAATGTCTCAACATAAAACTTCCCCAATCAAGTAGGAAGAAAGAACATAAAAACATAAGAGGAGGCTGCTTGATCAGGCCAATGGCCGATCTAGTCCAGCATCATGTTCTCACTGTGGTCAACCAGATGTCTCTGGGAAACAAGAGCACCTTCCCTGCCTGTGTTTTCCAGCAACTAGTATTTGGAAGCATTATTGCCTTCAACTGTGAAGCCAGAGCATAGCCGTCATGACTAGTCGCCGTTGATAGTCTCACCCTCCATGAATTTGTCCAATCCTCTTTCAAAGCCCTCCGTGCTGGTGGTTGTCCTGTGGACGTGAGTTCCATAGTTTACCTAGGAGTGGAGGTTGGATTTGTTGATCCAAAGGAGCCTGTGTGAAGAGTTCAGACTCATTCCCCCTCTGCCCCCTACCTTCCCGCTGCCCCACAAGTGCTTTGCTCTCAGAATTAGCGCTTTTGGCATAGGAACTCAACGCAGCATGGAGGCATACTGTATGGAGGTCAGCTTTGGGCAGGAGGAGGGCTGATGCACTCCTCATCACTCAATGCCGACCTCACCTTTCAATATGATGGCACCAGATCCATATTTCATCTCACAGATCTACTGCCATGGTGTCTAGCTTGGCCCATATTTTAACACCATTTCATTTAAGCCGACATGGAATGAATGCTGACTAGCACTGCAGCCGTGTTTTGTTCTGTTTCAACACAAGCGCAGAGCTTGATTCAAACTTTGGCAGAGCTAATGAGAATCCTTCCAGCAAGATTTGGCTCAAGAAGTTCCCCCACAGGATATGTTCTCACGTGGACTTGCTTCGGCAGTCAGCCCTTCTCCTGAGCCAACTGGATTAACTAGCTTCCATGGAATGGCTTGAAGGAGGAGAAGAAGTAATTATCACTTATGTCAGCGAGAAATTCTAATATAGTGGCAGCGAAATCATTTGTTTTCCAATAGGCACTGCATTAATAAAATAGATGCTTGTAGATGAAGCAAGATTGGTTGAGAATCAAGGGAAATGAAGTCAGTGCTTTTGTGATTTTTTCTTCTTTTTTCTTTGGTCACCTTTGGAGATGCCATGGTATCTGGGTTGGCAACCCCCACGCTAACCCCTTATTTGCACAGTTGCTATATATGTACAAACTCTACATACTCCAGAGTCTATGGCTGTGTACACACTATACCTTTAAAGCACATTCAAAACACGTGATTTCCCCTCAAAGAATTCTGGGCACTGTAGTTTATTAAGGGTTGCTGGGAACTGTAACTCCATGGCTAAACTGCAATGCCCAGAACTCTTTGAGGAGAAGCATGTGCTTTAAAGATATCATGTGTTTGCAGCCTATATGCATAGTTGAGAACATTGCTATGGAGTCACAGCATGAGACCACACATCCACTTGCATGCTTATGACTGAGGCACTTCCCTCAGCTGTGACATCTTGAAATTAACCTTCAGTGCTGTTTTTAGGCTGATTTTGCTGTTCTGCTGGGTTTAATTAAAAACAAACCAACAAACCCAAACATTTTTTCACTGATACAGTTGTGATTGTTTTGAAACTATGGTGGCCGCTCCAGGATTCTTTGGACCGAGAGTAGGCTGTTAAATGTTCCTGCTAAAGAAAGAAACAAACGACTGCTCCCAAAGACGCCTGGTTGGCAAGCTCCATCGAAAGAGACACCCAGGATGGGGAAAGAGGATCAAAATGGGCAGGGGTGGTGAGAGGAGAGCTGGGAGGGGTAAGAGATTGTAAAGTGTAGACGCAGAGAACAAAACACTGGACTGTCCTGCTGGCTGGATCTAGAGGCACAGATTCTGAGGGAGCTTGGCTTGGGGCCAGAGCCCTTTCTCGAGCCCAGAGCATGGGGTAGAAAGGGGGAAGAGAACTGTAAGCTCAACAGAAAGCCAAAAGAGCATGCATTTGCATAAAACATGTGTCTGCCTCCCTGTCTGAGGCATAGGGAAACCTGTGACCTGATAATGTTAAGGTGACCTGGCTTTTGAAGGGATTCCAGTCACTCGAGGAAATTTGTTCACCTTTCACGGTGTCAGGAAATACACACACCCTCCTGCAGGTCAGTGCGTAGACTGGGGTCATGGAGAGAAGGTGTGGCTCAGTGGCAGAGCACATGCTTTGCTTGCAGAAGGTCCAGGTTTAACCTCTGATATCGCCTGAAACCCTGGACAGCTGCTGCCAGTCGACGATACCAAGATAGATAGGCTGACTCTCCAGCTTGGTCTAAGGTAAGTTCCTATAGCCTATGTCTCTAATGCCCCTTGAGGTGACACCTTGGCCCTCAAAAGCTGTGACACTGAGGGGTCCAATACACCCTGATGGGGCCTTTCCCCAATATCTGGTCCAGCATTACAGTAGGGGCAGAGGTGGTGACAGATTCATGCCAAAAGCCCAGACCTGAGATGAGAATGTCTGCGCAACAGCCCAAGGTTTGCTGACCCTCAGCCTTACTTTGGAGGAAGAGGCAAGCATTAATTTCCTCAGGAGAGTGAGGAAAATCCTCAGGGATGATTCACACCCTGGCCGGCACTTTCTTGATCTCCTGCCCTCGGGCAGGAGATATAGAAGCATGATTAGTCGCACCAACAGGGTAAAGAACAGCTTCTATCCGTGGGCTGTTAGGCTGCTGAATGAAAAGATAACAACAGGGCAACTGACTTTCGGGTTTGGTGGGTGTGCGTCAGTAAACGAGGGGAATTAAGACTAAGAGAGCTGAGTGGGGGGTGCTTGTGTAATCTCACTGAATACAAGTTGTACAAGTGACAATAAAGTATTTCAATGTGTATTTACTTTGGAGGAAGAGGCAAGCCTTAAAATGAAACTCCTTCATCTCTGCCTCTTAGCTGCTGTTGCAACTAAGAAGTCCCACATATAATCTTGCCTAACCCAACTCTGGCTTCTGCTGGACAGCTCCTCAGTTGGTCTAGGCCACTGGATCAGTCCATGCTCTGACTGTTGGTAGCCACTGCCCTGCTCTGGGTTGATAGAAATGGACACAAGCTCTGCTTGTCTGAAGGACAATTACGGTAACAAAAGAGCGACCACCACAAGTGATAAGGGGCCTGTCATACTACCTTCAGCTGTCTGAAAATATAAGCATAACCAAAACAATTGTCCCCAGTCTTAAATTATAAACACTAGGCACAGGGAAATGGCATTGTTTTATAAACAATACTGTTGTCTCGCCAGCGGTAAAGAATGTTACACATCAAAATCAATAGGAATTCAAAGGATGATAATATGGGAAATGGAGGAGAGGAACGGGTCTCAGGAGACCCAGAAAATGCAACATCTGGGATTTGTGTTTGAAATTTTACAGTTTATGTTTTATAGAACCTGTGATCAAGAAGGTCAGGTTTTGGATCCCCAGATGTGAAGGGATTTATTGCTGCCTTTCATATCCTAAACAAAGCAAGATCAAAGTCACCTCGTCTCGTAGGACCAAGGCTGCCGAAAAGCGGGTGCATCCTCCTCTTTGGTCTATTTGACCTCAGAGATTTGTGCTGCCGTTTCAGCCTTTTGATATTACATACTTTGGTCCTTCTCTGCTGGGAATGGCTGATCAGACATTTTCATTACGGAATTCATTTTAAAAGGGAAGACTGTTTATTTGGAGGGGGGAAAGGGGGAGTGATTAATTATTAATAAGAATTTATAGAGAAAGTCAGTGAGAATATTATTACCAGTGAAATATGGTACGGCTGGTACTTCAGGAAAAATAACCTCCAGCAAATCATAGAGAGTAAGAGTGTGTGTGTGTGTGTGTGTGTGTGAGAGAGAGAGAGAGAGAGAGAGAGAGAGAGAGAGAAAGAAAGAAAGAAAGAAAGAAAGAAAGAAAGAAAGAAAGAAAGAAAGAAAGAAAGAAAGTGGTAAGCAGGTTCCAAGTATTTAGAGAAGATATTCTTGCATAAATACATATTTTATTTAAACAGTTTAATAATGCAGCCCTATCCATGTTTACATTGTTGTTTTAAATGCTGTGATATTGCCGCCACCAATTTCAGTGTCAGTCCTCGGGTTAATGTGGACTATATATGTATATCATCTTGGCCTTAAAGCAACTTACCTGAAAGAGGGGCACATATGCATCCTTCCTGCTTTTGGCCTGAAGTTCTAGAACTGAACTGTACGTATGGGAGAATTTTGTCGTGGGGTGGGCGGAACTGGTCCAAAAACCCCGCACCAACATCCCACTTTGAAATGTGTGCAGCTTGCATGCCTTAATTTGTAGAACAGCAGGCCAAGGGGCTCAAGCCTACCTGAAAACCAGGCATTTGGGACAGTAGGTTTAGGAGAAGGAGGGGGGTAATTATGATGGTGATGGTTGTGAACTGCCCTTCAACAAGACTTCTCAGACTGGTAAGCAGTCTACAGTAAAACACAGAATAAAAACACCACCAACAAAAACCACCATTATCATAATTATCATAAATATAGCCGGCTGCAGCACAGAACATAATCATAAAGCGATGGAGGAGGCATCTCATTAACCTGTGCAGGCCAGGTGGAACAGATACATCTTCATTTGGTGGTAAAAAGACTACTTTTCCCATTGGTCCTGAGCCACACTGGCTGGGGATCATGGGAGTTGGTGTCCCACAATGTCTGCATGGTCACGGAATTCCCATCTCTGGTGTAGACTGACAGTGCAATTTTATGCACATGTACCTGAGCTCAGTGGGACTTATATCTAAGTATATACATATGGGGTGGAATTGCATGGATGGAAAAGGGTACCACACTGGGGTGTCAGAGGTGGTGTTGTCCATTTGGTAATGTAAAACCTGTTTATTTGAAATTGTAAAACTTAAAACATTTGAAAGTGAGGGGGGACTGCAAAACTAAGATTGAAAAATTCTGTTGAACTCAGCTAGACTTCTTTTTGAACAGCCATAGAATCGGAGGGCTTGTCTTTTTTCTTAGCAGTGTTAACCTAACAATGATTAACACACATAAAACAAGAAGGAAACTATATTTCATTAAATATGGAAATGAACTCAGATTTATTCATATTTGAACCAACTCCGACTAATTCCTAAGGGTACCAAGTGGCTGGGTTGGAGCTGTTCCCAGGCTGTTAGGAGATGAAGGTCATACTTCAATGGAAGGGTAATTGAATTTTCTCAGGGGTTTACCATAAGACCAAGCAGCTGAAATACATGAATTCTGTGTCTCTGCCATTTTTGTTTTTTATTACTTTGTCAGGCATTTCTCAAACGAGAAACTATGCAATTCTGATTAATCATGATATAAACCTTATGGATGATGGCTAGCAATACTGACTTAGCCCTCTCAAGGCAATAACAAAATCCTCCCCAGTTTAATGAAAAGCAAATTAGCACAACTCCTGACCAACTCGAGGAAGGCTGTGGTCAAACATCCATTTGTAAAGCAAAATGGGGCACACAGTGAATCAGTCATAGGACTGTTTTCCCATAGGCCCAGCCTCTGCTTGTATTACCTCAACTCCTTTCATTCCCTTTTGTGTGAATCAGACCTGACGGTGTCTAGTTTGTGTACAGCCAGTGGCCTAACATCAGGGGGGCCACAGGGAAAATTGCCCCAGGCACAAAACTGTTAGGAGGGCAAAATTTGGTATCGTAATGCCTTAGACAAATGTTGTGAATGTGGCCATAAAATAAACCCATCAGACCTGCGACAAAATCTTGTAGCATAGAGCCACAGGATTCTAGCCACTTCATTCTTCAAGCTTTTAATGCTTAATAGGTTATTGTATTTTAGTGTTTTGTTGGAAGCCGCCCAGAGAGGCTGGGGGGACCCAGCCTGTTAAGTTGTGGGTGAACATATCAGACGACACAGCGATTCTTCAAACAGCTCTTGTTTATTCACAGGCCAGAACAGAACTGAACTGAAGGGTTCAGTCAGCCTGCTTATATAGAGCTCCAGTACAACGTAACTGTAACAATTTTCTAAAACTATCCAATCACTGAACGTCACTTTCGATCCCTTATTTGCATAACTATCTACAGTATCCCCCTGCTGGCCCAGGGTGAGAACTTCAGTACATAACACAGCCAGATAGGTGGGGTATTAATAATAATAATAATAATAATAATAATAATAATAATAATAATAAATCTATTCTCCCTTTCCCTGATTTTCTGACCCCCTCCCTCTCTATAAGCATTCAACGAACATGGAACACTCAGTCCCCACTGGGCTGTTCTAAGGTCTCCCTTTGTTTTCCCCCCCTACTCAGTTGTACTTCTGCATACCTTGGTTGCCCCCCAGGCCTACAGCTGCAATCTCCTTGTATGCTGCTGGTGCTGTTTTCATGACATACACAATGACACTCAAGAGTCTGAACACTGGAAGTAGAATGAAATGCTAAGAGGCATTGTTTTTATTGGATCATTTGTTGGAGGGAGTCAGGCCAAGCAACTGAACTTCAGACTCCTTTATTTTCCATTTAAAGGTTGTTTATACGCAGAATGTCGTATCAGAAAAACAGATAATACGGGGGGTGGGGGTGGAATGTGGTGGTTGTTTTTTCTTCAGCCAATAGACACTTGTAGATGGATTAATCCAATATATAAGGTTCCAGTTAAGAAATAAACAGTTTCGCTGTGATGAACTGACAGATTAATCCAAAAACCCTCATCATATCAATAAAACATGGCTTTCTACTTGACAGTTAGGATTTAAATTGTTCCAGAATAAAATGAATTGTAGCTGTATCTTCTCAGAAGACATGTCAAGCATTCCCCCTTTCGTACATTTGTCTTTAAAAAGAATTCAGTCTATTCATTTCTGTTGTAAACAAGTATGTATTTAGCCAAGCTTGAATTAAAGGGGAAGCCTTATTTCTCCAAGTCTTTCAACGACAAGGCGCTTGCCAGCCACTTCCTACTTTCTCTGCTGTAAGAACATTTTTAAGGCGCAACAGAGTCAATGGCCTTGTCGGCCTTATACCAATTCATCTAGTAACCTTGATCCGATAGGATCTAATTTCCTGGCATTTCCATCAAGTCTAGGCAAGGAACACAGGAAGCAGTCTTATACTGAGTCAGATTATACTGAGTACACCTTGCTCAGGACTGTCTACACAGACTGGCAGCAGCTCTCCAGGATTTCATACAGCAGATGGCAAGACAGTAGGGGAGCTCACCTGGCTTCCTGTCACCAGCATTGGGAGTGGCAAGGCCTCTCTCCCTCCCACCAAGCAGCAGCAAAATGGGGGGCAGGAGGGCAAGGGAGCACTACTCCTCTACCCCAATGACCGCCACTGAGCTGGAGACATTCCCAGCCCTATTTGGTGGGGTGTCATGGATTAAACCTTGGGTTTTCTACATACAAGGCAGATGCTAATTATCATTATTATTATTATTTATTTAATTAATTTCTATACCGCCCTATAGCAGAAGGTCTTAGGGCGGTTCACATAAAATATCAAATACATAAAATAAAATAAAAAACAACAATCATTTTTTTAAAAAAACAACAACAACAACAACCCCAAAGAGCCAGCATTTTTAAAAGGGCATAGGATGTCGATCAAGTCAGGTAAAGGCCTGGTTAAAAAGGAACATTTTTGCCTGCCGCCTAAAGGTGTATAGTGAAGGCACCAGGCGAACTTCCTTGGGGAGATAAAATTAAGGCCCAAGTAAATGCCATGTTAATTGGAGGATGCATGCTTTTTGAAAGGGAAGCCTGCGAAGAAGAAGAAGAAGAAGAAGAAGAAGAAGAAGAAGAAGAAGAAGAAGAAGAAGTTGAAGTTATTATTTATTATTTATACCCCACCCATCTGGCTAGGTTTCCTCAGCCACTCTGTGCGTCTCCTATCAGAATATTATTATTATTATTAATAAAGTGATAAAACTTCAAACATTAAAAACTTCCCTAAACAGGGCTGCCTTCAGAAAGTCAGATAGTTGTTTATTTCCTTGACATTTGATGGGAGGGTGTTCCACAGGGTGGGCACCCCTCCAGACTGGGAGAAGTGGGGCCGGTTAATTTAACTCATCCAGATACTATTTGCATGCCAGTGGAGGCTTCCCTCAAAATGGCAAGGATCCTTTTTGCTGAGGTCATTTCTGTCTGACCTTGGCAAGGAGAGATGCAGTTAAACTAAACACCCCCCCCCATCCCACACAGTCCCCAGGCAACTCAGGATTTCCTTCCATTATTATTTACACAGCAACAAGTGCACTGTCTCTTTGGCCCTCTGGGGGTCCTCCCTCCTTGCAACACCAGCAAGCAGATGTGTCATTCTGAAATTCATATTGCAATGAAGTTGGAGAGAAGTGCTCGTTAAACTCCTGTTAAACTCATCATGCTAATCCTAACAGATTTAGCATGTTAGCACATGCTTGTTGTTCAGCGGTAATACAGTGGTACCTCGGGTTAAGAACTTAATTTGTTCTGGAGGTCCATTCTTAACTGTTCTTAACCTGAAGCACCACTTTAGCTAACGGGGCCTCCCACTGCCGCTGTACCGCCGCCATGCGATTTCTGTTCTCATCCTGAAGTAAAGTTCTTAACCTGAGGTACTATTTCTGGGTTAGCGGAGTCTGTAACCTGACGCGTCTGTAACCCGAGGTACCACTGTACTGCCAATTAGAACCTTTTTCTCACTGGGCTGCATACTTTGCTGCCCTAGTCCAGCAAGGGAGATCTGCGTGGCAAAGTAGACTCTGACATACAGAAGGTGCTAACATAGGTAACTAACTTCATGCTTGTCTTGCTAGCCCAGGACTAACTGCTCTAACAGGCAGCAGCACTCCAGGGTCACAAGGTAGAAGTCTTCCCTGGCCCTATTATTAGAGACCCCTTTTAACCGGAGATGCCAGCGATGTAAGGGGCCTTTCTACATCCAAGCATGCCATTGAGCTACAGCCCCTTGTTCCGATTCAGCAGTAGCCAGCAGGTTTTCCCAGGGACAGCGGGGAGTCTGAAAAAGACTCTGGCGGTTCCCTCCCTGTGAGAAGCGAGGTTACAGGGAACCAGGCAGAGGGCCTTCTCAGTGGTGGCGCCCACCCTGTGGAACACCCTCCCACCAGATGTTAAGGAAATAAACAACTATCTGACTTTTAGAAGACATCTGAGGGCAGCCAGATTTAGGGAAGTTTTAATGTTTGGTGTTCTATTGTGCTTTTAATTCTATTGGGAGCCACCCAGAGGGGCTGGGGAAACACAGCCACTTGGGCGGAGTATAAATAACAAATATTATCATCATCATCATCATGGGACAAACGAAAGAGTGGATGAGCGCTTAGGTATGTGCAACTGAAGCAGATTAAAGCACTCTGTCGCTCTAGTACAACAAATCCACTTTAAAAAAAGAATTAGACTTCTCACACTTTAGAAACTGATAAGGAAATGCGCTGAAAAGTGTGGAATGAACCATGATTAACAGGACAAAATATAAGCAGCCCACAAGCAAATCAGGACGAGTGTATGTTATATACATATAGTCATATAATCTCCTGGCAAAAATGTCAGAATGAATGCTCAATAAAGACCAGATAGGATCTAACCTCTATGTAAACTTTATGCAAGCAAATCAGGATGAATGCTCAATAGATTGCCTAGACTCCATTACAGTATTTGGGGGCCTGTGAGTGATGCACATCATTCAAAGGCTTCTTTCCTTTCACTGTCAACCCTATGTGAGGGCTGTTTTGAATATGCAGAAACAGCATATGCCAGAGTCCTGCCTGGACAGCAGCACTTCAGGCTGTATAGGAAGGACTGAAGGCTTGAATGCTCCCCTGCTTTTCTGCACATAGAAAACTAGCTTGTCAAGGATAAGGCTTTTTTCTGACTGGCTACTTTTCTAGAGATGGGGAGTGTACATGGAAGGACCATAGCTCAGAGCTAGAGCATCTGCCTTGCATCCAGAAGGTCCCACAGTCAATCCCCAGCATCTTCAAGTGAGGCAGGGAGAGACCACTGTCTGAAATCCTGGAGTGCTGCAATAGAAAGTACTGGGCTAGATGGACCAGTGAGCTGGCTTGGTATAAGGCAAGTTCCTATGTTCCTTCGGAGGGCTGTTCAACACATGCCTTCCTCACCTGGTGTTGTATATAGTGATACAGCCTAGTGAGGGCTGTACCACGTGTTATTTTGGCACATACAAACTGATTCTGAAAGAACAGGAAATCAAAGCAGGTTTTATCCTTTTCTTACAACAGGAACAGAAAGATGAAAGCTCTGGTTGTGCCCATTGTGGGCACCCTGACACTTCTCCTTTTCTTCCACCTCCTGCCCAGCAGCAGCTGTCAGAAGGCATTTCAGAATCACATTCAGCAGTGGAATTACAGAGAAGGAGGTAAGAGGTGCTAGCAAGCCAAGGCAGAGGCAGGAGTCATTTGTAAGCTGTTTGAGGGCAGGGGCCTGTCCACTTTTAGTTTTCTAACTCTGCAAGTTGCCCATGCGCACTGATAGCACCGTCTTAATATGAAGAAGAAGGTTTCTGATAAAGGCTTGTGTGAATTCTGGTTTCCTGCCCAGTCGTGAGTTCATCACCAGTAGGGTTGCCATATTTCAAAAAGTGAAAATCCAGACATAAAAGTTGTTGAGCTTTTTCCCGGACATTTCAGCCCTGACATATGTTTCTGACAACCGAATCTTGGTTATTATGGATGTATGGCAACCCTTCACACTACAGGAAGCCAAATATATAATGCTACAGTATTTGTGTACATGCAGGTATTGGGAGTTGAAGTGCCACCTGGTGACTGCGAATGAGTCTTAGTACTGTGGTTTTGCCTAAAGGAAGGGTGGGGGATCTCAACACCTGTCCTGCAGAAGAAGTACAGTCACATGCTTCCACCACAGAATTTTATCTTTGGATGAATGCGCTTACTAACCCAGATAGAGTATCAGTTGCAATTATTATTTGTGGGATGTGATTGCACAAGTAAAGTCACTAGGCTACAGTCCTCAATGAGATTTACTTCTAAGTAAACACACCTATGCTCGGAGATGTAGCTAAAGAAAAATATCAAATTCAGAAATACAAATCTGTGAATGGTGGGGGTTAAAACATTAGCGAGGAGCAGACAAACGATTAATAGAATAGTATAAGCAGCAGTGAGAGCAACATTTAGGAAGGTTTTTGAACACCAGGGAAGCTGTCAGTGATGGGAAGGGTGAGCCTCTCTAGGAAGAGAATTTGAGAATTTCTCCAGTTTCATAGGACTAGAAACATGATGTTGAAAAAAGCAAAAAGCAATCTTCAGGAACTGAATGTGCCAGATTTTGTGCACCTGGCAGCAATCCCACAGACACATACCTCTGGATTACACGCAAACATGTGTATATTTATAGTGATACTTAATCCATGAAGATTTAGGTGTAATGGAAGATAAAATAACTGATTAATGACTTGCATCTCCCTGAATTTTTTCTTTCCCCTTATTCTCACATGAATTCTGATATCGCAGCAGATAAAGTGAATATCCAAGGCATAAAGAGTTTTACACGCACACTGGAGAAGTGGGGGAACAGCATCTTTTGGCAAATGAAGCACTCTTTGCTGAGTCACCCTGATGCACTCCTGCCTGAACTTTCCAGGTAAGAATGCAAGAGCATTGCTGGCGTTTTCTCTGCTCTGCTTTCTCTGGAACAGAGAATTCCCCAGTGTTGAAACTCTTTATACCCCAAAGGGGAAGATTGGATGAGCAACTAGGATTTTAGCCTTAAAACTCTGTTAGTGATGGAGAGTCACTAGAATGGGAAGAAATATGCCTGGGTTGTCCCAACTTCTTTTACCCGATAGCGTAAATACAGACCAACTCTCAAAGTGACGAGCCCACTTTTTCTCATACCAGGGATACTCTGAAAAGGAGATGGCATGGTAAATTCTGGATTGAGGGAGGGGAAAGTGAAGGAAGGCAGTGACTTGGAATAGAAATCCTATGGGCAATGGAGAATTCATGGAGGTACAGAAAGCTGTCTGCATTAAACAACAGTGTGGATGTCATGAGCCTCAGTCCCAACTCACTGTGATTTACACCTAAATAAGCATGAGTATGATGTTTCATATATTGGTCCAAACTGGCTTGTTTTCAAACATTTCAGTTTAATAACTGATAAGCAATTCAAGGCTGGGGGGGTCCTATTCCCCTTTAGGCAAAAAAATCTCTTTTATTTATCATCCAGATTTGATGGGGAAAGTTGAAGCAGAGTTTGGTGAGGAGAGGGGGGAGCAAACTGTTCTTAAAAATCCATCCCATTTTCAACAAATCAGTTAGTAAAATTAACCCTACCTATATTTGGCAGAAACAATAAAAAGTGGGTTTTAATAGGGATACCGGAATGTTTTGGATCTGCTTGCTTATATTTTGAATCAGTTATGGCACCAGCTGTGAGCATGAAAGACTCCCATGTGGACAACATGCTCTTAAAAGTGAGTGTAAAACTTAGCATGAGTGGTAGTTAACTGTTCAAAGGTCTCTAATGGGCTGTTTATATGGGAAGAAATGTCAACGTAAATATATAGTAAATGTTGGTACTAATATTTTTTCCAATGATTACACTGAATAATGTTGTTTCTGTTAGATCAAGAAATGCTTTTAGCAGCAGTTTCTGTTTGCATCTGTGTTCAAAGGTGGCTTATACCCATAGCAAGGAGGAAAGTCCTCCGAACTCAGATGTACTGCTGATGTAGAGTAGACATCCCTAGGCCTGCCCTTTAAGAGGCTAGTGATTAACAGCAGGACTCAGATGTAAGTCCCATTGGAATTACTCTGAGGTAATGAATGATTGCAGCCCAAGAGTGCTGTGTGCCAAAAAGTCCTTGAGTCAAATCTCCACTCAGGTTGCCTCCAGGCTGCCACCCAAGTGCAAAACATCAACTTTAAAGAAGAACTGGATTTTTTGCAGTTTGGAAAGTGATGGGGAAATGTATTCAAAAGAGGGGTCTGTCTGTGTGTGTGTGTGTGTGTGTGTGTGTGTGAATGAATGGCCAACAGGAAAATGTATAAACAGGATGAGTGTTAGTTTTCATATAACCACCTTGCAAACAACGCTATATAAATAATTACTACTTTTGAAGAATCACCACCATCTATCCAAGCCTTGAAGTGGATTTCTCAAACTTGGTCAGATGAAGCTGCTAGATCTAATTATTTGCGCTGGTATATACTATGCAGCGTTATAACAGTTTGCTTGATGATGCCTTAACACAACTCTTGGTGTGCCTCATCCTAAGCATTGCGCACTGGCAGAGGAAGCCTCAGGCCCCCTTCTTATTGTCAAGTCACAATATGTCTACTCAGAAGTCCCACTGATCTCAATGGGATCTGCTCCTGGTTAAGGGCATATCGGATTGCAGCCTTACAGCCTTAAAAAAGTCCGGGAGGACTTAAAATATTTCTGCATACTCATCTCATGTTTTAAGTACATATTGCAGCTGAGGGCACTTAATGTGTGATGTGCCCTTAATTTCAATGGGTCCTATTGCAAAAATGAGTAAGGCTGGGCTAGGTCCAATAGGCATGAGATTTGATGGGTCCCTGGGGAGGAATCATTGTTAGCACTAACACTGCAAAAGGCTTCGATCACCTCCTATCAGCTGCAGCCTCTGACCACGCTGATTATTTATCATCACAACAGTTGTGACACATACAGGCTTCTGAACTGTGCTGACTGAATTGTGTTGAGTCGTACTGAGAAAAACTGGCAGTGAACTGCCATAATAATCCTGATCTCTATACATTCTTAATATTGATCTTCTTTGACCGGCAGCCTCCGGCCTATCTCTGAAGCAATTGACAATCTCCTGAAGCAAGTACTTTCCATGAAGAAGAGGCTGGCAGAGCTGAACGAGC
The DNA here is from genome assembly GCF_965113315.1 of Podarcis vaucheri. Classification (NCBI taxonomy): domain Eukaryota; kingdom Metazoa; phylum Chordata; class Lepidosauria; order Squamata; family Lacertidae; genus Podarcis; species Podarcis vaucheri. The sequence continues at coordinate 41,603,583 of NC_138748.1, read as the reverse complement.
GCCTCAGTGTCATCAGCAGGGCCCTCTTCCCCATCCGCTACAAGGCCCAGCGGAGCCAGAGGCTTGGCAGCATCCATTTGAGGAGGGTACCGCTTCAGCAAAAGAGGAGGAGGTAAATGAGAAGGCATCTTCAGTGGAATTAGCTCTTCTCCAAGATGAAATTCTGCTCAGTCTCTCTTCCAGAGGTCCTCATCAAAAAGCTCAATAAAAGGAAGTTTTGACTAAAAGAAAATGTGTGCAATATTATTACTGAAGGTTTCTCTCTCTTCCCCATGAATGGCAGTCATAAAGGGTGTTTACACGCTACATTCAGCATGTCTACAATCTGTGTACACACAAAGTTGAGCAGTACACGTGACGTCCTACAAGTGTTTGGTAGGTAGTAGCATGCATGCAGTTGCAGATCAGCGTAGTATCTGCAAAAGGATCTTTGCCTAAAGCAGGCATGGAAATTCCAAGTCCCATCAGCCCCAGCAAACATGACCAATGACCAGGGATGGTGAGAGTGGCAATTTAGCAACATCTGGAGGTCAAAATGTTGCCCACTCCCTTTCCCCTTTGGCTATGGCTTCCTACAGCCTACATATCCCTAGAACCCCTATGTATAAATAATTTCCTTCAATTCCTTGTCTGAAAGAAAAGGCTTATTTTTGAGCACACAGTTTGAGCTTTCTTACTTCAGAATCGGATTTGAAGAGGGTGTTTGGGAGAGGTGGTTTTCAGACAGTCTGAGAATTTCTGGTTAAGGATTATGAAGCTTCCATTTGAAATGATCCAGTATGAAATGAAAAGTACAAACATAATGATACAGAGTTGTCTTGTATGCATAGTACAATCCAAACAAAAAAAAGTTTAACAGTTTCCTAGCATCTCTTGCATGCTTTTCGCTTCCTTTTTGGACTAAACTTTTATGTTTTATATTCTCTCAAAAGACTTGTGAAATTCACAGTATGGATCTTTCTTTAGTAGGTGCTGAAAGAAAGGCAGACATACAAAAGGAAATCACCATCATCTCCCTGAACTCCTTTTAAAAATCCTTTTAATGATTTTGCAACCTAGATACACAGTTGCCTTCTCCAGCCTATATATATAATTGTCATCATCTTTCAACCCACTGACAGCTCCCACTCAACTCTCAGTGAAACTCATCAGGCCTTCAACTTCCTCCATGACTTCACCCTTAGAAACTTCAGCTTTTGCCAGTCCATCTTCTCGGAGCCAATTCAATGTATGCACTAATATAAAAAGGATGTTCTCTCTCTAAAGACCTTGAAATCCAATAAACTGTAGCCAATGTGCCTGTGAAAAGATTGTGAATTCACTCATTTCATATGCAGCACAAACTGAACCACTTCCCGTGGATAGTTCCCTTGGGAGTGGGCGTGGGAGACTAAAGCGACCAATGGCTACTAGTCATGATAGTTCTGCACTACCCCCAGAATCAGAAGCAGTATCCCTCAGAATAACTTCTGCTTGGAAGAATGAATTTGTGGGTGGGTGTTTCTGGAGTCATGTCATGCTTGTAGGCTTCCCATTGGCATCTGGTTGCCCACAGGAGGAACAAAATAATGTATTACAAGAGTGGGGAACCTCAAGCCCAGAGACCAAATATGGTCTGTCTGGTCTTCAAGGTTTTACCCAGGCCCCACCCCTCATCGGTTTTGCTTTGTGTCCTCCTCAAGTGCTTCCGCTTGGCTGGAACGGGTCCTTAAAGTGTCACGATGCCCCTTGCTTGCCTGAAAAGAGGAGGGAGAAATTAAGAGTGTGCAGAAACCTCTGCCTTCTGAGTGGCTGCAATGTAGGTGACTTATTTTGCCCCACCCACTTTTGCTTCAGGCCCAACCAACCACAGGTCCCCAGAAATTACCCATAAGGCCATTTGGACGCAATAGCTCCCCATTCCTGTTGTATTAGATGTAGCTGAGATTAGGCACCAGTGTCGCACCTCCACCCCGAAACAACCCAATGTGAACTGAGCATGCTCAGCACGCTTGAATGCTGGCTGACCGATGTGGGAGGAAACCAGGAGAGGAAATCAGAAAACCAGGAGAGGGAGACTGGATGTCTTTGAATCAGAATTTTGTTCCAAGGACTTTGTGCAACCTTTGCTAAACTCAATGGTGTATTCGTTGTAGTTGACCCATATTTCAAGTGATACCTTGATAGTTATAATACCATAACTTCTTTTTATGGGGTGGCTGCAGCTCAGTGATAGAACAAATGGATCACACACAAAAGGTTCCATATTCAGTCTCTGGCATCTCCACGAAGGGCTATGAAGGACCCCTGTTTTGGGGTTATCTACAGATCCATTGCCAGTAAGTGTGGGTGTGAATAACACTGAACTCAGATGGAGAAACAGTATGACTTGGTATTATGGGCCAACTTCCTGTGTTCATGTTTATTGGTGGGGAAATTTCACAATTCAATCTTTTCAGATTTGTAGTAAACATGTCCAGCAGCTGAGATTATAGGGGTGTGGAAGTGAAAGGGGACAACTAGATTTTAGTAGAACTAAACTGCTATATGTCCAATAATGTACTGACACAGGGTCCCTTCATGGTAGCCACATCTAGGCCCCCTTCCAAGAGTATACAATCTCCTAAAATAACACAATAATCTTATAATTATACAATAGCAATTAGGGATGCATTGCAATGGATCAATGCAGATCTCTGCTGTGTTGCCAAAACTATTATTTCTGTGCACATTCTGTGCAAATGAGTTGCAATGCTCTGATATCTTCTTTTGGGGTGACTTAAATTGTGCTGTCCTTGAAGTTCCATTGCAGGTAATGGAACTTCCACACCTTTCTCATGAAATGGCAGAACCTTGAGTTTTCAGTGTTCCCAAATGCTTAGTTTGGTGTTCTTCCCAAGTGCCTTCTCTAGAGTGACTCTAGGAGCCAGTCCTCAGCGGCTGACTCATCTCCTTTCCCTCCCAATAGGCTCCTCATCTCAGTGGTTAAAAACCTCACCTTGGGCAGCTCAACCCCTCATGACCCCAGACCACTATACTGTACATGCAATTATTGGACATGGATTCATACATTATGCCCTTAAGATATGCATGCAAAAATGTTTTTAATGTACACCGAAAGGGCATGTGTGCTTGCATATACTCAACAAGCACCTACCTGCCACATGAAACATTCATGCATGAAGGCGCCAGAACTGGCCACTGGTCCCCACCATGCATTTGCCACAATGTGTGACACAGTCCCCAGCAGTGTGCTTGCAGCAGAGGCCCATGGCACAAATTTGCATGGTATTTGCATATATTCGTGGGAATGTTGTGGATAGTAGAAGAGGATATATTGATTAAATATTATCCTTTCTCACTCACACTAGTGAGTCAGTAGCAGAGTACATTCCCCAATATATTGCAGGAAGCTAGTTGGTAGATTCGTTTGAATCTCTTTACTTAAGCAATCGAATCTGACTTGTCGAGATTGGGTTTATTCCTGGTAAATTCCCCTTTAATCCCTCTTAAAAAGAATAAAGACACAACAGTCTTCTCTTAAAAGTAATAAGAAGTTTACTCACATTCAGTTCACAGTAGGTTCCCTGAAGGCAGGCTTTAGCTGGAAGTTACAGAAGAGAGTTTGAGTTCATCCCATATGGGAATTGAGCTCATGTGCTGCTGGCTGAGAGCCAGAAGACAGCAAAACAACATCAAGAGCAAAATGGCATCAAGAGAGTCAAGAGTCAAGCAGGGCATCAAGAGGAAGATGGCTGCGTGACCAGCCCTTTTATGGGGTCTCACAGGCTCATGCCCATCTACCTGGTCACATGCAAGGGGAGGATGCTCCAGATCAAGTGTGACAGGAAGTCCTGGTTGGAGTAACATCCCCCTGTGTCCACTCTGAACAAATGGGAAGTGTTGTGCTCGACTGCTTATCTTACATCCCACACCTGCCACAAGAAACATTCATGAACGAAGGAGCCAAAACTGGCCATTGTTCCTCACCATGCATTTGCCACAATGTGTGACGCAGTCCCCAGCAGTGTGTCCCATGGCACAAATTTGTATGATCTTTGCATATATGAATTAATATGTACAATTGTCTCTGGGCAAAGAAAGATAGCATGTGGCTGGGGTCTCATATTAAAGGTTTTTTAAAAAAACACACGAAAAAAAAGTTTTTAAAAGGGAAAGGGGCAGGAAATTTGGGGCATGCCTAGTACAAAAAGATCTGGGCTCAGGGGCCCTGTACCACCTTCTAGCAATGTACACACAGGCATGCTATTACCACCACCTCATGCTAACGTGGTTGCACACTAAACTTGGTTCCATGCTAATTCTTGCTCAGGCTTTCTGTGTAATTTCTTTGTAACCTCTGAAGCCACTCTAAGAACATAAGAAGGGTGTGCTGGATCAGGCCAGGGGCCCATGTAGTCCAGCATCCTCTTCTTACAGTGGCCAACCAGATACCTGTGGGAAGCCCACAAGCAAGACCCAGCAGGCAACAGCACTCTCCCCTCCTGCGATTCCCAGCATACTGTCTCTGACAGGGGAGGGAGATCATAGCCATCAGGTCACCCCTACCTGTCAGCTTTTGGATTGGATCCTGCTCCTGTGTCTCCCGACAGCAGTATGGAACACCGAATTCGGAGCTCCTTTCCACCATCGCTTTAGGTTTTTTTTTATTAATTGTAATAAATAATAATATTAATTATAGTTATGACATTTACAGCTCAGCTTTCCTCCGAGGTGGCGCACATGCTCCTTTCCCCTCCTGCTTTGATCTTCACAACAACCCTGCGCAACCCCCACTCCACACCCCAGCCTCTCTCTCCAAGGGCAGCTGCGCTCGGCTTTGGGGCAAAGGATGCGCGTCCCGCTGCCGCGCCTCTCCCGCCCGCTTTCCGTTCTTGAGCAACCGGGCAGGAAAAGGGCTGCCGCTCTCACTGCATAAATACTGGAGCCCCGACCGAGCGGACAACCTGCTGCTGCGCGGCGTTGACCCGTCCAAAAGCACAGCATGCATGGAACTCCCACCAGGTTGTGGCAGGTAGGAGGGAGATGCCCGGTCTCGGAGAGGAGGCGGGGTTGGGGGTCGCTCGCCTCGCCCTCCGGAGAGGGGGGGACGGAGTGGAGCTGCTGCCCCCCCCTCCTCCTGGATCCGAGGCTTGTCGAGCGCTGCTTGGCTTTGTAGAAGGTCTGCCACTGGCTGCTGCTAGCAGCTAATCGGCTTCTTTTGACCCACGTCACCCTCACGTGGTGGCTTCGCTTCGCCCGCCAATGAACTTTTGGTCCATTCATTTCTTTGCTTCTAGGAATGCCGCACGAAGCGCCTTGCGATCGGAGGCGCGAGCCACTCAAGGGCCTGTGGAAACATGTCCCGGTCTGTGAACTTGGCAACTAACGCAGCCACATTATTGGAAAGCTAAGCAGGATCGGGTCTCGTCAGGATCTGGATGGGAGACCATTCCAGGATGACAGGCGGGGGTCGACATACAAAAACACCACGAAGGCCCTCAGATGAGCTGAGATTCCTTCAATTGCAGGGAGGCGGAATGGATGACCCTTAGGGTCCCTTCCAATTCTACAGTTCTATGATCAGGAAGTGGATAGGGACACATCTCATAACACTAGAACTCCGGACTCCCCAATGAAGCTGAAGTTCATGGAATCATAGAATTGTAGGAAGGGACCACAAGGATAATTTAATCCAACCCCCTGCAACCATGAAGGAATCTTTTGCCCAACATGGGGCTCAAACTCACAACCCTGAGATTAAGAGTCTCATGCTCTACCAACAGATGGAAGAAATGACTTCATCACACAGAGACAAAGTTTCTGTGGATTTTTGTTCCCACAACATGTAGCAGAAAAAGAAAAGAAAAAAGGGCCAGGCAGTTCTGCCTCCACTGTTTGAGGCAGGAATGCTTCTGAATACCAGTTGCTGGAAAACATAAGAGGAGGGAGTTGCTGTTGCACTCAGATCCAGCTGGCAGGCATCTGGTTGACACTGTGAGAAGACAATGCTGGACTAGATGGGCAGCAGGCTCCTCTGCTCTTATTATGCCAGCAGCCCTTACAGGAGGTGCTCCTCTTGAATCATGTGCCACAGAGATTTGAATTAGCATCCCATCTTGAGGTCTTCTCTTCTTGGAAGGGATAAATCCCCCCTTCCAAAAGATACCAACATGCCCATCTTCCAGAGAGAGTCTACAGTCTTTGTGTGCCTTTTTTCACTGAGACATCCCTGGCAGTTTTGCATCTTTTTGCTGATTCGCTCATCCCAGGAGCCCCTGCCCCTATGCAGCCAGTAGCAAGGACCTTTGATATTATGGCTGCTGTCATGCCCCCCTTTTTAATGGAAATATAAACAGGGCTTGTTTTTTCCACACAGAAATGTAGGGCTGGACAGACAGCACCTGTCAAATTTTGTGTGTCATGCAGATGGGTAAAGCACAAAGCCCTCACTAAAAAAAAACAAAAAAACAAGGTGGAAATACACCTCACAGTATATCATTTCTCTACCCTAGGAAATGCTGTTAAGGGAGTGTAGTTGTGTGACACTTAGGCGGGGGGGGAGGGAATTATTCACAATTATCTGTGGAGAAATCTTGCTATTTGTGTGTAGCATTTTACATGGCGTACTTACGGCAAAATGCATATCTTAAATCCCTTATAGCTCCCTGGGGTGGCCTTGTGGCCACAGCCATTCAGTAGAAATGAAATGGTTTGTTTTATAATGTGCATTTTGTCTTCCCTGTATGAAACTAATTGCAGACTGAAGAGTGTGAACATCCCAGTGCCGGTGCTCTGTGGCATGTGGTATTAGATCAAGCTGCGTTATGGCTACCCAAGGTCATAACTCTTCCTTCCCCGAAGGAAAGAATGCCAGTCACCTGCTGTTTCACAGCTGGCAGTGTTTTCTCCTAGCACTCTGTTCTGCGTTAATTTGCATGTTCTTATCTGCCACTTATTTGTTACCGTTTGCATCCCATCCTTCCTGCAAAGAATTTAGGCTGCTGGTTTAGCTTTGCAACGGCCCTGTGCGGTAGATCGGAGTGAGGCATAAAGCCACGCTAGACAGGGTTGGAGTTGTTCTCTGTGTGTAAACATGGCACTGCCCCAATCATGTTGAAATGGGAGGTGCATTTGTAAAAACAAAAGGGGTGTGTGGACTGCAGAACCTTCCTCGAACCCAGGTCTGTGCACAGCTGATCTCTGCATAACTCCTCTGCCCATGCAGTTTCCCCTCAGATGTAGTTAGAATACCAAACTGAACCTGCCTAAGAGAAAAGTAGTTTGGGAGAGGGGCTGTGGGCAGGTCAAACATGGAAAGGAGACACGACCAGCCCTACTACTGGGCAGCATGAGGTACCGGTAATTGCCTCAGGCGGCAGATGTTAAGGGCCAGTAGCTCCTGGTTGTTCCTCCTGCTTCCTTTTTTTGGCACACAGCCTCTCCTGGGGCCCCTGATCCGGCCTGCTGCCTTCACTGCCAGTCCAGTCAACTTGTATAAATGGAACAGGGAAAAGATGCCTCAGACATTAAAATGTCTTGGCTCAGCCTTGAGGGGGATTTTAAGTTCCCTTCTCCCATGCATTTCTTTTGCTTTGGCAATTGGATCCTTCCCCCCGCCCTCTACTTTTTTATTGGAGTAGGGAAGTTCTGGGTGCCAAGAGAGAAATTGTGTACAGAAGTACTTTTCCCCCAATACCACTTCATGGTCCCAATGAAAATCTCATCTCCCTTTTCTCTGCCTCTCCAATGCTGCAATTGGCTCACCAGTTAAATTTCCATATACTGTATACTTATTTGAAGATAGCTATCATATCTCTGCTCAGTCTCCTCTTTTCCAGACTAAACATACCCAACTCCTTCAAGTCCTTCAAGTCTTAGTTTCCAGACCCTTGATCATCTTGGTTGCCCTCCTCTGCACATGTTTCAGCTTGTCAACATCCATCTTAAATTGTGGTGCCCAGAACTGGACACAGTATTCCAAGTGAGGTCTAACTAAGGCAGAATAGAATGGTACTATCACTTCCCTTGAACTGGACACTATACTTCAGTTGATACAGCCTAGAATAGCATTGCTTTTTTGCTGCTGAATCACACTGTTGAGCTTGTGGTCTACTAAGACCACTAGATTCTTTTCACATGTACTCATGGCAATCAGGTGTCCCCCATCTTGTATTTGTGCATCTGATTCTTCCTGCCTAGGTCCCTACTGAAATTCATTTTGTTAGTTTGGGCCCAGTTCACCAATCTGTTAGGGTAGGGTCATGTTGAATCCTGATACATACTGTCTTCTGTGGCACTAATTACCCCTCTCAGTTGGTGTCATCTGCAAATTGAATGAGCATTCCACCCCCCACCCCCAATGAATGAGCTTAAGATATGTGCTTTCTCCTCACTAAATGATACTAAATACAGGCAAAAGTACAAAGTGTGCAATGTTGTTCTAGTTAAATGAAGTCTACATTTTGAATGCTACAGCCATACTTCCAGCATCTGTTCTATTTCTTGAAGGGATAGCTGGTCTTTGAATAGCAGGGCTGTCTAAGGGGTGCTGCAGGAATCAACTTTGCCTCGTGAAGGCATGCATGGGTTGCGTCTGTCAAGGAATTTATTATCTGACTTTTGTGTTCCCAAAAAGCCGAACAATGAGGAAAAAGAATACGAAGGAGGAAGGTTTGCTACCATCGAGCACACTGGAGAAACATTTGATGCGGCCTGTCTTGAAGCCGTGGCAAAACTGTATAAATACTTTGAAGGAAGCAATGACCAAGGTGAAAAGCTTTACATACTTTCTTCACATCCCCCTTAATTCAGCTGCTTAATTGTTCGTTATCTAATCCTTGGGGAGGAAAGACAACATGAACATGTATTTGTTCATATTTGTCATTTTGTGAGTGTCTCAGAAAAGTGGAGTCTTTGATCTGCATTTCTTTTTCAGGGGCTAAGATGAGTGTGGTAGATCCAGTGTGTATCACTGCATTGCTTGCGGATGATGGGTCACTGCAGCTGAAGGTGAAAGTCTCGCTACAGATTCCAAGCCAGTTCCAGGCCAGTCCTCCTTCACCTGCTGATAAGAGCATCCGGATTGAACAGAGAGGGGAAATGGCTGTTTTCTTCATGTAGGTCTCTTAAGCCGGTTGTATAACTCTAAAGCCAAACTGGTTCCCTCCAAGTCTATCGTGCCACAACTCCCATCATCCCTAACCATTGGCCATGAGAGTTTACATGTCCCCTCTCAACATGCTGTGATATTAACCACACCCCCAGTGCCTAGCAGTTACAGTACAGTCAAACCTTGGAACTTGAACGGCTCCGTTGCCGAATGTTTCAGTTCCCAAACGCTGAAAACCTGGAAGTAAGTGTTCTGGTTTTCAAACATTCTTCAGAACTCGAACGTCCAACACGGCTTCCACTTGAGTGCAAGAAGCAACCAACTGGAAACCGCGCCTTGGAACTCGAACGTTTTGGAACTCGAACGATCTTCCGGAATACAGTGGCAGTACACATTCGTACTAGATATTTAGGAATTCCCTGTTAGAGTGATTCTGGTGCCCAGCTTTTGATCATCATGCTCAGAATGCTATTTCTGTTAGCAATACTAGGTAGAATGAGAGCAGGATGGGTCTGTAGTTTGCTAGTTGTCCCAGTCAAAATATGTACCCAAACACTAGGCTTTGTGGTTGAATGTTAGCTTCTGTCTTCCTTTAAAGCTGCTCATACATCCCTGGGGGAGGTGTCCCCCATTCTGTGAGAACCCTGACTTTCAAATACCCAAGGCTGAGGCCTAGAAACTCTTTTAGTTGAGCTATGGCTCTGAGCCAGTAAGATGTTATACAGCAGCTGTCCATCAATGTCTGGAGTGCTAAATCCATTAGTAGCCCAAACAGATGTATCGAGAATTGATAGCCTGTCATTTCTGATGTGTCAGTTCCTTTGAACCAAGCTGAGAGATCTTGAATGAATTTGGCCTGCCACTTTCGGTTGGGGAGCATGTTTATGCACACTCACTTCCCGGGGGGGGGGGAACGATACAGCAGATCATTCAGCCCAAATGGCCTTTGGGTGTCACTCTGGTGTCAAGGGAAAGCAAAACTTTATTGCAATTCCTGCGATGAACATGGCTGTCAAGGACCACATTTCAAAAAGTATGCCTCTCTTTGTCAATGCAAGGAGACTGAGAATCCACTCTAATTCTCCAGGCGCAGTGAAGGGAATATGAAGAGGAGGCTTCCGTTGTTCATTCTAAATGTCTGGCACAAAATGTCATGTTGGGCTTTGGGAGCAAATTTCCCTTTGTGGCAGTTGCCTTAACCACAACCACTCTTTATGCTATTATGGTAGATGAGGTTCCCTTGACTGACATCTCTGGAAATTGCCACTAAAGACACATATTGATTCTAACCATGACTGACACCTGGGCAAATAGGATTTGATGCTCTTTTACCAAAGTCCCATGAAAACAAAAATGTAAAAAAAGGGGGAGGGAGTGGGTTAACGGATGTGGTTGAACAGTCTTTTTTGTTTCCTTTCTTCACACACAGCAACCATTTTAGATGCTCTTCTGATTGAGCCATTGTGAACATATTTAAGGTGTTATCTATGTTGAAGGGAACCCAGTACCATTTTGCTCAACTTTCTGCTGAGGACGCAACTTAGAAATGAACAGGAGCACAATGATGCTCTTATGCAACTCTCCTTCCTTTCAGTAGAGCTTGTGCATGAGAACATCCCAGCACATTGTATCCCATGGGCCAGATCTGTCTTATTTCCTGCTTGGCCACCCCTAATGGCACTGGAAATCTGCCACCTGCATTGGCTTGAGATCTGCTTCTGGGGCCCACTACAGAAGGGTACTTGCAAATCTAATAAATCTACTTTAGAAACTGTGCTTGAATTATTCTGTTTCCTCTTCTGCAATTACATTCAGGGACTGGTCCACACACCACCCTCTAATTTTTTTCCTTTACTTTTCTTGTTCTCTTGTTTCTTCTTTGTTCATAGGACATTTCACGGCAAGGCCAAAGGAGAGGAGTATAAGAATTATGCAGCTCAGCTGAGATCTGCAGTAGGAACTGAGAAAGCTGACCACAAAGAGCTATATATTTTCAGCAGCTATGATCCCCAAAACAAATCCTTTGGGAATTGCCATGAGGTTTCACTGCGGAAGAAGTGAGCAGTCCAAAAACAAGAAAGGTGCACCAATTGGGGAAGGTAGAAGGGGGAAAATATCCACAGGTGCTATAGAAAGCTGATGTGTGTTTTGAAATTTAACCAGCATGTTTTGAGCGTATTGCTTTTTATCAAAGGTTGTTCCAGGTTTGCTGCTTTCTTTCATAAGCCATGAGTTGCATTTCTTGGGCTGTTTCCCATCCAAAACAGAATAGCAGAAGTAAAATACCATTAATAAAGAGAAATGCACTCAAAAAGCATTGGGTGAACCCAAAAATAAATACAGTAAATCAGTGGAGGGTTTTTTCTGACACCAAAACAAGTTTACCTCATTATTGGTAAGCTGTTCGCATTCTACTATCCCCCCTTAGTTCAGAATCTAAATAAAAACTGTATCAGTAATAGGGGGAAAGGTCCTTATTCTGAGCTTGCACGTCCCTACTGTCCTTTGGTTGTGACCTCAACAACGTCAGCTACATTTCTCCCAAAGTTGTCCAGAAGGATAATAAGACAGCTGTACTTACAAGCCAGTAAAACTGGCACCTGTTAACAGATTGGTATTTCCTGCAGCACTGTCAACCTGTTACACTCATCTGACTTGGGAGATAATTTCTATCCTTAGTCCAAGTCAACCCTAGAGGCTGCTTTCAAGTAAGGTACACTGACAGTGCAGTCCACAAACTCCTGAAATGGGTGTTTTTGTCCTTGGAGCCATGTTTGCATTAGAATTAGTAGAAGCTGCATCACTGGCAACAGCAACTATCACCAGCTGCCACTGTGTCATTAGGTAAGGCTCATGTGGCATTGGAAAGGCATTTGGGGCAAGTACATCTTTAGGTTGTGTCTAATTGCCAACAGCCTATTTATTTGGAAATGTCTAAGCTTTTCTTAACTTCAGTCTCCTCTTACAATCATGGATTCATATGGTTAGATGGTACCTGGAGAAGTCATCTTTCTTTTCGTAAATCTGCCAAAGAATAAAATAAACTAAAATTGGAATTGATGAGTTTTCTCAGGATGGTGGAAGGCAAGTGTGACATCTTCCAATGGTCTGGTGGTGGTGGCACTCACCATTCTTCTGATAGAAAATGCTCTGCAGGAGCAGGGAGAGAAAAAAATGGGGGCTCAAGGAGGGTCAGTCGGGGTGGGAGTGATAAATGACCTTATTTTCATCTGAGCAATGTTGGAGGGTATGGTATCCCCATATAGAGCTCTAATGGAGACCTTTGCTCTGCGTTACTTTTTATTCCCCCCCTTTTGAAGCGGGAGGCTCACCTCAGACTGAAGGATGAAGGACCTCAGTGCAAGCTATGATCTGACTACTGCATTTAAGCCCTGGATCACTTTGTACCTTATAACTCTTTGTTTCCTCGAATGCTTGCTGAGATGTGTTAATGGAACACCCACCCTTTTGCCAAAGCCTTTCAGCTTCTGAAGAACTGTGCAATTTTCTACCTAAATATGGATATGAAGGGCTGTTATTAAGCACATTTTTAAAATAATAATAAAAACAAATATAAAACGCATGTTTTGAGGGTGTAACTGCATCCATCAGAAGTATAATTTTGTGGAACAAACTAATAGTTTAGGTGTCCAAAATTAGTGCCAAAGCGACAACTTGAAACCTGAGGTGGTGCACATATGCATTCCTTTGACATCTCTGTTTGCGGGTGACAAGGTTTCTGCAGTGGAATGTCAGATGGGGCGCAGCAGCAGCATGATGCATGGAGTCCTGGTGGAGGGGAAAGCTGTGTACTTCAATCCCAGAGGAAATGCAAAAAGTTCCTTTCCAGATATTAGGAGACACAGCAGAAAACAGAAACCTCACTGCACTTCGGCTTCCAGGGCCAGCCAAAACATTAGGTAGAAGAAATTGGAGGGATAGAAGAGCAGATCTTCATCTTCAGTTCCCCCAGACTATTCCCCCTCTGTTGGAAGGTAGAGCTCTGTGTGTGCCTCAGGTTTCCTAAGCTAGCTTGCTACCCAACAGAATGCTGCCCTGTTGCCAGAGTTGAAGTAAGGTTTAGCTGTCAGTCAGGCTAACTTCTGTATGTGCCACAGGAGGCACTGTCTTGGGAAAATTGTCTGGGACCAGCCCTACAAACTTCTCTATCTCGTTGTGGCAGAGCTATCTTCAAGAAGCGGTTCTTTCTTCCCTGCTGCCTGCATGCCTTGAAATGAATCCAACTCGCAACTTAACTTCTAATGTGACACGCTTAGTATTTCACCCTAAGATATATGGCCTGAAGACGAGCGGAGTAAAAAGACTTTAATTAATTAAATAAAGAGGGAAATCTCAAAGCTGTTGCCATCTTAGTCTGTAGGATACTGTTTGGGGGAGCATTCTCATACCTGAAGGCATTGCTTTTAGGATCAGGATCAGGAGAAAAGGAAGCACTTTTCATTCAGCACATAATTAAGGCTGTATGCAAACATAGGAGATTTTTCTCCTATGGTTTGAATTCTGCTTCTCCCCATCATTGCTTCACTATAAGTTGTCGTATTTGCCTCACTGGCTGAAAATCCAGTCTAGAATTTTATCTTACACACACACACACACACACACACACAAACACACACACAGCACTACCCCTTCATACGTGCTTGTAGATTATTTTATTTTTTTAAAAAAAAACCTTGAAAAAGATTATCTGTGAGGCCAATAATGGCTTTGTTACTGATACATGGTCCAGCCAGTCAGAACTCTGAACAACCTGATGGGAGCTGGGAGAGAAGTGTTTGCCGCAAGGGCCAGCACTCTGCACTGCCTCATATTATAAGCACAGAGAAGCATGAGTATCCCTGAGTAACATGGCAGCCTTAGCATCTCTGTGTTACTTTTCTCCAAGGTCATTAGCGTGCACTGATCTTTCCTCACATGTCACAAAACATGAGCAACATGTCCTCCTGCAGCAGGTTGGCATCCACCATGATCATGTTATTTCAATGCAAATTATGTTCACTACCTTGTTACAATATGTAGATTGGCAGGAATTCTCCGGCTCCTGATATTTCCAGTGCCTGGCTCGATTCTGAATAATTTGTCCTCCTTTGTTTGAAGATGGAAGATTACAGTTTAATTGTAAAGTATTTTTCCAACAATGGAGCTCCGTAGAGCTATTACACCTAGTTAATTAGCACCTATCATTCATTTTCTGTAGCAGAGGAGCAAGTTCCTCCATTGTGTGAACACCTGTTCCGAATGGATATGTGCATCTGGCAAAGGACTATCCTAAACCACTGAGCTTATATGATGCAGCGCGTGCTACTAATACTCTAGGCAGAAGCGAGAAACACCAAAAACTGCGGTCACCATCCATTTAAATCAGGGGTAGGCAACCTAAGGCCAGGGGGCTGGATCTGGCCCAATCGCCTTCTAAATCCGGCCTGTGGACGATCCGGGAATCAGCATGTTTTTACATGAGTAGAATGTGTCCTTCTATTTAAAATGCATCTCTGGGTTATTTGTGGGGCATAGGAATTCATTCATATTTTTTCTCTAAAATATACTCCGGCCCACCACATAGTCTGAGGGATGGTGGACCAGCCCACAGGTGAAAAAGGTTGCTGACTCCTGATTTAAATTGATTGATAATAGGTTCAGAAAGGCTAAAAAGGCAAATTTCTTCTAACTACGCATAATTATGGAATTCACTGCCACAGGGTATGGTGATAACCACTAGCTTTAAAGCAAGATTATAAAAGCATTTCTTGGGGGGTAAGTCTATTTGTGGCTAACAACCAGGATAGCTAAATGGCCCTTCCTTGTTCCAGCGGCAGCTTCCTCAAAATCCCAGCTTCTGGGAGGATGCAAGCAATGGAGAAGGACTGTTGCTTCCTTGCCCTGCTCATGGACTCCCAGGAAGCATCTGATTGGCCATGCCTAGAAACAGAATGCTAGATGAACCCCTGCACAATCCATCCAAACTATTCTTACATTTTTAGATTTCCCTGGAGAGAAGAAACAACTGGCTTTTGTCTACAATGTGCTTCTGTTCTTTGCTGCTATGTCTGTGCCCTTATGGTGTGAAGGTGGGGATTTACTAGAATTCGTCACTGTAATAAGCCTCTGCCTTCCTCACAACCTTTGCACAGCTCTTATGCAAACACAACAAAAAGCCTCGCTAGAGAATGTGCAGCTTCTCCCATCCCTTTTCGGTTCCCTAAGCAAGTGGTGCTGATGTAAAACAAAACGAAACATAGAACAGAAAAGAGGTAGGGCCTTTGGCTCCACACATTTAGGCTTGTAAAACACACGCAGGCCAGGGAATGCACAGGTTGGGCTTATGCAATGGGGAGGAACATGTTCAATATCTGAGTACATCCTCTGCTTTGCAGCATCCCCCGTCCCTCACCCCAGATCATCACACTAGGCTAAATCCCTTTCGCTGTCCTTGTATGGCACAGAAAGACCAGACCTTCCACTCCTCCTGATCTGCTTGGGAAGAAACGCTTAGAATAATAGAATCCTAGAGTTGGAAGGGACCCCAAGGACCCCCATCTAGTCCAACCCCCTGCAAGGCAGGAATCTCAGCTAAAGCTGACAGATGACAGGTGGCCATCCAACCTCTGCTTAAAAAACTCCAAGGAAGGCGAGTCCACCACCTTTCGTGGGAGTCTGTTCCACAGCTGAATAGTTATTAACATCTGAAAGTTTTCCCGAATGTTTAGTCAGAATCTTCTTTCTTACAACTTGAAGCCATTGGTTTGAGTCCTACTCTCCAGAGCAGGAGAAAACAAGCATGCTCCCTCCTCCATGTGACAGCCCTTAAGATATTTGAAGATGACTATCATATCTCCTCTTTTCCAGGTTAAACATACCCAGCTCCTTCAAGCACTCCTAATAAGGCTTAGTTTCCAGACCCTTGATCATCTTGCTTGCCCTCCTCTGCAAATGTTTCAGCTTGTCCACATCCATCTTAAATTGTGGTGCCCAGAACTGGACCCTGTATTCCAAGTGAGGTCTAACTAAGGCAGAATAGAGTGGTGTGATCTAAACCACAGAGCCTAGGGCTTGCCGATCGGAAGGGTCAGTGGTTCGAATCCCTGCGACGGGGTGAACTCCCGTTGCTCGGTCCCAGCTCCTGCCCACCTAGCAGTTCGAAAGCACGTTAAAGTGCAAGTAGATAAATAGGTCAGTGGGCTTTATAAGACTTGGCAACGTCTCTGTCACATAGTGAATCTTTGCACCCAGAAGACAGCACAGCTCCCGTGACATCCTGTTTCCTCCACACACTGCTGCCTCTGTTCCCCTCAGTAAGGGGTCACTTATCACCCCGACTCATCTCCCCCTCCTCTGGGGAGTAGCAGGAATCATTCTATGGGCTGTGCCTTCCAAAGGCTGCTTCTGTTGTTCTCGAGTCTTCCCCTCTTGTTTATTGGAGCTGATTTTGATATTGGAGAAGTTACAAAGGCTGTCCTCTTCATTATGGACAATGGCCTTAATCAAGCACAGCTGAACATTTAGGACAATTGGGAATTGACATCAAGTTGCTCAGGCTGCGCTTCTTGGTAAACATGCTCGGGATTAGACTGTCAGTTGCTCTTCTTTGCAGTCACAGTATTTGTTCCTAGGCTTGTTCTACGTGTCATCAATCAACTTAATCAACCCTTCATAATTGATGGATAAGGGAAGCATTTAGGGAACACGAAATTAAACGTTCTTAAGAGGTGACTCTCTGCGTCTTCCAATCAGATGGGGAAGCTTTGCTGCTGAAAGAGGGACTAGCCGACCAGGTGGAATGCGTTCATCATTTTCATTCTCGCTAGGTTACTGGGGTAAAGGACAGCTGAGTAGATTTGTGCCTGGGTTGATCGATTTTCATGGTCGCTTTGGCTTTGGAAAGCTGCCTCAAGGGTTGCTGGACTGTAACCCGACCGGAGCTGTAGCCACAGCAATTCCTCTTCTGCAATAGGGTTATCAAGTGCATCTGCTTGCTCTTCAGAAAGAGCATTTCAAGTACATCTATCTCCAAACACTTTGGTTCTAACTGGACTGTAAGTAGCCAGAGATATATAACAGCTACTATAAAGCTGTTCAAAAACCTAATTTATTGTATCAGGATCATTGGTAACAATGGCGTCCTTGACAGAAATAGATGGAACGCTGTGCATCTGGGTACTCCATCTTTGCCGAGTTTTCGAGCCAGCAACAAACCATTTTTGTCAGCCCATTCATAACCTTTCTGCTTATCGCAAAATGAAACACATTGTGTTGAACGGGTCGTGGTATTACTGAATTTTTGTTCTCTAATCCTTCAGGCTCTCCTGCTTGAAGACATCAGCCTGTGTAAACTCTTATTTGATTTTTAGCAGGGCATAGAAGAATTAATTCTATGCCCTCTGTCTGCATAAAATACAGCCCATATTTAAAGGCAATGCCTTTATTATGAAATTTTTGTGGGTGTTCTCCAGAACTCTTCCCTCACACAAGATAGTAAACCAAGCAAAAAGGAGAGAGAAAATATCAGGCTGATTATAAAGTCTCCTTTGGCTGCATCTTATAGGAGTCTTAAGATGGAGGGAGGGAGAAGATATTCAAAGGAGGCCTTTTAGGTGTTGTGCAGGTATCAAGTTGCACTAAGGCTGAGGTAGTCGAATGGGATGTCCCCCAGATGATGTTGGACTTCACCTCCCATCATCCCAATGGCTCTCGGGAGGGCACCATGTTGGCTACTCCTGTGCTAAGGACTTCTGGGAGCAGTAAGCATAAACTGTGGTTCATTCCCTCATTTCTGGGGGTACAAAAATCAGCTGAGTACCTTTACTTTTGTGTGTATATGCTATAGTTTATTATTCTATCCCATTATTTACAGAAATAATCCTATAAAGCTTGGAAACGGTCCTCTCCCTACTACCCATCTGCAGCTGTTCCATATTTTCCGTATGAGTAAGTCACTGAAACATCCTCTTATTTAAATAGCGCTAAATCACCTTTTTGATGAAATGCAAGGTTGGCAAGACTAATACTGTCGATGATGAAAGAGGCCCTGGGATGGGTCAGGTTCTAGGAAGCTGAACAAGAAATCCTATGCAAATGGGGAAGAAATGTGATGTGTGTCAGGTTTGGGGTTGTTGTTTTGCTGCAGCTTGGGCCCTACGGACTCTACTGCTTTAATCAAAGATTGAAAAATTTCTTAAATCCTCTTTCTGGCAAGCATGGTAAGGGAAGCTCTTTCTAAATCAACCTCTAATGGACAGTTGAAATCCCTTCTCCAAAAATGTAACATCATTTAACTGAGGTATAATTAAATGTTCCATAAAGCTCACACAAGTAGGTTAATGCGACATTACAGTTCAACTTTTCAGTTTCAAAAAGCAGCAAGAGCTCTGCTCGGGGCATTGATTTATTTATATAATATATTACCTTTTATAGCGACAAATAACCATACACATTATCATTAACTGAATTTTGCATTTACATCCCACTTTTTTCTCCAAGGAGTTCAAGGTGGTGTACATAGTTCTCCCTGGTATCATTTAATCCCCTCCACAACCCTGTGAGGTAAATTATGCTGAGAGGCAGGGATCAGGGTTCCAATCCTCAGCCATGAAGCTCACTCAGTGACCTTGGGGGCCAGTCACTGCCTCTCCGCTTAACCTACCTCACAGAGTTGTTGTGCGGGATTAAATGAGGAGAAGGAGAACATAATAATAATAATAATAATAATAATAATAATAATAATAATAATCTGAGAGGCAGTGACTGACACAAGATCACCTAGTGAGCTTTGTGGCTGAGACGGGATTTAAACCCTGGTCTCCCAGGTCCTAGTCCGAGGGTGGAGCTACACAAAAGAAAAAAACACACACAATAAATATGTCAGAAATTAAATCGTGATAACAAAAGAAAAAACCGCTATGGACAATCACCTAAACATTTTTTTTTGCTCTCTGGCGTCACCTGGTGTCACATGTTTATAACGCATTCAAAACGCTGTTTCTTGACTAATGTAGCTGAGTCCCCACACTCTAACCACGGCACCACACAGGCTGTCAGTTAGGAAGCTTTGGCTCAGTGAGGCAAGGAGGACCCAGTTGTGTCCAGTGGGCACTTTGTACAAGAGCAAAAGAGAGGGAGGTGGAGCTTCTGAAGTCCACCAGGATTTTATCTCCCTGACCAGACTTACCTGGCGCCAAAAAGTCAACATAAGAAGAGCCTGATGGAGGCAACCAAGCGCCCATCTAATGCCAGTCTGTTCTCACAGTGGCTAATTCCTGGAATGTAAACAGAGTCCTGTGACTCTAAGCACTGCACCAGTGGCACAAACAGAAATCTAACACAGACAACCTGTGGAAAACCTGCAAGCAAGACACAAGAGCAACAGCACTCTTCCCATTTGTGATTCCCAGCCACTGGTATTCAGAGGTGTACTGCTTCATGACAGAACATAGTCATCATGGCTAGCAGCCATTGACAGCCTTCTCCATGAATGTGTCTGATCCTCTTTTAAAGCCATCACAACTACCTCTTGTGGGAATGAGTTCCATAGCTGTTCTTTTGTCTGTCTAGAACCTTCTAGAATTCAGCTTCATTTAATGTCCCTGAGTTCTGGTCATATGAGGAAGGGACAAAAGAATTTCTTTTTTAAAAAAAATAATTGGAATTTTATTTACAACATAACAAAAAACCCCACCCCCAATACACAAATCCACCCTCATTAAACGTGAACATAACATGAGCATAACATAAAACAAAACAAGCAACCAAATAAAAGACTTCCTTTATCCTGTATCTGGCCTCCTTATTTACTTCTTATAAACTGTTTCCTTTATGAATAATTATTAAGAATTAACTGTTTCCCTTATGAATAATTATTAATTATAACTTAAATATCCACAAAGTCTCCTGCAGACATTAATCAAAACAAGTCCAGGTATGTATTTTAGGGCACTGTTTTGTGAAGTATTCTCTGCATTTCCCCCATGCTTTTTGAAACTCTTGTCTAGTGTGATCTCTAATTGCCTCTGTCAATCTAGCCAGTTCAATATACTCTAACAGTTTGTCTTGCCATTCCTTTTTTGTTGGCACAGTTTCTTTTTTCCACTTCTTAGCAATTAGGATCCTTGCTGCTTCTGTGGGACAAAAGAATTTCTATTCTTTTCTAATGTTTTATGCCTTGACTAAGGTAAAGGTAAAGGTAAAGGTAAAGGGACCCCTGACCATTAGGTCCAGTCGTGACCGACTCTGGGGTTGCGGCGCTCATCTCGCTTTGCTTCCGGGTCATGTGGCCAGCATGACTAAGCTGCTTCTGGCGAACCAGAGCAGCGCACGGAAACACCGTTTACCTTCCCACCGGAGCGGTACCTATTTATCTACTTGCACTTTGACGTGCTTTTGAACTGCTAGGTTGGCAGGAGCAGGGACCGAGAAACGGGAGCTCACCCCGTCATGGGGATTCGAACCGCCGACCTTCTGATTGGCAAGTCCTAGGCTCTGTGGTTTAACCCACAGCGCCACCCGCGTCCCAAGCCTTGACTATGTCCCCTCTTTCTCACCTTTTCCCTCATGTAAAAAGCCCCAAATCTTGCAACCTTTCCTCAAAGGAGAGTAGCTCCATACCCATCATCATTTAAGTTGCCCTCTTCTGAACCTTCCCCTCCTCTTGCCACAAGTGTGTTTGCACAATCACATCCAGCAGAGCTTTTCTAAGTGAAAACATGAATACTTCAATCAAGTCATGGGGCCATTAGAATACTCCGTAGCATGCTGTGACAATATTCTGGAATACTTGGTTGATAAGACGGCTCAGAGCTGTTCTGACCTGGAATCCACTTTAGGAACAGAATCTAGGAGGCGTATCCAGAGCCTCTTCTTGTCTAGTTTGTTTCGGATGAGTTTCAGTCATTAACATCTGAGGATGCAGGCTGTTGCTCCTTCATCATCCATGTGTCCACTTGACCACTGCTCATCTCAACGGGTGAAGGTCTGTTGAGGGAAGCTGTTCAGCTTTGATTGTCATTCACACTTCTTTACAGGGAAAAGCAATGCCATCTGCTTTCTAGCAAGTAATCATATGATAAAGTAGTCTTCCTCTGACTCCTTCTGGGAAATAAAGATATAAAATGGGTGGCTTCTGGCCAAAATGTTTGAGCAAGTGATGCTGTATCATCCTCAGGTACTTTTGGATGAAACAGATTGTCTAAATCCTTTTCAATCAGGTTTGCAGCCAGGGCACAAATTGCCTTGGTCACCCTCTCCCTAATTGGCAATTTTTATCAGAAGGGCTCTGGTAGTCTCTGCACACAAGCACTGCATCCATGGTGGTTAAGATTATGCCCAGTGTATTTTTCATGGTGTGCTGTAAGCCACTTTGAGGGCCTTCTTGGCAGATGACTAGCCTAGAAATTTGATTGTAAATTTTTAAAAATTGAATTTCATTTTTCTTTATTTTGCTTCTCCCTCCTTTTAATTTCACCACTGCAAAAATTATCCAATCAGAACAGAAAAGTAATAGCCCTGCAAATCAGTGTACTGAAGTTCCCAGTGCATTAAAATATATACTTGTCCACATGCCACAAATGATTCAAACCATTTTTCATGCCGGAAATCTGTGTCTGCATTGCAGGGGGTGGGGGAGAGGGGGAAATAAAACCACAAAAATGAAAAGATTGGATGATGCATGAGGAAAAAATGACATTTAGTGAATATCTGGTCCAGGAGTTTATTTCTGACAATGACCAAGCTGGTGGTGGATCAACCTGAATAGGTGTGTCTCCCTGTGATTTTTAGCTGCCTTGGGAGTGTGTTCTTGATCCCCAAAGAAAGCAAAGATAATAGTAATAATAATGTCATAGATATGTTGTTTTCCCCGCAACGTGTAGCTCAGGCAGGCTCAGTATATTTGCCAGGACAGACAGGATCAAGGGCTCCCTGTCTCTCAGTCTCCAGTCACCAAGGTCGCATTTTCCCAGCCAGAACAGCAAAGGTAAGTCATGAAAGTTCAGTTGGCAGTTGAGGGGCTTTCTGCCTAAAGCAGTGCTGGGGGTGGGTAGATAGGCTTGCTTGCTTCCACTCATTGTGTTTGGGGGCTATTCACATTTTAGGAGTCTTCTCCATAATAACTAGATGAAGTATCCCTGAAGGAGTTTGCCCATCCATTCTTTGAATATACAGAATTATTCATATATGTACAAATTTGCTTTCTCAGCACTGCCTTCTATTTCAAAAAATATCTAGGTGGAGGAAGAGAGCTTCTATAGCTAAAGGGAAGATATAGAAACTATGGGTTATGTATAGTGTATTATTTTTTTCTTGTGCCCCTCTGAAAATTCACGCATTGAGATTCGTAGAGAAGCAAGATTTGGAACCCAGGTCTTCCTAGTCCAAGCCCAATACTATATACCAGATATGATTTCAAGCCTCATAGGCAATAAAAGTCTTATCAGATGTCCACAAATATATAATTGCCATAATGAGTGGCTAGTGCAATAAAGGTTATTGATTTATTTATCACACTTTGCTCTTTTGAATCAATGCATAGAGAGACACCGCCCATCATTTGCCAGGTTAAATAGTGGCAACACTCAGGTTAGAAAAGCTCTCCTGGTGGGCACATTTATCCCAAAGAGAAAGGCTGGATCCAGACTAAGTTAGTCACATTCAGTTAAAATTAATTAGACTTAAGTCAAGACTAGCTTGACGCACTGATTTCAATGTGACTTAAGTTCAATTAACAGTGTCTAGATCCAACCCAGGATGTTTGGCTTTGCCAAAATGATACCAAACTATGAATGGCTAGAGAAAAGAATACAGAACACAGCTGCTTCCAAGCATTTCCCACAAGGTAAGAACAAGATATACACACCCAACAAAATAATTTGCAGCTGCAGGATGAAAACCAGGATCTGACCTATCACTGGGCAGAGTGAGATGACTGATTCAGGTAACAGATTCTGATTGCAATTACAAGGTGGCAAATTTGCTTAGTTAAAATATGTATATGTTGCGTTTTATGGCATAGATCTCACATAGCGGAAAACAACCAAAGGAAATCCAACGGAGGAACACCTGAATTGTGGAAAATATACAAAACCAGAATCATAAGGAAGTACCGAGGTTTAGAAATAAATGGCCTAAAAAGCATTGTAAAAAAAAAAATATGCAGAGTGGAACAATTAAGTCTTCAAGGCATATTTTAAGGGCTCTTTTCTGTAGGAAGAGTTGTGCATCTGCACGGCCCTCACCAAGTATTAAATAATAATAACAACAATAAGGGTAACAAAGCTATTCATTTATACTGCTGGCATATTTATTTAAGATATGAATATAGTGCCTTTCAGGTGAACCTCATGAAGCAGTTTACATAGACACAGTGATACAATAAGCATCAGTTGCAACAATATAATAAAACAGCAAAGGCAGTCTTCAAGGGAGAAGACCTTTCCAACACTAGATCTCTCCTGCCCTTAGAGAAAGATGGTCTTTGAATAGCCCTGGGGTGGCAGTTGTGGGAGAGGCCACCTCAGCTGCAACACCAAATGTTTGAGTGTGGGCTGCTCTCTAAGCCCCTCCGGGGGGTGGGGGGGCGAATCTGAGCACATCTTGGATCACCCTTAAACAGGACTACTTTTTGGTATATAAAAAAATTAGGGTGCCACGAATCTTGATAAAAATGCTGTGGGTGCTAACACTAAATGGCTGCTGTGGGGAGCAAAACAGAGGTGACAGAACTGGGGTGGGGAGGAGAGAGAGAGGCTCCTTTGTCCCAAAGCAAAAATAAATCAGACTGGCTGATGGTGGAGGGCTGTTGGCTACCCCCCTCTCCATGGAAAAAACAAAACTGGAATATATTTGTGTTTTGAAAGTCACCTCTTGTCACTGCTAATTTTTACCCAACGGTAAAATTAAGATTCATTTACCTGCCCGCTGACAGCATTACACATCAGTGTCAGTAATTGCACTCAGATCTTTGGGTCACTGGCTACCTGCGTGAAGGTATTTGATCACAATTCTTTATTTTTCTTCCCTCAAGTTTCTCCCCTCAGTTTAGGGCAGCTGCATCGTTTGTCATGGCTGCTAACACCACGGCACCTCCCCCAGGCTGCGGCGACATTGACCCCGATTATTATTACCTCTGTGACATCTGCGAAGCCTGGGGCATCGGTCTGGAGACGGTGGCTGCTGCAGGCATCCTGGTCTCGCTGGCGCTTCTGCTGGCATTCTTCGTCCTTAGCTGCATGGTCAAAGACAAGACCAAGCAAAGCATGGTCCCCATTCAGCTCCTCTTCCTTCTGGGCACCCTGGGAATCTTCAGCCTCACCTTTGTGTTCATCATCCGGCTCAATAAGCAGACTGGCCCTGCTCGCTTCATCTTACATGGGGTCCTCTTTGCCCTCTGCTTCTCCTGCCTTCTGACCCATGCTTTTAACCTCATCAGGCTGGTGAGAGGAAAGGCACCCCTTTCACTACGGTCTATGCTTTTATACACTTTGGGCCTCACTGCGGTTCAGTTGATCATCGCCGTCAAGTACATCCTCATCACAGTCGGAAGAGACGGCATTGATTTGGGGAGGATGGGGAGAGAACAACGCAACAAGGACTTTGTCATGCTCTCGACCTATGTGCTCGTCCTCATGGGCCTCACCTTTGTGGTCTCCATGTTCACCTTCTGCGGACCGTGGAAGGGCTGGAAGAGGCACGGGATGCACATCTTTCTCACCGTTCTCTTCTCTAAAGCCATCTGGGCTGCGTGGATCACAGTGCTGTTCATCAGTGGCTTCCCTGGCGACGGTACCCAAAGCAAGTGGGACGACCCACTCATTGGTGTTGCTTTGGTGCTGAACGGATGGGTTTTCCTGATGATGTACACAGTGCCTGAGATCTGTTTTCTTGCTACCCCATGCCAGACTCCAGAAAAAAATCCCCGGAAGACCACAACCACGCAACAGAGCATTGAAGCAGCAAGTACTCAAGGTATGCAGCTCTTCTGATGTCTAAGAGTAGATGCATAAACAAGAAAACCAGAATGGCAGGGATATTTTAAGCTAAGAAATACAGAAGTCAAGTGGATGACAGTTTAGTATAATTTTAGCATATGAAAATGCTAAAGAAAATTACCATAGTTTGAATCTTGACTAAGGCTGAAATCCTGCCCAGTAGGTTAGTAGGGTTACATTCTGGGACTTGCACCTAAAGCTAAAATCACATATAGCCAAAACCCACTGGGTTCAATGGCGGGTGGGACTGCCAAAGTCTCTCTCCCCCCCCCAGTTTCTGCCCCCTTATTAATTAATTATTTGTTGTTGTTATGCGCGTAAAGCTGAATGTGCACCAGATAAATGTGTGCTAGTTGTGTGCTTACTGTCCTCACTTATTTGGAGTCAGTCACACTTTAACTCACCAAGGCTTGTGCCGTAAATGAGGAACCTCAGGTCCTCCAGATGCTGCTAGACTGCAACACTCATCAGCTGCAGCCAACGCAGCCCAGAGGGATGATGGGAGTTGTAGTTAATCAACATCTGGATGAAGCCCTGCCTCAATCCCATTGAAATCAACAAGGTTTAAGTTAAATAAGTACAATTGGTTTCAATGGGCCTAAAATGTGAGCAACATGGTCTGATTCCAACTCTTTTTTAAAAAGAAAAAAATAGCTCTTAATCCCATTGAAATCAATGGGACTTAAGTTAGTTGTGCTGAGGCATCACTAAATAAGGGCTTGTGCACAGTTCCGCTTATCCTGTGCCTAGAAAGCATGTGTCCAAGTGGTTTTTCGCTTGCCTCTCTCTTTCTAGGCACAGTCTGAGTGATTTTGCTCTGCTTTCCCCTGGAAAACTCACTCTTTAGCAATAAATTGGAACCAACAGCAATCTGCAGAAAACCCAATAGCTGTTTGTTCCCATTTATTGCTAAAGAGTGGCTTTTCCCACGGGAGGTGGAGCAGGAGCAGCAGGGCAAACGGAGGAGTGGATAGGCTATTAGTCTGGATACAACACTCTTAAAAAGAATAAGAACATTAACTGTTTTGACTTGTGCATTTGAAACAATAACAACACCAGGTATGCATATTTTGATTTTTTTTAAAAAAAAAAATATGGTATATCTCAGAATCAAAATAGTGAAAACACTATATTTAAATGAATGTAAAGTACACCTTTTTTGGCCAAATTACGTCGCAAAAATTAGGGTGTGCATTAGATTTGATGGCACATTTACATTTGCCAGCAAATGCTTTTTTGGTTTCAAGTTTTTGAAAATCGAGGTGCGCATTAGATTCGATGACGCATTACCGTCACATAAATATGGTGGGGGGGGGAATCTGTTAATACACGAAAAACAGATAAACAAGCTGGATATTTAGTTCTCTTAAACAGTCATTTGTGATGAAAATACATTTAGAATTTTACCGAAATTCCATTGGTAAAATAGAGCCAGTGCATAATATATAATTAAAGGCTTTCATCATGAGGCTGGTCACGTCTTCTCAAGTTGAGCACTCCCATCTCATATAGCAAAATATACATGAGTCAACTTGTTTTCGTTTTATTAAAAAAAATGGAGAGGACAACAGCAGGGCTACTGCCTGCCAGTACAACAAACAATATTGTTCTATTGCTTATGCATTAGGAGTTACTGGATTATTCAGCAAAGACTTACAGCACTTCCAGACTGTCAGTGTTTCAGGGTAGGATTCAACTTACCAAACTGCACAGTTAAAACTGATCTGAAGTTCTTGTGAAACACTTCCCCCAAAGATCAGACTTTTCATCATCATCATCATCATCATCATCATCATCATCATCATAAAAATAAAAAAATTCCTTCCAGATAGCAGCTATCTGCCTATCTCCCATTCCCACCACCCTTCTGAGTAACACCCCTCCCCACCTTCTCACTATATAGAAGGATCTGGCAACTTCTGTTTCAGTGTATCTGAAGACGTGTGCATGCACACGAAAGCTCATACCAAGAACTAACTTAGTTGATCTTTAAGGTGCTACTGGAAGGAATTTTTTTTATTTTGACTATGGCAGACCAACACGGCTACCTATCTACTACTATCATCATAATAATAATAAATTATACCCCACCCATCTGGCTGGGTTTCCCCAGCCACTCAGGGTGGCTTCCAACAAAATATTAAAATACAATAGTCTATCAAACATTAAAAGCTTCCCTAAACAGGGCTGCCTTCAGATGTCTTCTAAATGTCTGGTAGTTGTTTTCCTCTTTGACATCTGCTGGAAGGGCGTTCCACAGGGTGGGCGCCACTACCGAGAAGGCCCTCTGCCTGGTTCCCTGTACCTTTGCTTCTCGTAATGAGGGAACCGCCAGAAGGCCCTCGGCACTGGACCTCAGTGTCCTGGCATAACAACAGGGGTGGAGATGCTCCTTCAGGTATACTGAGCCAAGGTCGTTTAGGGCTTTAAAGGTCAGCACCAATACTTTGAACTGTGCTCGGAAACGTACTGGGAGCCAATGTAGGTCTTTCAAGATGGTGTTATGTGGTCTCGGCAGCCGCTCCTGGTCACCTACCTAGCTGCCGCATTCTGAAATAGTTGTAGTTTCCGGGTCACCTTCAAAGGTAGCCCTACGTAGAGCACATTGAAGTCCAAGGAAAGTGATGGGGAAATGCACTTGGAAGTGTGGGATATTCCTCCTTCATGCAGTGTAATCAAACCTCTCCTCAAACAAATCAGGCTCAATGAACAGGTCATCAGGAAGGGCATGTTTTGAGCTCATGAACTACTGTACTTAAATTATTGGTTTGGGGCTTGAACTTTGATTCCATTTGCCAACCTGGAAGTGATGTGTTGTGGGTAGTCCTCCTTTGATTCCATGACTGATTCTGCCACAGGAGGCTCAGGCTACCCAGGCTACTCAAATAGTTATGCCACCAACGTCAGTCAGCAGCTTTGGGGCAACAACCACACTGTGGGAGGAGGGGTCAATGTGTGCCTCACTCTTCCATACTGAGACACCATCTGGGAACTGCTGGCATAAGTTATTACCCAATCGGTTGAATGGAGCCCCTGCCAGACTTCTGGTGTCAGTTCTGTGGCATTAACCCTCTTGTTTTTTCCACCCTTATTCATCAGCCCCAGACAAAGAAGGAGCTGAGGAAGATGTTTTGCTCCTCACAGATGAGAACCGCTTTCAGTCAAAGGTAAATCTGGATTTCGCTGGAAAGATAGGGCAGGTGTAGTCAAATCGTGGTGTCGCAGTGGAAGAGCATCTCTGCAAAAGGTTGCAGGTTCATTCCCCTGCATCTCTAGGTAGGGCTGAGAATCCCCAGTGGGAAACCCTTGAGAGCAGCTACCCGCCAGAGTGTAGACAATGCAGATCTAGACGTTCAATGGTCTAATTCGGTGTAAAGCAGTTTTGTATACTTTTGATTCTAGCTTCCTGGCATGGCTATTGTCAGATACTGGGCAGAAGAGGAATGGTGGAGACTGCCTCCCCAGCCTAACCCTTCCAGAGAAGAAGGAGACAATTCAGAATTACAACAGGAGTTTGAGGGAGGCCATGGGTCAGAGGCAGATGAGGGGGAAAGCTGGGAAATAATGGGAGAGGAGGAGGAAGAAGAAGCACGAGGGGAGAGACAGCTGACAGTCAATGTCTTTAGAAAGCATTCCAGACCCACCCTCCCAGAACCCGGTGGGCATTAAAAGGAGATCAGAGAGCTCAGAGGCAGAAGGCACAGATTAGCCACCATAGGGATGACGTGTAATGGGAGAGATGGAGGGGGTGGGGTTTCACTCGGAACAACACCATTACTCCAAGAGGCTGCATTTCTAAGCCTCTTTCTCTGAATATGGAATAAAAAGCATTGGCAAGAATTTCCTCGTCTGATCTGTTCCTGGCAACCTGCCATGGGGGGTTGGATCCTCTGAAGCTTGACAACTATCTGTTTCATAAATGGTTTAGTCTTTAGTTTGTTGGCTTTCCACTTTCTCCAGGACAACTGACAGGAAATCCTCCTTCCTTTCCAGATCTTTGGATCCAAACTATGTTTCCAGATCCCTCGGGCAACCCTGCAGCCAGCATACAGGCCAAGTGTGGCGGCGTGTGCTGAAGCCAAGGAACCGAGAGCAGACATCCATTGAGTGGAATCCAGAAAGAGATGTCTAATGGCTTGCTGAATTATGGCGGTTCCCTTCGTCCTTCAGCTCCTGCTTCTCCAGCCTGCTCCACTTTAAGCTCAGCTTCTAAATTAAAACAGTCTTCCAAACATAATCCACTGTCCCTCATCATAACTTTTCTTTTGCGGGTCAGATGACTGTGATCTTCTGACTTCAGATACCTTTTAAGATTCTGTCCTATTTGTGATTCTAGAGATTGGGGTGGCAACCAAGAGTTTCCTTGTTGTTGTTGTTTAGTCGTTTAGTCGTGTCCGACTCTTCATGACCCCATGGACCAGAGCACGCCAGGCACTTCTGTCCTCCACTGCCTCCCGCAGTTTGATCAAACTCATGCTAGTAGCTTCAAGGACACCATCCAACCATCTCCAACTGACTAATGTGGGGGAGGGAGACAGTGCTCCTGAAGGTAGGAGTCTATCAATTAATGAAGATGATCATCCAAATGTCATAGACCAAATGGAGCAAACAGCACGCGGACCTAGTGGAGGGAGGAAAAAATCCTTAAATAAGAGACACGGGGGAATGATTAATGGACTTCAATGTCTGTA
The DNA here is from genome assembly GCF_965113315.1 of Podarcis vaucheri. Classification (NCBI taxonomy): domain Eukaryota; kingdom Metazoa; phylum Chordata; class Lepidosauria; order Squamata; family Lacertidae; genus Podarcis; species Podarcis vaucheri. The sequence goes on along the minus strand of NC_138748.1, from coordinate 41,573,806 downwards.
CACTAATGCGCAAAGCATGGGAAATAAACAAGATGAGCTTGAGCTCTTGGTACAGCAAACTAAATATGACATAATAGGCATCACTGAAACCTGGTGGGATAAGTCCCACGATTGGAATGTAATAATGGAGGGATACAATCTATTTCAGAGAAACAGACCAGACAAGAAAGGAGGAGGAGTGGCGTTATATGTCAGGGGTGTGTATACCTGTGAAGAGATCCAAGATTTAGAACCTCAAAGCCAAAGTGAGAGCATTTGGGTCAAAATTAAGGGAGAGAAGAATAACAGAGACCTCATTGTGGGAGTTTACTATAGATCCCCAAGCCAAACGGAGGACATAGATGATGCCTTCCTGGAACAGATGGCCAAGCATGCAAAAGGAAGGGAGATAGTAGTAATGGGGGATTTCAATTACCCGGATATTTGTTGGACGTCAAACTCAGCCAAGAGCATAAGGTCAAACAGATTCCTCACTGGCCTTGCAGACAACTTCATTGTCCAGAAAGTGGGAGAAGCAACAAGAGGAACAGCCATTTTAGACCTGGTCCTAACCAATGTTGATGACCTCGTTAGTGGGGTAGATGTGGAAGGATCATTAGGCGCGAGTGATCATGCTCTTCTGAAGTTTACTATACAGTGGAAAGGAGCAGCCAAGCATACTAGGACTCAATTTCTTGACTTTAAGAAAGCCGACTTCATAAAACTTAGGGAAGTGCTGGGTGAGATCCCATGGACAGCAATACTAAAAGGAAAGGGAGTTCATGATGGCTGGGAGTTTGTTAAGACGGAGATAGTAAAAGCACAACGTCAGGCAATACCAATGAGACGAAAACATGGAAGGTGCCTAAAGAAACCAGGGTGGCTATCAAAAGAACTTTTAACTGAATTAAGATTAAAAAAGGATGTGTACAAAAAATGGAAAAGGGGGGAAACCACCAAAGAGGAATTCAAACAAATAGCCAGCACGTGTAGACACAAAGTCAGAAAAGCTAAAGCACAGAATGAACTCAGGCTTGCTAGAGAGGTTAAAAGCAACAAAAAAGGCTTTTATGGGTATGTTCGTAGCAAAAGGAAGAACAAAGAAACAGTGGGGTCACTCAGAGGAGAAGATGGTGAAATGCAAACAGGGGACACAGAAAGGGCTGAACTCCTCAATGCCTTCTTTGCCTCAGTCTTCTCCGATAAAGAAAACAATGCCCGACCTGAAGAATTTGAAGCAAATGATTCAGCAAAGGAAACACAGCCCAGAATAACTAAGGAGATAGTACAAGAATATTTGGCTAGATTAGATGTATTCAAGTCTCCAGGGCCAGATGAACTGCATCCAAGAGTATTAAAAGAACTGGCAGATGTGATCTCAGAACCACTGGCAGTCATCTTTGAGAATTCCTGGAGAACAGGCGAAGTCCCGGCAGACTGGAGGAGGGCAAATGTTGTTCCTATTTTCAAAAAGGGGGAAAGAGAGGACCCAAATAATTACCGTCCAGTCAGTCTGACATCAATAGCAGGGAAGATTCTGGAGCAGATCATTAAGCAAACAGTCTGTGAGCACCTAGAAAGGAATGCTGTGATCACCAATAGTCAGCATGGATTTCTGAAAAATAAGTCATGTCAGACTAACCTGATCTCGTTTTTTGACAGAATTACAAGCCTGGTAGATGAAGGGAACGCAGTGGATGTAGCCTACCTTGATTTCAGCAAAGCATTTGACAAGGTGCCCCATGATATTCTTGTAAAGAAGCTGGTAAAATGCGGTCTTGACTATGCTACCACTCAGTGGATTTGTAACTGGCTGACTGACCGAACCCAAAGGGTGCTCATCAATGGTTCCTCTTCATCCTGGAGAAGAGTGACTAGTGGGGTGCCACAGGGTTCTGTCTTGGGCCCGGTCTTATTCAACATCTTTATCAACGACTTGGATGATGGACTCAAGGGCATCCTGATCAAATTTGCAGATGACACCAAACTGGGAGGGGTGGCTAACACCCCAGAGGACAGGATCACACTTCAAAACGACCTTGACAGATTAGAGAACTGGGCAAAAACAAACAAGATGAATTTTAACAGGGAGAAATGTAAAGTATTGCACTTGGGCAAAAAAAATGAGAGGCACAAATACAAGATGGGTGACACCTGGCTTGAGAGCAGTACATGTGAAAAGGATCTAGGAGTCTTGGTTGACCACAAACTTGACATGAGCCAACAGTGTGACGCGGCAGCTAAAAAAGCCAATGCAATTCTGGGCTGCATCAATAGGAGTATAGCATCTAGATCAAGGGAAGTAATAGTGCCACTGTATTCTGCTCTGGTCAGACCACACCTGGAGTACTGTGTCCAGTTCTGGGCACCACAATTCAAGAAGGACACTGACAAACTGGAACGTGTCCAGAAGAGGGCAACCAAAATGGTCAAAGGCCTGGAAACGATGCCTTATGAGGAACGGCCAAGGGAGCTGGGCATGTTTAGCCTGGAGAAGAGGAGGTTAAGGGGTGATATGATAGCCATGTTCAAATATATAAAAGGATGTCACATAGAGGAGGGAGAAAGGTTGTTTTCTACTGCTCCAGAGAAGCGGACACGGAGCAATGGATCCAAACTACAAGAAAGAAGATTCCACCTAAACATTAGGAAGAACTTCCTGACAGTAAGAGCTGTTCGACAGTGGAATTTGCTGCCAAGGAGTGTGGTGGAGTCTCCTACTTTGGAGGTCTTTAAGCAGAGGCTTGACAACCATATGTCAGGAGTGCTCTGATGGTGTTTCCTGCTTGGCAGGGGGTTGGACTCGATGGCCCCTGTGGTCTCTTCCAACTCTATGATTCTATGATTCTATGATTCTATGATCTCATTCTCTGTCGTCCCCTTCTCCTTGTGCCCTCCATCTTTCCCAACATCAGTGTCTTTTCCAGGGAGTCTTCTCTTCTCATGAGGTGGCCAAAGTATTGGAGCCTCAGCTTCACGATCTGTCCTTCCAGTGAGCACTCAGGGCTGATTTCCTTCAGAATGGAGAGGTTTGATCTTCTTGCAGTCCATGGGACTCTCAAGAGTCTCCTCCAGTTTCCTTAGTTATGTCCTTATCACTCAGCAGTGGTGCCATCAGAGGAGGACTTTGGGGCAAGAGTCCAGGGCCCCAACTCAGCAAAAATGAGCAGGGGGACACACAAACACAGCAGGTCTGACTTCTCACATATTGATGTAAGTGAAATAATAAACATAACCATCTCAAGAGAACATCAAGCCCAGACTCTAAACTTGCCTGATTGCACCACTGTCTCCCTGTTTACTGCCATGCAGCTCTCCCAGAGAAGCCTTCTGCCAGCCTTGCTCACAGTTTCCCAAAGGGAGAAAAACTTATCACAAGATGTTGATGGACTGTAAAACTCTAATGACCATTGGTGGTGCTGGGTAGAGCAGATGGCAGTTCAACAACATCTGGAGGACCTCAGCTTAGCAACCACTGGTTCCTTTGTCCACTGGTTCCTATATTCCAAATGATGGTGGGAGTTAGGAGCTCAACAGCATCCTGTGGGCCACAGAGTCTCCAACCATGTTCTAGAGAAGAATCTCTATCTAGGCAAGCCTTTCTTTCCCTTGAAATTTCATTTCACTTTGAGTTGCTTGCTAACACGGAATAAACTTTTTGTGCTTCCCATATAGAGCATTTTATTACTAAAATAACAGATTTTCACAATTGCAGCTGTGCAAATATACAGGGGGGAAATGGGAGGGGGGAATGCTTGAAAATAGCCAGTTTTTAGTATTGCAAGCAGGCACCTTTTAAAGTCTAGGGTTTTAAAAAACTTTTGATAGAAGGCATGATTGGCTAGCTGTTTCTTGGTTTAGAGACAGTGGTATAAATTCAGCATTTAAAACAGGCCCTGGTATTAAAGAGGAACAGCTGGGTCAATGCCCAGGAAGAGGCATGATGTAGATTCTGAACCACTTGTACACCTCTTTATGGAACTGCGTGGATTTGTGTAAGAGCCCTGGGAGATGAAGGACAAACAGCAACGGATCATGAGACAGGGATACAAGATGGTGCTCTTTGAATCCTAGCAGCAAATAGCATGACAACCAACCCAGGTGGGTGTACCTCTCTTTGGGGCACTTCCAGACCGTTGCTATTTTGGAGTGGGATTCAGTCACATGCCAGCAAATTCTGTTTGGGAAGGATGTCTTGCCCGACAAACCCACTTCCCCCAAAGATCAAACTTTTTGCAATAAGGAAAGTGACATGAAAATGCCCCGGAAAGTGTGAGACAGCGCTTGCTTTGGTGCAACATGTCTAGCCTCCCCACAAAGAAATCAGAATGGATGCAAAATAGACAGGTTGTCTGGAAGGTCCCTCATTCTCTGCATTTTACATTTGAAGTTTATTGTGGGGTAAAAAGAAACTTCACTTAGGTTTGCTTATGCAGAGCTTCCCACAGGAGGCCCATGATTTCTCTTGGCAGCGTTAGAGACTGTGGGTCTAATAAATCCATTATTCATTTCCCAAGGACGGCCACCAGGCACTTGGAGACAGCAATGTGCCAAGGACTGTCCTTTATAGAGATTTGAGATACAGATTTGTCATGCCTAACAAGACAGTTAGGGGAGAGGTCAGTGCCCGTTCAGCCATGTGTACTTAAACGAGGAGAACGTTCACTTTCTGCTTTGCTACTTCATGGATACCGCAGCTATTCCTGTACGGAAGCTTCTTAATTCTCCATTTTATTATCTCTCCTACGATTCATGGGTGATATGAAGACCAAGGTATATCACCAAAATGCAATGCAACCAAGCCCAGATAAGTTAACAGCTGCCAGCAATGAGGCGGATGGGGAAGTAGGTTTTATTTAAACAGAGGGGCCTGCACATCTGGACCTGTCTGCTCCCAACTTCGCGTTCTGATGATGACGTACAGAATTCATAAGGCCCTTGACTCTGATTCACCACCCAAGCCTGAGCATTTTGAGAAGCAATTACTTCACCGGCATGAAACGGCTTAAAACTAAAGCCTAAACCTCTCGGCCCAGCCTCAGGTGGGCGCAGGCCTTCAGGATGATAGGAAATGCTCTAGGGGGAGGCACGAATGTGGTTGCAAAGTCCTTGTAGTATGCATAATGTTTATTTGAATCACTGAGATTGTGCCAAGCACACACTTGTGGCCAGGCTATGCATCAGCACTCAGCACCGTTGGGCCTGCTAGGGTCCTCCACAATGCTAACACTCTGTACCAGGTGGTTGGGTAGGGGAGCTGGCTGCCATTTCCCCACAATGCACCAGAGCTATGCTACTTCATAGGCTTTGAGTGAAATCGAAAAGGTGACTTCAAGCCTCCCTTTGCTACTTGTCACAGGACTGCCACCGCATCCACCAGGGAGCTTACTGGAACCCAGCCAATGTAAAAAGGTAAAAGAAGGACCCCTGGACAGTTAAGTCCAGTCCATTGTGACTATGGGGTTGCGGTGCTCATCTCGCTTTCAGGCCAAGGGAGCCAGTGTTTGTCCACAGACAGCTTTCCGGGTCATGTGGCCAGCATGACCAAACTGCTTCTGGTGCAATGGAACACGATGACGGAAGCCGGAGCACACGGAAACACCATTTACTTTCCCGCCGCAGCAGTACCTATTTATCTACTTGCACTGGTATGCTTTTGAACTGCTAGGTTGGCAGGAGCTGGGACATAGCAATGGGAGCTCACCCCATCGTGGGGATTCAAACCATTGACCTTCTGATCAGCAAGTTCAAGAGGCTCAGTGGTTTAGACCCACAGCCAATGTAGGAGGGGATCCACCGGGGCCCACTTTGGCAACCAGACCAAACCTGGACTCTGCTCTGTTCTTGGCTGTGAAACCGCATATTTTCTTTAGATCAGCCTCCCCCAGGCTAGTGCCCTCCAGGTGCCATTAGATTCTAGCTTCCATCAGCCCCAACCAGCACGGCCAACCAAACCATCTTGGCTGAGAGTCTTGGAAGGCCAGCTCCCTGCCTTGCAGACCTTTTCCCACCTGGCCTGGGAGGGCAGGACTGACACCAACTAGAGAAACTGAGGCTGCTGAACAGACTCTTGGGCTGGAGTGTTGTTTGGGTTGTTATTTTTTTAATGGGGGTAGTTGTTGTTGCTGCTGCTGGTGGTGGTCTCCTTGTATCTTTATTATAGATCTTGTTTCAATTTATGTGGAAACAGCTCAGTTTGGTTGTATATTTCTAATGCTTTGTTTGGGACTACTTTTGTTATGTTGTAGTTATGTATTCCCCCCCCCCATGTTGTCTGCCACCTTGAGCATGGTTTAAATGGTGGAAAGGCGGCATCCAAATAAAATTATGTATGTATGTGTGGCCAGGATGATGGGAGTTGTAGTCCAAAGCATCATTGCCATTGGAACAATGCAAGAATTGGGACAAACTGAAACTGATGGGGTTGCATCAAATTTTCCCTGTGAGTGCATTGGGATTACTGGTGGAGATCCTGCCCACAAAAACCACGAATGTAGTATTTGTACACAGAATGATTTATAGTCCCGGTAATGAAGAAGAGGAATGTGTAAATAAAGGTACTGAACATGCATCTGGGTGCCTGTTGGAGATGAGGAAGCATGCATAGATAAATTCCCAGTCGAATACACTGGTAGCAGGGAGACACAATCCGCTCCTCATGTGCTGGGGCCAAACCCAGGCAGACACACTGAGGCACATTCCCTGTGACCACTGCCGCTTTCATTTTTTCCAAGGTGCTGTTTCCTACAGCCACCAAGCAGAGGAAATTACACAGGGCTCAATGGCACAAACTGCCTCAAACTGTGCAGCCACTTAAAGTTTTTGTCAGTCCCTGCTGACGTCAAAACACATTGCCCCAGGCTGAAGTTATCACATCACTCCTGAGTGGCACAAGGAGAACCCAGTGTGGATTTGAGTTTAATTTTCACTTGCGACACTCTGATAAATGGCCGCGCTCCTCAGGTGTAAATGCTCACCGAGTCCTTGGCTTGGTTTCCTCTTTCTCCCAGACAGATATAGTTGTTTTAGAATTGCCAGAATGTTCTGAAAATTGCATCTCTAGGTTAACTATCATAGTTCTACCATTATCTGATCCAAACATGCTGGTGGTTGATCTGTTGTGCTTTGGATGAATCTGCTTAAGAAACACAATTTTATGAATAAGCATTATATATACTCATTTTATCTGTTTTCTCTTGATATTTCACTTTATGCATAAACTATAGTATCTTAATCTATATACCAAACCAACTTCCTTATTGTATTTTAATCCTCTCATGTCAGACCATCCTCATTCTCAGGAGACACATTTATGTGAAAACAGTGCAATTTAGTTAGCTTTAAGACTACAGTATCTATGATGCAGTGTGACCACAAACAGAATGTTTATGTGCAAAACATCTAGAGCCTTTTGACTGACATAAGCAAATAGATCTACCTAATACTGTCACAGGTGGCGGGTGGCGCTGTGGGCTAAAGCCTCAGCGCCTAGGGCTTGCCGATCGAAAGGTCGGCGGTTCGAATCCCCGCGGCGGGGTGCGCTCCCGCTGCTCGGTCCCAGCGCCTGCCAACCTAGCAGTTCGAAAGCACCCCCGGGGGCAAGTAGATAAATAGGTACCGCTTACCAGCGGGAAGGTAAACGGCGTTCCGTGTGCTGCGCTGGCTCGCCAGATGCAGCTTTGTCACGCTGGCCACGTGACCCGGAAGTGTCTCCGGACAGCGCTGGCCCCCGGCCTCTAGATGTGAGATGGGCGCACAAACCCCAGAGTCTGTCAAGCCTGGCCCGTTCGGGCAGGGGTACCTTTACCTTTACCTTTAATACTGTCACAGAGCAAGTAATTTTGCATGAAACTTTGGCGCTTGGAAATAAGGAAATGAAATCAAAGTTGGACTTCTGCCTTGTATGTTTGTGTGTTCAATTTTATTCAAATATAGTAAATATCTTTATCAACATTTGAAGATACTTTCCTAACATTTAATTGTGTTATTGTTTTTCAACATTGTTGAAGCTTTCCAAGAAACAGAAAAGGGTCTTTCTATCATATATTCTGTATTCCTAATTCTGATAGGGAAACAGAGCATATGTTGATGTTGTTTTAACTGCAACATCTTGATTTCTGTGCTGCACTAAACGGGTCGGAAATACTGCTTTTAATTTGCCTCATATGCTGTGGCCTTTCAGGCACTGTATTGTCTTACGATCCCCAAGACGGCATTTAGAACTGACGCCATTCAGAACCTGCCTGCATTTCAAGCATACGGAGTGGCTTCCTTCCTTGAGTCGCCTGCTTCCCCCTGTTATGTAAACACCTTGTTGTGGTTCCCCTTGCCTGCACTTGCTCTTTACTGATAGCAAACTGTGGTCTCAGATGTTGTGGCTCCATCCTTACAGAGCTAACGGGTTGGGCATTCTGGCTGCTCTCTCCCCTGCTTCATGATTATATGATTCAAAGTGGCAGCCTGCATGAGAGGATAATGAGATCACAGCCTCTCATTCTGATCTTGATGCTGATGCCCGCTCAGTCCACACTGTAATCTAATTGCCATATTGTCCTATCATCCAAATCATAATCGGAAAATGCTTAAGACACTCGGCAGTCTAATCACTCAGCACTTACATGAAGAACAAGAGCATGTCATTGTTAAGGAAAGCTTGTGATTGTAAGAATTAAAGACAATGGTGCACAAGAGGACAGAGTGAGGATTTGACTTTTCTTCTAGCCAGATCTAGTTTAAGCTCAGCTGTAAGGCAACATGGCAAGTTTTTTAGTGCAAGGCTGCCATCGAGTGGCCAAGCTTATGAAAGTGCAAGCGAAGCCCTTTGCCCAGGACCACTTCTCTGAAACATCCATTTCTGCGGCTCAGCAATCAGTATTTATTCAGATATCACCTGTTCAATTAGCAGGAGCTGGCAGGTTTATTACAAGCCACCTGTTTCCAAATATAAACACTTATCGAGGCAGTAAAAACATGCACAAAGACAATGACAATTCTTTATGAGCAAGTTCTCATTAACCATATCATGAAGTGAAAGTTATTACAGCACAGCAGTGCCTTTCTGCTGAAGGAGGCAGTTGGTGATGAAATTAATACTAGGCATTAACTTCCAATTTGACAAATTCAAAACACAATCGAGAACCTGCTTGGTTTGTTGCTAAGAACGTGGCGCTGCTTAAGGTTCACAATGCAGTGGTTTGGTATGTAGCTTTCTAGAAACTCAACGGATGCTTGATCCTTAAGAACAGAGAGTCTTGTGGCACTTTGGTGTGGCATGAAGTGTCACTGCAGAAGCGGACAGGGGGTCTCAAATTTCGGTAGCGCCCTATGTGACACCAAAATTTGGCATTCCCTGCCTCTCACCTTCCATTCTACTTCAGTTGCAGCACCCCCTGCAGCACCCCCAAAGCTCTGAAGCACTTGCCTAAATCCACCTCTGGTAACAGGCTAGGCGATATATCCCTCATCAGAGATACATGAGGTACCTCATATTGTTGGTGCTGACTCAGGGCATGTTACATGGGGGGGGGGGCTGGAAATACGAGAGAGAGGCATTGCACATACCATTGCACAAGAAAATCTTTAATAAAAATACATTTTAAAAAACAACAACTCTGACAATGCTTCTCGATGGCCTTCATGGAGGAGAGAGGGATGGGTGTGAGTGTGTTAGAAAGTGGACGACTGTACAAAGGGAGAATTCATTCATTGCTCCACTTACTTTTTCCTCTGGCTCCACCCACCACCCAAAAGTGTCCCCCCCCCAAAGGTTTCCCCAAAGGAAATGTGGCTCTTAAGTTGTAAAAGGACCCTCTGCTTTTCTAATCCATTCTTAGAGGCTCTTCTTGAAGCGCACTAGTAAGCAGCTTGGTCTTTGCAAATGCCACTATTCTCTGGACTGCCATTTGTTTTAACTGATTTTAATAGCGTATTTCAAATTGCTATAACCTGCCCTGAAACCTCCTGGCGAAGGGAAGGGAAGAAATGTAATGAATACTGACGATGATGCCAGTGGGACGTGCTGAATTCTTCCTCACATGCACACACACACACAGGCGCAGGTGCTTCCTCTCAAATTCTCCCTCTCTCACACATACGCTTAGTCTCTAAGCTCTCCTCCTCTTCCCTCTTGCTGTCCATCAATACCAGCTCAGGTCCAATTCTCCCATTAATGCGATATAACTACATTGGTATTAATTTCCATTGATAATTACAGGCATTCCCCCCCCTCACTTGAACATGATTGACTCGTGTGTGACTGTGAATATGTGTGGCCCCAAGAAATAATTAAATAACTAGAATCATACCCAGAAATGGCATGAGAGAGAGCAGGAGAGTCCTTGTGGCTCATGAGGAGACTCTCCCTGGAGGCTGAAGAGGAAGCCCTGAAGAGACCGGAAGCACAGTGGGACTTTGTTTAGGCTGCTCAGCTTCCCCACATAACAGCTGGCGTGTGGGGTAGCACAGCAGCACCACCTTCTTTCCCACACGTCCTCCAGTCTTCTTGCTTGCTCCAGAGCTTCAATTCCAGTTTTGGATATTTTTGGTACAGTGTTTTTGAACGGGATTGGAGAGAAAGCAGCAAAAAGAGCACTTAAAAAGTGTTTAAAAGTGATTTCCACTTATGCACAAGGGGGGCTGGAAAATAACCCAGCATAAGTGGGGAGTTGCCTGTATTACAAACGTACAGAAAGCACTTTTTCATGTGCGTAGGAGCACAAAAAGGCATTTTTTTCTCCTTCATTTTTGCATGCTGAAGTCTGCTCTTGATTGAGACTGTGCAGGGCAAAATATGTTATATAGGAGGGACTACATTTCAGGATTCGGGTTCTGTCGCACTCCAGGGCACACACCCTCACTATTGAGCACCACCTGAGGGAAGCTGTCCAAAAGCTGAGAGTCGCCCTTCCTGCCATGATGCAACGGCTATATCTCACCACATGATGTCACACTCAGAAAAAATAATAACCACACAAAACGGATGGAGAAGCATCCCTGCACTGCATATTCCAGAGAGGTCTCAGTAGGGATTAAATAAGTAAGACACACTGGGGCAAATTATGGTAATAAGATGAAGGGGAGCTGGGGAAAAGAGAGAGAAAGACGAATTTGGACTGCAGCTTAAAGGGCTACACACTTTCCCCTCTGGTTTATAGTTTTAACACTCATTAAAGGGAGAGAAGGGACAAGAAATGATAGGGTTGGTTCTACGTGGAGCAGAACCGTGTTCTCAAAAAGCATTTGCTCCAACCCTTTCTCTAAAGCAGGGGTGGCAAAAGCTGTGGCCCTCCAGAAATTATCGGACTACAACTCCCATTATCCCTGACCATGAGCCATGTTAACAGTCCAACGAAATTTGGAGGGCCACAGGTTCCCTGTGCCTGAACTAAAGATGCTTCCTCAGGCTCTCCTATCCCTTAGAGCCTAGCCTTGGGAGTGTAAGGCCACCATGAGAAACCATGGAAAGCGCAGGTTTCTTTGGGGGTTGAATATGGAATATTTAGGGCTAGAAAGGGGCAAATGTCTTTCCTTCCAACTTCTACCTTCTTCCCCAGTCAGAGAATTTAAATTTTCAGATGAACACATAAACTGATGGTGCTGGACTTCAACTCCCATCAACCCCAGTCAGTGTAAGCCTATGGTCAGGGATGGTGGGAGACGGAGTCCGGCAACAAAGTGGGGAAACCACATTGGCCACCCTGCTCTGCTCCAAACAGGGAGTAGTTCTTCTAGATCATGGGCAGAGATCCTTCATCCTCGGGCTGCACAGGATTCTTTCAGAGGGGGAGACGCTGGGGACTGAACTTGGAACCTCATGCCCAGAGAGACGTAGGAAGGGTGGGGACCAGGAATGCACAGCCTCACCTGGAACACTGGCTTGCTCCACCTAATCATTAAAAAAGAAAGTACAGGCTTGGAAGATTTGTGGCCTGGCAGCTTTTATTTAAAGAATGAACAGACACCTTGCAGGCCTATGTAATATATTGTAGAGTACTGCAAGGTACTTAAAGGACTTGGAGAACAGGTTGGCGACACAAATCTGCATATGTAGCTGCTTCTCTGAAAGTAAGATGGCATTGGCTAGGATCTCCCTGGCATTGTGCTTTGAAGTGTGTCCAGCCATCCTATAAACAATGAAGAAGAAGAAGAAAGTTGGGGGGAGCGGAGAGAGGGCAGGAGAGCTCATACCCTCCAACATGTTGCAGGGGAAAATTGGAACATGCGCCTTTTGGTGACAGAATGACTGCTGTTGGTCACAGTAATGGGTGACAGAGGAAGAGAGAGGCCTAGATCCATTCCATCACTGGACCCCTCACTTTTATCCTTCTTCCTCCTCCCCTCCACTCACTTTCACATGCACCCCTTCCTTTTTCCATCCCAAACAATTGTCACCCCAACTTTCTTCATCCATGAATATGCCCTGCCCCAGCTCCTGCCCTCTTTGCATGGCTGCATTTCACCCCCACCTGAGGTGGGGCTTGGAGAGAACCATGAACAAGAAGGCAGTTGGTGAGGGGGGGACAGAGATTTTCACCAGCTTAGCGGCATGAACCTCAACAGCAGGTACTCTGGTGGGAGCACACTGCCTGATGTCATGTTGCCATTCAACTGACTCACCAAATTACTCGTGTGTAAGCACAGCGCCCCAAAGGAGACATCTTGTGGGGCTGCACTCTTGTGAGAGTCAAAACAGGACATCCTGGGATCCAGTCAGAAGCCAGGATGGCTTCTGTAAGTCCACAATGTCCCACTTAAAGCAGGACAGTTGAGGAGTATGAGATCTGGGGCCTGGGGTTTTCTGGGAGACCCCTTAACAATGCCTCTCACAGAGTATCCTTCCATTTTAATGTGCTGGGTGGGGAAAACACCCCAATATCTGAATCAATGATTTCCCTGGGCAAATACTCCGGCCACCTCATATGACTATGTGCTCATCCTCAGAGGTGAAAAGCAGCTTCTCTCACGGTGCTTTGCTGGCCTTCAGGCTTCTTTCCTCCTCAGTCAGCAAGTGCCCCATAAATGAGACCTCTGCAATACTGTGAAAGCTTTCGGGGCCTCCCCGTGTTAGGCTGCGGGTGGTGGCGATGACAGAGCCTCAGTGTGGAGACTCTGCTTCAGAGTGGGTTGTTGGAACCCTTAAAATATGGCTTCCATGAGAAAAAAAGAGAAGGATTCACAATTTGGGCCGCATTCACATAATACATTTAAAGCACTATGATACCACTTTAAACAGTCATAGCCTCCCCCAAAGAATTCTGGGAGCTGTCGTTTGTTGCAGGTGCTGAGGGTTGTGAGGAGACCCTTTGCTCCCCTCAAAGAACTACAATTCCCCGAGTTCCCTGTGTAGAGAGACTGATTGTTAAACCACTCTGAACAACAATCAATAAAATAAAAAAATGTTGTTTGTTGCAGGTGCTGAGGGTTGTGAGGAGACCCTTTGCTCCCCTCAAAGAACTACAATTCCCCGAGTTCCCTGTGTAGAGGGACTGATTGTTAAACCACTCTGGACATCAATCAATAAAATAAAAAAATGCAATCCAATAACACTGAAAGTTAATGTAAAAACAGTGGGTTGTATCTGACTAAATCATGCTCAGAGAAGACCTGAAAATCAATGGACTTAACTTAGTCTAGAAAAAGCTAAGGTCACTGGATTTTGATGGGTCCACTCTGAGCACAGCTATCAGCGCAGTCTCAAGACCCAGCAAAGCACATGTAACTACAGTAAACCACTCATACGGGATTTGTGGACTTGGTAAAAAGACTATAGAAGTTTCTGCCGAAACTGCTGTTTTTGCCGTTCTTTCCTCTAAAGGCTCAAGTGGAACTGTGGTCCACAGCCCTTTGTAGGCATGCAAAGCATCTGCTTAGATCACACCCAGCCTACCTTCATTTCCAGTTTGATAAATCTCACCCATCTACTCACCTCAGATTCCATGCAAATTGGAAAGAGTAGCCATTCTTTGCTATTATGCAACCATTTCCCTGACACAATCCTTCATAGAAGGATGATGTACATGAGTTGTACACTCAGAGAATTATTTGCCAGAGAGAGAGAGAGAGAGAGAGAGAGAGAGAGAGAGAGAGAGAGAACACACAACCGCCCACACACCCACACATATGGGGGGACCCCCACAAACACTAGGAATTAATAAATGGCAGGATTTTTATTAATTGGGGTATTTATGAAAGTACAAGCTGCAGAGCTGTGCCAGAAAAGGAATCTCTGGTCTGGTTTATGCAAACCAGCCTGGCTGGCCTAGCAGAGAGCCAATCAGTTAACATGGCAAAAGGTGTGGATGGGCAACCCTAGAGGAATCCTTTGGCCTGGGGAGACAGTTGCTGCCAAGGTGGTGTGTGTTTGAAGTGATAGGAAATTAGAGTTTTTAGAATGATGTGCGCGATGTTAAATATACCGGTTGTGGGGAGGGAGGGGGGTCGCGACTCGGCAGAGTCAAAGGGAATGTATGTTGTTAATACAATTTGTTGGAAAAGAATATGTAAGGAAAACAATAAAAATTTACTTGTGGAGAAATTAGAGTTTTTAGAAAGGTGTTCTGGGAAAAAGAAGGGAAATGAAGGGCTGGAATCCATCTTGGGCAGGCTGGCTGAAGACTGGCTGCACTGCTGTGGGGACAAGCCCCTCTTGAAATGACCATGCTGTAAGATCTGGACTCCCTCCTTACAGACTGAAGGCGAACAAACCATACTTCTTAAAGCTATGACAGTCTCTGTGGTGTCTCAATTCTCCAAAGGAACACAGACCCTGGGTGAGTGCCTGGAAGCCCCCTGGGATCTTGCTATCACTTGGCAGAGATTGGGGGAGGCACCCAATTTTTGTAACAGTATGCACACAAACATACATATGCATATATATTCACTCCTAGGTGTCATGATTAAATCCTGCCAGGGGGAGACTGGACTAAATTATGGACTAGTTAGAGGATTTGCATCCTGCCTTATGACTGAATGATCTGCATGGCAGCTTCCCTCAGATTGTAATAATATTTGCACACTGTATATACACAAAGCCAAACTCATGGCAACCCAGCAGCCTTTCTTCCTGAGGGTCTTTTCCTCTTCTTCTGCAATCCCAGCACAACTGGAAAGCAACAGCAAAGGACTAGGGAATTGTGGGGGAGAGATAAATTGGATTTTGTTTGCATTTTCATGTGAAATGACATAATTCATACTTCTCAAGCCAATATGCTAACTGAAACACAGTTGTTCTTAAAAAATGGCACATCTCCACATCTTGCGATGCCATTCTCCAACTAAACACACTGTGCAGAAATGCATTATATCAGGGGGAATTGTTTGCAAACAAAGTGTAAATAAATGTGTATGTACAAAATGCATACAAATATGTGTATATCAGGAATAATTCACACTTAAATGCTGGACTTTTAACACACACACACACAGGTATTGAAATGTGGAGAACTGAATTTGTGAATGGAAAAAAGAGATAAACTTGAATGGAAAGATTTGTCTATCCCTTCTCCCTGCTCTCTGGCTGATGGATGGTGCCAGGCTAGTCTCCACCTTGCCTTTATGCTCTTCTCGGAAGACCAGAGAGTCTCCCAATTGCCCTTGATCCCTTTTCTGGCAGCAGATGCAAGCGCATGCAGCTCTCCAGCTCTCCACTCCTTGAGTCAGAGCACTTGTGAAATCCACCTTGAAATATTCAAGACCTCTTGACATTCAACCTTCGGGTGAATTTGGCCATTGCTGTTGTCGAGCCAAATGTTGAGACCCAACATTTCTGGACTGGGTGGGAAAGACCTTTTTTAAGAGAGGAAAGAAAGAAAGAAAGAAAGAAAGAAAGAAAGAAAGAAAGAAAGAAAGAAAGAAAGAAAGAAAGAAAGAAAGAAAAGGCCCTCTTCATCAGCCATGTCCATGTGCTTTAGAATGGGAGGGGTGCATTATTCATTACATAATCCAGCGCTGTGTGCAGTCACCATGGCAAAGAGAAAAGCAAACAGCAGCTTCCTTCGAAACTTTTGATCACAGCATAGCAGCATGTTGACTTTTAGGGTGGAGGAGAAGCTGGGCGACTCCAGGACGTTCTACGCAGAGATCGAGGAGAAGACATTGAAAGAGAGGATGCCTTCAAAGACATGAAGCATGGAGTAAGGAGCAGGAGAGGTCAGGTGGAGGGCAAACCCCCAGGGAATCCATGGAGGTTAGCAGCAAAGGGGGGGGGGAATGTGAGGAAGCAAAAAGGCGGCAGCATACCTTCGAAGAACGAAGAGAAAGAGAAAGGCAGAGCGGTGCCTTGTACCAAGTCGACCCAACGGTCCCTCTTACTGCGTACATTAGCCTTCCCCAGTCTGGTGCCCTCAAGATCAGCAGTTCCCAACTGGTGGTCTGGAGACTCTGGGGGTCCATGTAACCCACTCTGGGGGTCCGTGGCACCGTTCATGTAACAAAAACTACCACAGAGATATCAAAACCTTCAAAAGTAGGGGGTCTATGGCTTGGCTGTTGAAAAACAGGGGCTCCACAGTACTTAGCAAATTGGGGGCCACTGCTCTAGATGTCTTGGACGGGGCTGGTCTACACTCATGGATAGCAGCAGCTATCTGGGATTTCAGACAGGGCTAGGACCTACGGTACTTGGAAGGGCCACCTTGTCCTGAGAGGAAGCTCATGGTCATTTGGGACTGTTTAGTTCAGAAAAAAAGGTAAACAGGAGACATGGTAGAAGTGTATAAAATTAAGCACTGTACAGAGAAAATGGGCAGAAGAAAGTTTCTCTCTCCCTCTTTCTTTCTCTCCCTCCCTCTCTCTCTAGTAATACTTAAATGAGTGACACTGAATGTTGACAGACAACACGAAGTAGTTTTACAGCTCCTAGTTAAACTATGGAATTTGTCACCACCAAGACATGGGGATGGCCACCTACTTGGCCTGCTTGAGAAAGGGGTTAGATAAATTTATGGAGGATCAGTCTACCAGCAGCTCTTAGTCCTGATGGCTGTGTACTATCTCTCCAGTACTGGAGGCAACATGTCTCTGAATACCAGTTGCCAGGGAACATGAGTGGGGAGGATGCTATCGTGCTCATGTCCTGCATGTGACCTTCTCACACAGGCATTTGGTTGGTGGGAAAAGGATGGTTAACTAGATGGGCATTTGGGCTATCCAATCAGGGTCTTCTTAATTTCCTGTGTCAGAAATCAGTCTGTCCAGTTGCCATTGGTACATTTGTATAATATGATCTGTAAACAGATTAAGCCTTCCTACTTCCAGCTTAGTTGGCTAAACATATTTACTCTGAAATAAGCCTCACTGTATTTAAAAGGATACCTTTCCTAGTATGTTTAGTACTACTGATATCACACATGAATGTTAGCAGAACTAAAGCTGCTTCAGTACAAGTAAGCCAACTGATGTGTCATTTGTTTCCTGGTGGGACACCTTGAGGGAAATATACTGAGCTGACCTTATCAGACTGATCCATAGTTTTTCCTTGTCCTCAAAGGATGTGAGAAAAAGAAGCAGCTCTGTGTTAAAAGTTTGTGCAAAGGGTGCACCCCAAGTATGGAGGGCAAGAATTTTACCCAAGGTTGTTGTTGGACCAGTAAGGGGGCACAAATCTAGAAAACATATTCCATAAACCATCCAGAGCTGAACTTGTTTATGTGATGCTCCCACAATGCCTGCTCTCAGTTAGGAGTGCAAAAGTTTATAAACATTAAACTTTATAAACTTTTGCACTCCTAACTGAGAAACTAGGCATGTTGATTGTATAGCTTGTGGCTGAAAAGGGCTAGCAATGGTTAAAAGAAAACACCTCACATTCAGGCAATACTGTCACACCCAGGGGGAGGAATGAGGTATCAAAGTGTGATGAGCAGAAATATTGGTTGAAAATCTGATGTCAGACTCATGAATTCACTTATTCAGTGCATTTTTTATCCGGGGAAAGTCAACACTGATGGGAGTTGCATTCGCATAATGTCTGAAGAGCACCACATTGGCCATCCCTGCCATAGAGGCAAGTTCCCTTGCTTCCCTTTGTCTCACCTCTTTTCACTGCCCTCCAACACAACTTATTTTTTCCTCTTCTACTTCCTATAGCATCTCATGGTTATTTTTGGCATCTTTCTGCATGCACCGTATTTTTCGCTCTATAAGACTCACCAGACCATAAGACACACCTAGTTTTTGGATGAGGAAAACAAGGGGGGGGGAATTCTGAATCCCAGAAGCCAGAACAGCAAGAGGGATCGCTGCGCAGCAAAAGCAGCAATCCCTCTTGCTGTTCTGGCTTCTGGGATAGCTGCGCAGTCTGCCTTCGCTCCATAAGACGCACACACATTTTCCCTTACTTTTTAGGAGGGAAAAAGTGAGTCTTATAGAGCAAAAAATACGGTATATGATCCCAGATGCTGTCACAACACCTCCCCACCCAGCACCCTCCTTTCTCTATGCAATGCAAGGATCTCTATGAACACACCCAGGCACACACATGCCATATAAACACAGAAATGCCGGTAATTAAAAATGGTCTGGGAGTGTCATGATGATATATGAATCATACTTCTATAAAAAATATTATTTTCCTTTTTCAGGGTTCATTGGCCATGAGACAAAGAGGGTTGAAGACTTTAAAACAGGAGTGCAGGGAACTTTAGGCCCTTTGTGTGTTGCCGAACCACAACTTCCATCAGCCACAGGCAGCATGGCCAATAGCCAGGCACGACGGGAGTTGTGCGTCAGCAAAAGTTCTCTTAGCAATATGATCTCCTATCTCAGTCAGAGATGCCAGTTCCCCCCCAGGATTGAGGGGGCGTAGCATATGGTACGTGCATATGACATCATGCATGAGGCGCATGTGTGTGACATCACTCATGGAGCATGTGCAACGTCATGTCCCCTGGAAGAGACTGAGCGCTCTGGCAGAGCCAAGGTGCTGAAGCTGTGATATGTCATGTGTGTGATGTCATACGTGTGCAATGCACGTCAAGCCCCTCAATACTGAGGGGGCTGGGCTCCCTTCAAACAAATATCAAAGGTGCTGAAGACACCTCAGTCCCCTAGAGTTGACACACCTGGTCGCAGCCCCTTAGATATGCGAAAATGCACCCTTCAGTATAGTACAGTGGTACCTTGGGTTACATACACTTCAGGTTACAGACTCCGCTAACCCAGAAATAGTACCTCGGGTTAAGAACTTTGCTTCAGGATGAGAACAGAAATCATGCTCCGGCGGCGCGGCGGCAGTGGGAGGCCCCATTAGCTAAAGTGGTGCTTCAGGTTAAGAACAGTTTCAGGTTAAGAACGGACCTCCAGAACGAATTAAGTTCTTAACCCAAGGTATCACTGTATCTTGAAACTCTGCTATGGTCTTCGTACCTATGCAAAGTGCTTTGGTGGATATGTACCATTAACAGAAATTGTCAAAAGAACACATTATCAATACACACCATCTATAATTATTTATTAAATGCAGACCAATGTGTTCCGTGTGGTATGAGAAATAAACAAATAAATAATAATATAATACATTTACAAGCACACAAGCAAAAACAAAACCTGAAGAATCCTTTCCCACAGGTTAAGGAGCAAAATTGCGCACTCCCCCCTTCCCAATGGATTTTAATGGGAGCATTGTTAAGCACAGGACTAACGTATCCCATTATAATCAATGGAAAAAGAAGATTGACTTTCTCTGAATTGTGTCTTATTTTTCTTGAACCAGTTGTAAAAGAGTTTCTCCAACTCCCCATTAAAATCTGAAACAACTTTCTGGAAGTGTTTGCCATATGGGTAAGGCTTGTGATCGCCAATGTTCTTCCCCATCTGCAATCATCATATAAAGCAATCATATAATATCAATCTTAATACTATTATGTGCTGGTCCTTATATAGCCCAAAACTGCACCAAGAGGAAACTATCAGCAGGAACTCCAAGGTTTGCAGAAGTATAGAAAATCTTTGGGAAGGTGCGAAACTCTTAGGAGGAAACCACCTCTCCAAATAGCCCAATGAGGAGACTGAGCAAGCTTAGTGACAACAAAATTGTGATTGGCTCTTGCAGGAAGGAGAATGGAATACCAGGACAGGGGAAATAGAGCAGAGCAGAGTGGGAGGAATCCTGAATAGCAGCACTCCAATATGCAACATTTTGCTAGAGGTTAGCATTAGTATGTCCTAAAATGCTGTGGTAAAAGAGTTGCAGGACACCCCACTGAGTTGAACGAGGCTGATCCCAGAGTAAGCGGGTATAGGATTTCAGCCTTAGTGGCATTCAGTGAATTCCCTCCGCCACCACCATTATGCTTCCAAAGTTTCCCTTTCTCTATCACTGAAATCTGCTAATAATGACAGGCAGAAACTCATGCGGAGAAGATCTATAGGTAGGGATTTTTCCCCCAGGAGGGTTTGACTAAGTGCTCTCTGTAGAGTTGTTGCCATGTTGACTTCAAGAGATCATGTTTATCTCTCATGTAGCTTTGGCAGGGGATGGTCATGCATCAGTTTGCCCATCCCATCCCATCCCTCAATTTCTTGCAATCTGCCTCCGCCCGCCCCCCCGCCCCCCCATAATGCATTGTTTTGGTTGTTCACACCACTGTTCACACACTCAGAGGACTTCCTTATGTTTGTGTTTGTGTATTACATATAGTCAAGGGTCCTCTCTACACAACAGCACATAAAATTTGCATGTGCTAATTTATAGGAGGAGACGCATATTTAGAGATAATTATTCTAATCTACTATCCCGTTTCTATGCTGCCACACATCACTGCCTTCAAACTGCAGGGTTGTCCTCTGCAAAGCAGAGCAATCTCCCCATCTCCCAGCAGTCTTAATGTTAGGTCCCCTAAGCAGGCTCAGTGGGCTTGGAAGTCTCACCAGGGGAGAGATTAGGCATCAGTGGCAAAAGCAGGAAGCCTGTAAAGAAATCTCATTCAAAGCTGTACACAGTTTTAAAACCTGTTTTCTTTCCCCCTCCCTCTGCTTTCTTCCTGTGTTCAAAGCAGATCTATAGACAGTTTGGAATGACTTTCACTTTTAAAAATACTGCGATTTCCTGGTTTGAAAACTGATTTGTTTTTGTTTTGGGCCAGTTCCCTTTGTGACTCAGTTCCACAAAATCAGGCAGGGGGAATTTGACAGGATTTGAGGACAGCAGTGCTATTACAGGCCTGGCATTGCACGTAGGACTAAAGACAATCACTGACACAGGCCACCTCTTAAAAGGAAGACATTTGGAGATTCCGCAGGCTTCTAAATGGTACAGTTATCATCGAATATTCCTGCAAATTCCAATGCTTCAAAGGCAGGGGGGGGGGAGGTTAGGAGAAAACGCAAATACATACATTTCAGGTATTTGGCCTGGGCCAAGAATACTCCTTGAGCTTTACTCACATTTTTACTCACAGGGAACCCCACAAGTGAATGGGATGGATATAATCTTTCCTGTTTGTGTTGTGAGGAGAAAAACAAGCTTGGGAAAAATGCTGAGGTATAGAATTCTCTGTGGAACTGAGAGAAGCCATAAGCCCTATTTGGGAGACTGCCTCTTAAGCAATTGCAGCTGTGGAGGGGAAGAGCATGGGTAGGCTCACTGCCCCCCCCCAATTTATGGGATGCCCCCCCCCCAGGTGATATAGAATCCTGTGCAAATCAGGGGTCTAAACCACACCAAGAGCTCCATAGAGAAAGCTCCATGCTGCAGAACCTCCCCCTCAGCACTTGGGTGGCAGAAGGCAGGGCAGCAAGGTAGCAAGAGTGGCGTGATTGTAACCACACGAGGGGAGAGGCTACCTCAAAAAAAGCCTACAGCAATTCATTAAATGAAGGAACACGGTAAAAGAAAACATTATAAAGTGCCAAGTGTACAAAGGCAGATATAAAAGGTGTGCAGGAGAAAAGGACAGGCATCTTCCTTCATCTGCTGCAGCGCTGAGTTCTGTCCCTGATTTAATAAAAACTGAAGCACCGCTATATTCATGATGATTTCCAGCACCTCCGCCGACTCAGAATGGCTTCTCTGGCATTCGTAGCAGGACGGCTACTTGACACCTTTCCCTCCAGAATACTCTTCGTATGGGCTGGTTCGAGTTTTCGGCCGTGGGATGGAGAAATCCTGCTGGGGCTCAAGGTTCTAGGCAAGAAAAGAGGAAGGAAGTGGAATTATAAGGTTTTTAAGTGACATATATTCTGTTGAATGTTTCTTTTGAGAAAGCAGAACTGTTTTTTAACTAGGTTGAGGAAGAGACTCAGAGCCCCCTCCCCCAACTTTTGCATTGGCAGGTTGGCAGTAGTCAACTTTCCCCAAGACCTAGAAGACAATCCAATGCTTGGGTCACTTATAATGGAAGTGAGCCTGGGTTCTTAATCCTTCGTTAGTCAGGGGGTAAAGGTCAGCCAAACTCTTAAGTCTGTAGTCTGTGATTCCTGGTGTGGCAGGCCTTTTAAGAAAACCCGTCCAGACAAAACTGCATGCTAGATACATTACCACATGGTTAGTTTAGCATGGAAATATACTTGAGCCAGTGGGGCTGGGTTGGGGTCGTGAAAGCTTTTGGTAGCTGCAAAACTGATTCCCTTTTAATTATTTTTCTAGAATGCTGCATAAGGTGAATAAAGTGCTTCAGTGTGATCCCAACCCCTGTAACCCCAGTTACTGGCATCTTCCATTTGAAGTTTGGACATGGAAGCTCCCCACAATCCCCTCTCTTTCTTTGCCTGTTTAGAGAAGAAGCAACTCGTCCACCATTTGCTATAAGCACAGAGACTCATCACCTCCACAGCAATCATCTTTGACTGCTTGGAGGGGAGAGGCACACATTCTTGACTGGTTAACAACCATGTGATCAGAAGGAAGCATCGCCTTCACTCATACTTGACTTTGTTTGTCTCCAATAATATCAGCAGTGGCATTAAAATGCTCACTGAGTGATCTCAGGTTGGCTCGGACGTTGCATACAGGGCCCACTAGACAACTGCAATTTACAGCAATCTGCAGTTTACAGCCAATTCTATTACCTGCCCCAACATACACTATTCTGTTGTCTCGATGCAGCCAAAAAGAACTCACGTTACCCAGACGTCAAATGCAGCTTGTTGGCTGAGTTGTTCTCTGTATCCCACACAGCCCCAAGACCACAGAACCTCATGTGAGTGGCAGCTCCACCACCAACTCGATAATGTTTAATAATTATCCAAACATGTTGAAATTCCTTCATAGGCCACTTGATTGAATGAAGTTGCATTGCAACGAATCATTCCCGTACTGAAAATCAAAGACTGTTTATTTACCTGCAGCTGGAAGTGAGTTGAATATGGAGGATATGAAGGGCCACTGTTTGCATTTGGAACTGAAAAAGACAAGCAAGGGGAGGCAGTGAGTCAGTGTATTTAATATTGCCACAAAAACAAAGAAAACTCCATTTGCTTCCAGACAACCATCTACAGCAACAGTTGTGTATACACAATACAGTTAAAGCATCCTTGGAACTATAGCTGTGGCACCCTGGGGTGCCTTGAAGGATGGTCAGGGGTGCTGTGGGCAACACTGGCCTCTGTTCCTTCTTCCCTTTCTCCCTCCTCTTTGACACCCTCTTGCATCTCTCCCAAAGGCTTGCATGGCTGTTTGTTACAGCAGCCCTGGCTTCAAGCTCTGCAGGCAAATGGTGCCTCTGCGGCTGGCCAGGGGGTGCCTCCCAGGCCCCTGTGGGGCAGTGTGAGGAGCACCTCTCTTTCTGGCAGGGTGGGCAGCTCAGAGACTGGGCTGCCCAGAGAACTCCCAAGGAGAGAGGAGAGGGGAAGAGACTGAGGGAACACTCCACAAGTGAGGGTGTTCAAAAAAGCATGAGAGGCTGCCAGCCCTGCAGGCAAGGGGTGACATAACTGGGCTCCTGAGCCCCACAGGGGTGCCACAGAAAGAATGTAGTTGCTCAAGGAAGCTGTGGAGCCAAAAAGGTTGAAAACCTCTGATGTAGTGTGTTGTGCAGCCCAGTCCAATTTGTATTTACTCAGAATGAAAGCCTTTGTCTTTTGCATAAAGGAAGGGCTGTAGCTCAAAGGCAGAGCATCAATGGGTGTAGCCAGGGGGAGCAGGGGGGAAAGCTGCCCCCCAAATCAATATAAACAAATATAAATACATAACTACCCCTGCCTAACAAAAGGCCTGCCTTCTAACAAAAATCCTGGCTACGCCCATAAGAGCATCTGCTTTGTATGCCGAAGTCCCTGGGTTAATCCCCAACATCTCTAGGTAGGACTGGGAGAGAACTCTGGCAGTGGGTTAGATACTGGGCTAGATGCCCCTAATGGGCCTTATTCCCAGGTAAGTGCATCTAGGATTTCAGCCACCCAAAAATATTTCCCATTTTGGGACCTGACTGAATCCTGATCCATGTGGTGTGCAACATGTTGATTTGAGATTTAAGATTTAAGAAAGAAAGAAAAGTGACAAATGAATGCCATAAATCATTATATAGGCATTGGCTATATAAGCATTTACTTAGGTGGCAGTGAACTTGCATTACAGGAAACACTAGGAAGCTGGCCTCCCACCTTCCCTGTGGCCCAGAATTTTCCTAAAAAGTGCCTGCCTTTCCAAGGACACTTGCAGTGTGGCCCTCTTTGTGCTCTGCAACGCCAAATGAGAACAAGGGAAGCTGTCATAGGGAATGCTTTGAAATGGGTTAAAAAATAATAATTCAGCAGCATTCCTAAAACAGTCTAAATATTTTTAGCTTGCCAAAGATGCTCTCTCTATCACACAAAGCACTTGCCAGTCCCAGACATACAGGCATTGCTATGGATAGCCATACCTTGCGCGTTGTCTTCCTGAGCATAGGCTCGATTCTCTACTCCATAGGTTTTCTTCAGGACTTTAGGCTGGCAGGCATCATTCTCCGGAGGGTAGTCTCCGGGCTTCCGTGGAGTGGTGAGGAAACAGAGCTCAGGCACTGCATATATCATCAGGAAGACCCACCCATTAGCTACCAGAGCAATGCTGATAGTGGGATCGTCCCATTCTGGCCTTTTCCCAAAGTCTGTCATGAACACGCTGATCCAGGCCACCCAGATGCCTATGGAGAAGAGGGCTGTGAAGAAGGTGTGTGTGCCGTGCCTCTTCCACCTTCTGTATGACCCACAGAAAACAAAAGTGGAGACCACAAAGAGGAGGGCTATCAGGAAAAGCACGTAGATGAGAAGCAGAACGAAGTCCACGCGGCTTTTTTGTGTCAAACCTTTCGTGGAGTTCAGGGCTCTCAGTTCTTGGCTGTTGATGGCTACATACTGTATGGCGATGATAATCTGCACAATGGTCAGGCTGATGGCAAAAACCAGCAGCGCCAGTACCGAAAATGGGCGTCTTCCTCTCACCAGCTTGATGAGGTCGAAGGCATGGGCCAGGAGGCAGGCGAAGCAGAGGGCGAAGAGGACCCCGAAAAGAAAGAAGCGGGTGGGGGCAGTCCTCTCGTTGAGCCTTATAATGAAGGCAAAAGTGAGGCCGAAGATTCCTAGAGTGCCCAGAAGGAAGAGGAACTGGACAGGGATCAGGCTTCGCTTTGTGTTGTCTTGGACTTTACATACAAGGAAAATGAGCACAACGATCAGGATGGCTGTGACGACAGCACCAGCGGTAGCAAAGGATTCCACAACAACGCCCCAATAGTCCTTGGTGTCACAGAGGAAGTCATAGTCTCTATCTAAGCCTTGACAGACTGGCTGGGAGGTCATGGTGCCTCAGGACAGCCCTAAAGTGGATGCCGCCTTAAAGGAAGACCTGTAGAAATTAAGAGAAGCATGATAAAGCATGATTTGAAAAAGAGAGTGAAATGGACCTCAACCCTACAATTCTGTGAAGGGGATAATATCAGAACAGCTGAACCAAGTCAGACACTACTTAGAGATGTCAAAGTAATCAAATAATTATTAAGCTGATTCAGATAAAGCCTTATTTCATTAACTGAGTAATGGATTATGGAATCTAGGCATACGGTGAACTAATCTAGTAGTACCATTATATTTAAAAATATTATTTACTACTGTGAGGATCGTATAATCAAAAGGCATACATTTTGTAACTCAGGTATAGTATTTTCAGGGTGCAATTGCCTTTTGAAGTTTCAGACTAAAGAGCTATATATGGTGTGGCTTGAAGTTTGGCGGTGTAATCTCCAGCGGGCATTACTGGTTGCTTTTTGCCTTCTGCACAGTCAAACTTTGTTGGGTTGCTTGTTTTTACAAACTTTCATAGTGTGGAGTGCAAAGGAATGAAAAATGGAAAGCGAAACTTCAACAGAGTTACTGAAAAACAAATACATATCTCTTTTCCCCATGAAAAGCGCCTCTCTCTGTGTGATTATGTGTGTTGAGTGTGAACAGAGGTACCTCGGGTTACAGACGCTTCAAGTTACAAACACTTTGGGTTACAGACTCCACTAACCCAGAAATAGTATCTCGGGTTAAGAACTTTACCTCAGGATGAGAACAGAAATTGCGGCGCGTCGGCAGCGGGAGGCCCCATTAGCCAAAGTGGTACCTCAGGTTAAGAACAGTTTCAGGTTAAGAACAGACCTCCAGAACAAATTAAGTTCTTAACCCGAGGTACCACTGTAATTGTGTGTGGGTCTGACCCCACTGACTTTAGGGTCTGGCGCTGCCCTCTAATGGAATGCGACATTTCGGGGCAAATGTGGGCCACCAAATTTTAATGTTTTGAGTCAGGCCCCAACTGCCTGCAGGTGTAGGCGAAAGCACCACATTCTCCAAAGGACTGTCAACACTGTATCAAGCAGGAACACCCCTTTGCTCCATCTGCTGTGTCCTCAGAGACATTCCTTCAGATAACTGAATACAGAAAACTCACCAAAAAGACTGAATGCAGGGTAAGTTGCTTCTTCTGGTGAGAAATTTCCAAATCAGAACCCCTATGTGTCATTTTAACATTAGCACTTGCCTTAGTTGTACAAGGGCCAGGCAGAAATCCCCCCACCCTCTCCATTTCTGAGAAAAAGAAAAATACTTTTAAGCACTCAGGCTGTAGACCTATGCAAACTTGCTGCCAAGTAAACATGCATAGTAGCGGGCTGCAAATCATTCATTCACTGCCTGGTTTGCTACCCTCCACTTAAGGGTGTACAGCTTTCTTAAAACCACATGCAGCTGATAGCTAGAGGTCAAACAGCCAGATCCACAAACCAATTAAACAGTGCTGCATGCGTTTGAACAGAATGAACACATTGACGCCAACGGGACACCAACTTGCTTAATAATAGCAGGGCTAAATCAACAGAATTCCAGGTACTCCAGTTAAGACTTGCTAGCTGTGAGAACGCAAAATAAATCTACAGGGAAGGCATGCTTTGCGCACCAGTGCGTATACACAAATAAGGAATTTTTTGCACTTTTCAGATTCTAGGAAAGAGCCAGAGAATGGCTGTCGATGGGTGTCTTTGTAATGCTAAAAACATGAAAGGAAAATCCCATCTGCAGACTAGCAATCCAGAAACGAAGCTACAAACTGCACCACAGCACCATGCCCTGGGGTCAGGTTGAGAAAGAGCCACAGGACTCCCTCCTACCAAACCTCTTGCTCTATGATCCCATCACGGTAGCTTTGGTCTTTGATTTACCTTGAGTGTGCTCTGTGCTCCCACGGCTAGATGCGTCTTCTTCAGTAGCAGAGGGCAAACCAGGGAAATTCCTGCCGCACACCCACTCGGCAAATAATCTCAGCTCCGCTCGTTCTTCTCTCCCCGAGCGAGACAAGCAGCGAAATTGCTCTCTCACACTCTAAGGGCAGCTTTAAAAGCAAATGAGGGAAAAAGCAGAGATGATGGAGTAGGGACACGCCTATTCCAGTTCCACTACTCCTGGTGCTGTTATAAATATAACGTCCCGGTGCCAGGAGATGAGGTAAAAATGTCTGACGTCAACAGGACAGTCACCCCAGCAGCTGGGTGGGGAAGGATCCTGTGCCTCTCCCCACCCCACAATTGAATCCGTGACCATTCATCAAGTCAGTTGATAAATTGCACCTCTCTGGGAGTTGAGAAACCAAGAGGATATGGGCTGGTGGGAGACCCCTGGCCAACAATAACACCATTGTGCTCCTCCTCCCCTTCATTGCTTTCTATACTTACCTAACATTCAGCTGTTAATGTACTGAGAAAGTTCAAGAGTGACCATGAGGAACAGTCTTTTAAGTCTCTCTCTACCTCTCCCTCGTTCTCTTTCTTCTTTGTACACTCGATCCCTGGAGCAGAAGCTGATCATGCCTGCAGACGCTCAGGAATTTCCAGTGCTTATCCTTCTGAGCAAATCAGCTGCTTTGCCATCCAGATCAGCTAAGAAAAAATATACAGGGGATATGTGCACAGACTCACACTCAGAGCCGGCCCACCTATGAGGCAAGGCAAGGCAAGGCAAGGCAACTGCCTTAGGTGGTAGGATCCATGGGGCAGCAGATCTGGCCTCCAAGAATGCATTGCCCACAGCTGTTGCCATAGTGGCAGTGACAGCTGTGGTGCAAGCCTTGGAAGTCAGATCTGCCATCACCTTGGTAGCCCCCCCCCCCCCAGTGTCCCCACTACAGCGGCCTCTTGGCAAATAAGAGGTGCTGCTGGTGACCTCCTACCCCTAGGGAGGAAATGGCGGAGCTGCCCTTGGAGTCTCCTAGGCTCTGCACCTGCCCAGCTTGATTTAGAACAGGCCTCTTCCCATGGGAGCATGATGGTCTTTGATTCCCTTCAACCATCGGGTAAGGTTGATTTGACACACACCTTTCTTCCCAATGTAAATTTTCACTCACCCCTTTGTACCCGATGTGGATCTTTATTTCCCCCTTCTTCTCTGGCATTTTGTGGTTCACCTCAGGTTCACACTACACTTCCTACAAGTACACTTCACCACGGCCAAACTGAGAGTGGAAAAAGCAAATTATGAAATTTGCTCTGTGTTATTACTTCAAAATGGGTGCAATGTATGAAACTAACCTGATGTAGGGTAACTGTAGGTGTCTGCCACAGGCATCTTAACTGGGGAAACCATTTTGCTGATGTAGTAGCAGAACATATCTATTCTCAGAGTTCAAATTAAAGGAGATGTGATGCCCAGACACTGAGGTGCAGTGCCAAGGGCCTTCTGGCAGTTCCCTCACTGAGAGAAGCCAAGTTACAGGGGAACAGGCAGAGAGCCTTCTCAGTAGTGGCACCCGCCCTGTGGAACGCCCTCCCACCAGATGTCAAAGACAAGAACAACTACCAGACTTTTAGAAGACATCTGAAGGCAGCCCTGTTTAGGGAAGCTTTTAATGTTTAACAGACCACTGTATTTCAATACTTTTTTGGAAGCCGCCCAGAGTGGCTGGGGAAACCCAGCCAGATGGCCGGGGTATAAAAAAAAAAATGATGATGATGAGCCCCCTCTCAGCTACTATTTTTCAAAGGTCACTGTGGGCATCATCTCAACAACAGCTGAGGAGGTGACTCAGGGGGTTGTAGATTTCCTTAAGGTCCCGTTACCTTTCCCCCGGTTGTGACTGGTGCCAATGTGACTGGTGGGGCGGGAGGCAGGAAGGTCAACATCCAAGGGAGCTAGAGCCAATGGCAGGCAGAGTCATCACAGCTAGTTGTAAGAAGGTAGGCAGGTGAAGTCTGGCTGAGGGCAGGCTGAGGTTGGTGGGGCAGTGCCCCATACCCCCAAATAATTTGAGCAATGGACTCTGGTTACATACTATTGGAAGCAAGGAAGGACAAATGGTACAGTGGGTGCCTCATGCCAGATTTAACTGCCTGGCAGCTGGGCAGTACCCCCCTAATAGGACTTGCAGACAGAACTTCTGGAGGAGCAGAGGTGAGCCAGTCAATGATCCCAGCAGACTCGGCTCCAGAACAGAAGGAGTCTGTTGCAAGTCACATAGCCAGGCAGGAGGAAGGCTTTGCCAGAGCAGTGAAGTCTGAATGGGAGTGCAGGTCATCATTTTAATATTTCACCTGGGCTGTCCAAATACCTGAGGTTAGCCCTAGGGGCCCAAGCATCGCAGGTGCAACCACACCCTGAGCTAATCTCGAATATGTTGAGGCCACGTGAAACAGCCTTTTGGCTGGTTTGACAGCAGCTTTGCCAAGAATGCTTTCATTGATTTTATTCTAAGAAGCGTCAAGCGACAATGTGTAAAAAACAGAAGAGAGGCTATTAAATATTAAATGCACACGGCAGGACAAGGCACATGCTATTGTGCCCTGTGTGCTTTTGATTGCTGATAACTATCATAAGGGACACATAGGATTTGGGATTTCTTCCTGCGGCCTAAATAGCCTCACAATGGAAAATGGAGAGTCAAGATGCAGGCGGGGAAGATATCTAAACAGCGCTGTTTGGCTTCACTGGCAGAGACTAGGGAGGCTCTGACCAACGTCAACAGAGCCAAGTCAGAAAGTGTCTCTGTCTGCAGCGAACCCTCTTAGAGGACATTCAGCTATAAATGGGACATTTAAAATAAATAAATAAAAAATAATAATAACTGTGGATATATGAGTTTTGAGACTTATTGATTTAAATAGGTTTCACCCTCTGTCCTGTCCTGTTTTTTTTTTTGCTGTATTATCACTGTGATGCCACATTCACCCACCCCAGAATTCTCCATTCAGTGCTGTTATCTTATATGGGACTGTGAATCAGAGCTTCAGAATACTGTATTTGCTCTGATAGCTGAAAAAGCAAATATAATCAGGGCACCAAGTTCAGTGACAAATATCCTTTACTATATACTCTGGGTGTGGCCAAAGACACATTTGATAATGTCACTAAAAGTTAAGAGTCCCATATAAATATTACTAATAATAGTACTAATGCTAATATTTATTTTTATTTTGTTCCATCTTAGTATGGTTTATAATTCATGATGCTTACTGCAAATGATGTTTCCGTCTTTTATTTTAGGCTTTGAAACAACAGTGTGTGACACTGTTCTTTAATATTGCCATTTGACAGCTCAGAAATTCAGTCTGAGTCTGAGATACAATATATATTTTGCTCCAGCCTTACTGTGCTTATGTTAGCACATATCTGAACACAGGTTTTCCTGCTTCAGATTTGACACTACACAGAATTCAAGAATCTTTCTATCCCCTGAAAAGAAGGTATCTGTTCAGTCTTCAGCAACGCGATGCTGTGGGAATTTCACTTCAAGACAGTACAAAGTGGCTTCCTCTCTCTCTCTCTCTCTCTCTCTCTCTCTCTCTCTCTCTCTCTCTCAGTCCCTCTAAACAATCGCTCTCTGTTTTAGTATTCATCTTGATTTGCTTTCACAAAGCTTATGCAGTGGTTAGATTATACCCAGCTTTTATTGAGCATTTGTTCTGATTGGTTTGTGGGGTGGTTATACAGCAATGAACATCCATCCTGCATTCATTCTGACTTGCTTACTGGGGAGCTTACATGTCTCCCTGTTAGTTATTTAGTCATTCCATACTTTTCAATGCATTTCCCTGTCACTTTCCAAACCATAGAAAGTTTGTGAAGATTCAAAGTCTAGAATAGAGCTCTAAAGCTTTTTGTCACTAGTCAAGCCACCAAATGAGACAACCTAGTCTGACATACTCGGGGACATTAGCTATGTCTCATCAAAGGCTGTGAGTACCATTTTTCTGTGCCTACAGGAAAGGGAAGGGACTGGGAGGAGAGATAGCCAAGAAAGGGAGGATGAACAAACAGGCAACAGATTCCAGTGCTTCAGGAAGCTCTGGAGTGATATTTTGGTGTGAGTGAGAGTAGCAAACATGTAAGCACTGGGAAGGACTATGGCTTGAGCGTGAAAAGAAAAGGGTACCAGAATGTTGCAGAATGTCCCATGGGCAGCAAAGGGGCTTCTTCTTCCATGTTGTTCTTTTCATGCTAAAATAAGGAGGCTAAAATAAAGGGAAACTAAAATAAATCTGGAACTAGAGGCCTCACCTTTTACTTAGGTCCTTTGGCATGTTTAACATAATGAGTCATTTGATTCTTACTTGGGCTAGAGTTTTAAGGAGTGGCTTTCCGGTGTAAATATGTGGTAAAGAAGCAGCTAGGGAAAATAGCAAACATACACATCATCAGGGGCACTTTGGAAGTGTGATATGTAAAGCTGCCAAAAGAACACAAAATATAAAGTCAAATGTAAATTTGCTATGATTTATATAGAGAGGGGAAGGGAGAGAAAGTAATGGAAGCGTCAAACAGCACTCTGGACAAGTTTGTTCTGGATCCTGGTACGATGCCATTAATCACTAAAACTATGTATTTTGTTACTGTGACTAAGAAAACATAAATTTTAAATTCTGATAGCTAAACATCTGAGTTTCTGCCTTCATCGGTTGCTCTTCAACAGTTGCTCTTATGAAAATGCTGCTCTTTCCAAAGTTTCAGGTTTGAGGCTGTGGTGCTTAGAAGACCTTCATTTGCTGAAGCTAAGTGATGCTGTTACTACCCTCTTGGCTGAGGCCCTGTGATTTTAAGGCATTCAGCATGTACCTCCAGATGTTCTCCTATTTTGCTAACATTGTTGGAATCTCTACAGCAGTTATTGATAAATTAAAGAACTTGTCTGTATTAAAACATTTAGCAGCAGCGGGTCACTCCAATTCCTTTTGTCAAAATCACCAATTTGTGGTTTCTAAAAAGTTTGCATAGGTCAATTGTAGCTTTACCTGCATACAGGATATGACATCCCTTTTTTGCATTCAATGATATAAATTATATTGCAGGATCCACAGGTAATGTATTCTTTGATGTATTATTATTATTATTACTACTACTACTGCTACTACTATTTACCCACCCTTCACCCTAAGGTCCCAGGGTGAGTTACAATATTGAAACACAATATTAAAGAGTTTAAAACAGCTATGTTCTACTTCTCCTGGTGCTTTTGAAGGTAGCTATCACACAGGTGATTCAGGGTTTGAAATCACATGGATGAGATCCATGATTGCTGATCTGTGGTACAGCTCTCACTAATAGTTTGCATAGATTTGAAAGCTGGCAGAATGATACCTTTAGCAAGCCATTCAGTATTTGCTAACAAAAGGTAGCTTTCTCTTATTACCAGGTGATAGGAGATGCTGGATGGAAATCTACCGCAAATGAGATATATTGCTCTTTGTTACTTGACACCTCATTTGATGCAGGAGGCTTTCTCTAAACAAAATGGAAGCTTGGTGGATGTAGAGGATGCTCTCTTTGCAGAAGGTGTTCTTTCAGCTCTCTGATCCTTCATTGATATTTATCTTTGTTGCTGCAAATGAATTTGCTCCTGAAAGCCAAGGCATAGACACTTTTTAAAAATAGATGCTTTGGATAGCAGGATTTCCAGCATAGGTAGATGTGGGCATTATCAGGGGGTTTGTTGTAAAGAACAGTGGCTATTTTATTGTTTTCAGTGATGAGGAGGACATCAAGAAAAGGGATGTGTGGATTATCAGTGGTGCTGTTGAATGTAAACTTGGTAGTTGGGTGAGAGATGCGGGTGGTGCTGTGGTCTAAACCACTGAGCCTCTTGGGCTTGCCGATCAGAAAGTCAGCAGTTCGAATCCGTGTGACAGGGTGAACTCTCATTTCTCTGTCTCAGCTTCTGCCAACCTAGCAGATTGAAAGCACACCAGTACAAGTAGATAAATAGGTACTGCTGCAGTGGGAAGGTAAACGGCATTTCTGTGCACTCCGGCACTCATCACAGTCCTCCGTGCACCAGTAGCAGTTTAGTCATGCTGGTCACATAACCCAGAAAGCTGTCTGTGGACAAATGCCAGCTTCCTCGGCCTGAAAAATGAGGTGAGCACCACACCCCATAGTCACCTTTGACTGGACTGTCCAGGGGTCCTTTACCTTTTACCTTTAGCTGGATGAACAGAGTTTTGATGTAATTTGTAAATTGTTCTAAGTTCAGACCACAAAGATATTGGCTCCACCATGCAGGTGGTTTCTTAATGAGCTCTTATGGGTTGTCTTGTTAAAGTTTTCCCAAGGATATATTTCCATAAGATGGAGCAACAGTAGCACAATAGCCATGCCTTGTACCTGCAAGTGATGCTCTCCTTTAAATGTTGTTATTACAAGTAAGCAGTGCTTTTTTAAAGAGGGTACTGAAGGGTATGGGGACGCAGGTGGCACTGTGGTCTACACCACAGAGCCTAGGGCTTGCCAATCAGAAGGTCGGTGGTTAGAATCCCCGCAATAGGGTGAGCTCCTGTTATTCGGTCCCAGCTCCTGCCCACCTAGCAGTTCGAAAGTACGTCAGGTGCAAGTAGATAAATAGGTACTGCTCTGGCAGGAAGGTAAACGGAGTTTCCTTGCGCTGCTCTAGTTCACCAGAAACGGCTTAGTCACGCTGGCCACATGACCCGGAAGCTGTCTGTGGACAAATGCCAGCCCCCTTGGCCTATAGAGCGAGATGAGCGCCGCAACTCCAGAGTCGTCCGCGACTGGACCTAACGGTCAGGGGTACCTTTACCTTTACTGAAGGGTATGAAGCACCAGCACCTCTCTCTTTTTGGTTAAAAAGTGTGACACTTATTGTAACAACTTCATGGCGAGTACCGACACCTATTTTTCTATTTAAAAAAGCACTGCAAATAACCTCTGTTGGAGGATTTTTAGAATTTCTGTTGTTAAGGAACTCATTTAAAGCCTGAACACCATCTTTATGTGGCATTGGTGTAAATAGCTGTGACATCCAAAGTATAGTATTGGTGTGGAATTGGCACTGCTTGTTTAGAGACTTGACTTCAAGTAAGAAGTCATTAGTGTCTCTGATATGTGATGGGAGGCTTTGCACTATGTTTTGTAAGTTTAAGTCAATATAGAAATAAATCCTTTCAGTAGCTGTGTGGTTGGCAGATGTTCAAGGTTGTTTGGTTGTTGGAATGTTCAAGGTTGTTTGGCTTTGTGGATTTTTGGTAGCATGTAAAACCTGCCGTGTATGTGTTCCCAAGTAAACCTGAATATAAAGGGAGTTTCCTTGATGTCATTAATACATATTTTGTATGTAGCTAAGCAGCAAGAAGCAGGCATATTTGGTAGCCAGCCAACAGGCCAAAAAGCACATTATTCAGATGCATTCCAGAACACTGACTTTCATGTCTCCCTGTGTATATTTAAACTAGGCGTGCACAACTTATGACCCACCAAGTTGAATACAGACCAACAGTCGCCACAGTCTGTCACTTCCTACACTCTTTTGCAATCCCAGTCAGGCATTTTTGAAAGGAGGTTTGTTTAGCCCCTCGTGGACTGCCAGACCCGGTTGCTGAGCTGTGTTTTGATTGGCGGGTCACAAAGTGTGGAGGCCTATATTAAGCTCTCTTGTGTGCTTCATTTTCTCTCTTGTCTCCAGCCCGCAGCTCCATTAATGAACAGATGCGTCTTTAATTTTTCTACATTCCTCCTTAGCTATTCAAGATATATGGCAACCTTGAATCTTGGGGCATTTTTTAGTCACTGTTTCTTAGCACTTTGATTTCATAAGACTTTGGGCCAAACTACAATTGGTGTTAAACACACTCCTTAAAACTGTGTTTTAAAACCTTAACTGGAAGCCATAGGTGTGAGAGCCTGACCAGAATCACTGTCACCAAACGAAGGCTGTGAAAAAGAATTTAGCTGTCATCTCAACGGAGATACTTAGCAAAAAAAATCTGGGAGACCAAGCTACGTATTCAATTTCATCATTGTGGAAATAAGGAAATATAAGGAAACAAGCCTCATATTTATTTTTAGATGGCACCTGACATTGACCAGATTGTCACATATCGCACATATGTCGTCCCCAAGCTGTTGGAGATGAAGGGCCTCAAAAGCTTCTATCTCTCAC
Organism: Podarcis vaucheri; assembly: GCF_965113315.1. Lineage (NCBI taxonomy): Eukaryota > Metazoa > Chordata > Lepidosauria > Squamata > Lacertidae > Podarcis > Podarcis vaucheri. The sequence continues at coordinate 41,538,000 of NC_138748.1, read as the reverse complement.
TCTCTCGCTCTCTCTTTCTGCACGTGGGGTACATGTCCCACTGTGGAAGGGTTTTGAGAAAATACAGAAGATTACTCACCCAGATGTTATTCTGTTTCCATCCCTAGCATTTTCAAATATCTGGGATGGGCAAAATCTTGACGGCAAGAATAAAGACTTAATCAGGTTCCTCTTATCAGTGGCTAGATTAACCACTTCAAGGTTCTGGAAACATTTGGAAAATGCCACTTTAAAATACTGGTATATTCTTCTTTTGCTTTTTGCTTTATCTGAAAAGGTAACCCAAAAGAAACAAAAAGTATAACAAAAATAAGTTTTGTTTGACATGGTGTGATTTTATTTAATTTATTAATGAAGTAATTGAGGCTCCAGTAACCTCAGCTACACAGGCGGGTATATAGAATTATTTATAACTGTTTCTATTTTAACTGTAAGCCACCCTGAGTCCCTATCAGAGAAAAAAGGCAGGATGTGCTTCATCATCATCATCGCTGTAGTAGACCTTCCATGTCTTAAGCATCTCCAGCTGCATTTGCTAAACCCTGCAACAAAAAAGGTTGAAGTAGTTTAAAAGGACTCCAATGATTAATCTGTAATTCGTTTTTCTTTCTTTTCCTTTCTTTGGGTTGAACTATGTATAAGGTTCAAAGACTGTTTCTGCATTAAGTATTATAAATGCCAATTCACTTTTATAATTCACCCCCAAGATCAATAAACATTACACACACACAAACACACACTGGGTCCCTTACAGCCCTCCTCCACCTTCTGTCTGATCTCCACACCTTGTACCCATTCCTCTTGGCTCACATCCTAATATCAGGACCAGAAGCACAGGTGGCCGGGGGGGGGGGGCACAGACAGGGTGTGCCTAGAACAACTATAGCAGGGGATAAGGCACTGGATCTGACTAGTGAGCCAGATCCTTACCTCCTGCACCACCCAAAGGTCAAATTTGCTACGTGGGCAGGACTGTCCGCCTGACAATCAGCTGATGTCACAAACACACCAGGGGACCTGTTTTTTTGCATAGTAGCGCTATGAACAATCCACTGATTGTCAGTGCTTTTCAGGTGGCCTTGCAGGCCAGCCATGAACCCCATTTGGGTCCAGCCCCATGTTTACCTGCCCCACACTTGACATCACATATGATGTGAGCTGTAAGACAGAGGTGTGGCGGACTTGCATCTGGGTGGGATATACTATAAAGTGGCAAGCTTTTACTGTTAAAATATCAGCAGCCCGTGGTGGTCACAGCTTCACCTGGCATTGGGACTAGCGTAGGAATGGCGGTCCTCCTGTTGTGCCATGTTTGGCATGGCAGAGACACCAAAATGCCCTTCCTCTGGTGCTTCCTCCTACAGATGGGTGGATGGGAGTTGCCTTCTTGAATTGGACTATGATTTGAGTCAACAAGACATGTGTAGATCGTATAAGATATCTTGGCCGATGCTCCAGTAGCACTTTAGAAGCCAAGCTTTGTTTGCTCTGTACATACTGGCTGCAATGTGCTCTGGCATCTGAGCAAAGCCAGCCATTTGACCAGATCATTCAAGAGGAGCCGTCCAGAGTTTCCTACAGAAGAAACAAGATCTCGCTTGGCAAGCGTCCAGGTAACTCCATCCACTGCAATCTGTAAATCAAAGATGGTGACCCTGTGGCCCTCCAGATATTGCTGGACTACAGCTTCCATTATCCCAGGCCACTGGCCATGCTGGTTGGGGGTTGGTGGAAGTCGGAATCCACCATCTGGAGGGTCATGGGTACCTTATCCCTACAGAGAAAGCCTTATTGTCAGGATTTGCAACACCTTCTCTAATTAGACCTTCAGCCCAGAAAACTAGCTATGTGCCCAAGTGGGAAACCCGTCTTGGCTCTGAACTTCCAAATGAAGTGTGGAACAACACTACTAAATGGTACACTGAATATAAACAGAACATTTACAAAGCACTAATTTCCTGGTACTTGATGCCAGGGACACCCAGTCTAAAAAGATGCTTAGATTCATAATATGTGGATAAGCTGTCCATTGACCCAGAACTTCTGGATTCAAATCCTTACCACCGTCAGAGATATTACAGACAAAATGGTAGAACAAGGGCAGGGAGCATGTGGCCCTCCAGATATTAATGTTGGATTCCAGCTCCCATCAGCCCCAGCCAATATGGCCAATGTTCAGTGGCACTGGCCCTAGAAATAGAACCAACTGGTTTTTCCTTTACTCTCACTACAGCTTTCTAAAATCAAGAATACTGCAAGCGAAACAGAGGAATCACCACCAGAACCAATCCTACAAGAAGATGAGAACCCCTCCTTTAAAAAAATCGGTTTCAAAAAACACAAATAAAACATAATTAAAATGAGAAGGCATATCATGTGCTCCCACTGTTGCCCAAATAAGTCCAGTTTATTGTACACACATTTTAAAAGATAACCTCTGATTACCCTTTATGTATAGTGGAGACTAAGAAAGAAACATGACAAGTGGGATGCAAGAAGTTGATATGAAACAGGATAAGATGATCATCACAGGGAGATGACGGGTGGGAGGTAAAAGACCTTCTGAGGGAGAGAAGGGAAGATCTTCCAGGGTGGGAGGCCGGAAGAAGAAAGGGAAGCAACCAGGTGAGAACTGGGAGGGTCCACACCTTACTGTGTGAGACAAGGGCTAAGATCTACCTCTGATAGCTTTGTATTTCTTCTTTCCCCTTCTTTTCCCCCTTTTATTTTCTTTTATGTTATTTTCTTTTTTTCATTTTTATTTAGATTGATCTGTTTTTATTGTATTCTATGCTGAAAATATTTTCAATAAAAATATTTATTTTTAAAAAGAGCGCTTATTTCCTTTTTATTCCACCATTCTTCCAGAGAGCTGAAGGTGGTGTACATGGCCACCCCTTCCTCATTTTATCCTCAACTCTGTGAGGTAAACTAAGCTGAGGGAGGTAGCAGCTAGCCCAACGTCACCCGCTGAGCTTTGTAGTTATGTGGGGATTGAACTTGGGTCTCCCCACTCCTAGCCCAACACTCTGACCACTATGCCACATGGACCTCCCTGCCCATGCCTCACATTTGATCTTAATACATATCTTAATATATATCTTAATGCGGGGAACAGCATGCTGGACCAGACAGACCTTCTACCTGTCCTGCAGAGCTCTCCTTATGTTCTTAAGCTCTGTTTACAAAAGTTAAAAAGAAACCACTTTGCCTGCAATTCTGAGACCATGAAAGTACTGCTCAGCCCAGAACATTGCACAGGGTGAAGTTTCCATGGAATCATAAACAAGGTGCGGCACCAAAGGTACATAAAGCATCTTGCATGGCGATGACAAGGAACGGTGGGTGAAGGAACCATATGGCAAGGATCATGAAGGTGTCAAGGTTGCAGAGCCAGGATAAGACCCCTGGGTGCATCACCTCACCCGGTATTCTGGTTTGCTCCACCTAATAGTTTTTCCAGGACAAAAAACCAAACAAAACAAAACTAATTTGTTATGTAGGTTATGCTGAGAAATCGTGACTGGCTCACTCTGTGTGCTTCATGGCAAAGCAGGAAACCCAGGGCTTGCCAGTCCAAGTCCAACACTCTCTGCACTGTGCTACACCAGCTGCCAGATGTTTCCCAGGTTATTCCCATGTTGTTTGGTGATGGGAAGGTGCAGAGGCAATATCATCATCACTATTATCCATTTCCCCCCTTGATTGTTCCCTGGGAGGGGGGGAACAGCACCCATTTCAGAGCCTCATGATTCCCATCATCTTTTCTTCCTTCCTGGCTCACAGCAGAGATTGTTCCCAAGTTCTCTGAGGAGGAGGAAGCACAGTGCGGAAAGCAGAAACATTATTATTACCAACTCCTCGTCCACCTCTAATTTTGACATAGTCATGCTTATATAGGTGAATGAATAGTAAAGGTAAAGGGACACCTGACTATTAGGTCCAGTCGTGGCCGACTCTGAGGTTGTGGCGCTCATCTCGCTTTAACTGGCCGAGGGAGCCGACGTACAGCTTCCGGGTCATCTGGCCAGCATGACTAAGCCGCTTCTGATGAACCAGATCAGCGCACAGAAATGCCGTTTACCTTCCCGCTGGAGCGGTACCTATTTATCTACTTGCACTCTGACGTTCTTTCGAACTGCTAGGTGGGTAGGAGCAGGGACCGAGCAATGGGAGCTCACCCCGTCGTGGGGATTCGAACCACCGACCTTCTGATCGGCAAGTCCTTGGTTCTGTGGTTTAACCCACAGAATAGAGCTCCCCTAAAGGGCGGCACACAGGACTCCACAGACCATAAATCTGCCACTGGTTGTATCACTATTGGTATTTTGTATGCAAGTGAAATTGCGCTCTCTCTCTCTCTCTCTCTCTCTCACACACACACACACACACACACACACACACGGGGTGGGGTGGAGAGAAGAGAGAGAGAAACTCTCTGATTCCTAAAGGCTGGGTTACTAGCAAGGTTCTATTTATAGTTTGCTATATTGCTTCACTACAAAGCTTGCATTTTCCCAGGGACAGAAGCCGAACAACAACAAAAAGGTGTTGCCCTTCCTTCTTAGTCCCGGTCAGGGTTTAGATCACATTTGTGGGCTCCTTGCCCACTCTGGAGGAGCTGATAGCCTGTGGACACATTCCTCCACTTGTTTGGTCAACAGAAGCAAACTGTGTGGGTCACAAGCCATGCCCCAGGGAAAGATTTAATGAATGTTTAACCAGCAATTTGCTGCCTGTGAGAGGTGGAAAGCAATCCCAATTCAATACAAATGACAGACATGGCTGGCAAGTGCAGCAGGCGTAGAAAACCGTCAGAAAGAGGGAGGAAAAGAGGAAGGCACTGTCTGCCCTGTCAACAGAACTGCTAGCATTTCTTGATGTTACAACTTCAAGAGTAGAAACACACACTGGGCACAGAATTCAGGGTTCTTGGAATCTCCTATTAAATTTCAAGTACAAATTTCTAGCCCTCATGGCTGAAAAGACAGATTTGGCCACTGCCCGGTGAGATTTAATAAAATTGGGGTACTAAGAGAGTTATAACAAATAGTTCTTCCCTACTATGAGTAGCACAAACAGATATAAATGGTTGAGAATCAACAAATGTTTCAGGTTTGCTTAATTTGCACATTTTGCACTGGTCACAAATGTCTAGCTTTGTTATTCTATGGGGGGAAATGATATTATTATTATTATTACTATTATTATTGGTGCAAGTCTGCAAGTCTCCACGATGTTGAGCTGCAAGAAGAATTGTGATTCTTCAGATCAGGGAAACTAGGCCAGCTTTATTGGATTTATTTTGGAAAAGATCACTCCTTAACAACAACAACGACAACAATAATCTTTTATTATTTATGCCCTGCCCATCTGGCTGGGTTTCCCCAGCCATTCTGGGCAGCTTACAGCATATATAAAAACATAATAAAACATAAAACATTAAAAACTTCCTGATACAGGGCTGCCTTCACATGTTTTCTAAAAGTTGGGTAGTTCTTTATCTACTTGACATCTGAAGGGAGAACATTTCGCAGGGAGGGTGCCACTACCGAGAAGGCCCTCCCAGGAAATGTTAAATTCAGGACTTAGCGGTCAAATGGGTCCTCCACTTTAGATGCTTGCTGCTCCCAAATCCTGCTACTAGGTATATGAATTTAAATCCCCTTTCACCACCCAGAACCATAGCTCATTAGAGAGGGAGTGAGGGCCTTAGCTCAAAGAGGGTCTCAGACACAGGTAACTCATTCTGTTTCAATGCTTGAGGCAAAACAGGAAGGTGCTCCCCCCCCCATCATTGAAACCACTCTACCAAAGCCTCACTTACCGGGGTCATGAGGTGGCAGCTTCCAGCAAGATCTCATGTGAGCTCCACAAGATCTCTTGAGAGTTCTGCCAGATCTCGCCGGAAGCCACCACCGGGGCTCCTCACTTCTCAGGTGGAAGTAGCGGGGGTGGCACCTGTGGGGGCAAACGCCCCATGGGATTTTGCCATTCAATATGGCTGCCTCAATCCACCTCATGGGTGGACCTGCCTTGGCCTCAGATTTAGACACTTGTTATTTTGGGGGCATTTGATAAGTTTTGCCATTTGTCTTTATGTGCATCAAGCCAAAATGGGACACACAGGCTCAGGTTACACTTACAGCTAAAGCATCCCTGACAGATAGCCATCCAAGTTCTGCTTAAAAATCTCCAAGGAAGGAGAGTCAACCACTTCATGTGGGAGTCTGTTCTACTGTCAAACAGCTCTTACCGTCAGAAAGTTCTTCATGATGTCTAGACGGAATCTCCCTTCTTGGAACTTGAAACTCTTGGTTCAGGTCCTGCCCTCTGGAGCAGGAGAAAACAAGCTTGCTCAGTCTTCATGTGACCACCCATTAGATATTTGAAGATGTCTATTATATCTCCTCTCGGTGTCCTCTTTTCTAAGCTAAAAGTGCCCAGCTGACGCAACCATTCCTCATAAGGCTTGGTTTCCAGACCCTTGATCATCTTGGTCCTCCTCCTCTGCACATGTTCCAGCTCATCAATATCCTTCTTAAATTGTGGCACCCAGAATTGGACACATTAATCCAGGTGTGGCCTGACCAAGGCAGAATAGAGCATGACTATTACTTCCCTTGATCCGGACACTAGACTTCTGTTGATGCAGCCTAGAATAGCATTAGCGTTTTTTGCAACTGCATCACACTGTTGACTCATGTTAAGCTTGTGGTCTACTTAGTGTTAAATTTAATGCTACATAAAGTGTTGAACAAATGTGATTGTATTGTATTGTATTATCGAAGTTGCAGAGAAAGCATGTCAGTATTTTTCAATGTAGCTGCACAGGAGGGTATTATTCTAGCTTTGAATCTTATATACCAATAGTGAATTCCATAGAACTATACAGCTGGAAGAGCCCCCAAAGGATATTTAGTCCAAACCCCTGCAATGCAGGAATCGTTTGTGGGCTCGAACCCACAACCTTGAGGTTAAAAACCTCATGCTCTACTCACTGAGCCATCCATTCTATGAGTGTGGAGCCTTATGCATCCAAAATGCACCACCTGTGCACAAGGTGGAGGTATCAACAGGCTTGGGGGAACCAAAGTTTTGCAGAAGCACACTAACTCTTTAAGGGGGCAAGTAAACAGGAGGGACATTAAAACAGCTCATTGGGGACAGAACATGTCCAATGAGTATGGGATACTAACCATCCCTAACTGTTGGGGCAGGTGCACAGAAAACCAGACAATAAAGAGAAATGTAATGAAGGCACTTGGGAAAGGGCATGGCTGGCAGGTTAAAAATCTGAATGCCACAGTTTCCACTTGTACCTTTCCCAATATAAAAAAGCCCCTAGCATTGCTTGTTTTCATGATGGCTGCAGGATACAGAAGTGATTTCTTCAGTGATTCTAGTATCTTTATTGTCAGGGAACTGCCATCAGTGCCGGAGGGAGAGAGCAAAATCCAGAGGGATTCCAGAGAACGTCCTGGGAGTGGGAGAGGCAGCCCATCTTCTGGGGAAGAGAATCAGCGTAGCACCAGTGGAGAAGGGGGGCAGATGGGGGAAGCGGCGAGGCGGTCCTATGACTCCTTGCCGGGGACCAGCGGGGAGAGTACGGGTCCTCTGCTGCCTACGCCCTCCTTGCGCAGAAGGCTTCCGCACAGAGAGAGTAGGAGGAGACTAGGCGTCAAAGAGCTTCTTTGCTGGAAGAAGTTTAAGAAATGCCCACTGACGGATTCTGCCAGCAATTGAGACAGCCACGGGAGAGTGGCTGTCCGGACAGAAAAGGTTCACTCAGGCAACCCAGACAGGTGTTTGCACCGGCTTACACACGAGGAACCCCTAGAACCATTACATTTATGGATAATTAATTTGCTACCTAAAGGTTATGGAAAAGACATCATCCCCCCCCCCCCGGTGTGCTAACAATGAGATCTCTCAGTTTCCTCAATTAGGTCAACTCCTGTGATTAATATCCCCCCACGAGAGCTATTAAACACTGGTTAAAATTGCTGAGAAATGACTGGGAGAAAAGATATATGATCTCCGTCATGGATTTCTCATCTCTAATTGCTAGGCTTCTTTTGACAAGTGGCCGGGCCAGAAACAGGGAGTTCCACCAGACACCATGACATGGGTGAAAGGGATGTCAGGAACAAAAAGAGCTTGGGTAGGTGAATAGACATCCTTCTTCGAGTTGCAAGCCCTGCTCTGATCACTCGTCATCCTCGTCACCTCCCAGAAAATGCAGTAAATCTGATACTTTCCTTGATGTCTCAAAGAAGTACCAGCAATATTTTAACCTGCTCGTGCAAGAGCCAGCTTGAAAGCTGAATTGAAACCTTCAATAGAAAACCCAACCAAGTCGAGAAGGGTGGAGGAATGCGGGGAGGGAACCTGAGGCAGCATCTGGGGCACACCTCAGCTGGTTTTAGCCAGCAGGAAGAGGGTCTCCTCCTAGTATCAAGTAGACAGATAATGAGTGTCTTTCTGATGATGAAATGGACCTCATGCACTTCGTGGAAATGGCTTGCTAAGAGGCTAAGACTCCAATAACTGAAAACACAGGATACCTTCCCACTGTTGACAGCAATGGCCAGCACTCAGTCAAGCCTCACCTGATGCCGGGAACAGATTTTACCAAGACACTCTCTTTCTCTGAATTTGTTCTCTGTGTTGCGAATGTCAACATTACTGTTGTTCTTATCAACAGAATCCAGCCTCCAATAATAAATGGATTCCAGGAAGGTGATAGCTTGATGGATGATTCCTATACTGTAACTAACACAGAGAATTTGCTTTTGCAGCTCTGCTGGCACGACAAAATGGGATGTGTATACTGAGCCTTCAGACTGCACGCTTCCTCTTCCACCTTCGGGATGTCAGAGAATTCAGACAAAAATGGAAACTGGAGCAGAAAATGCTGACGTTCACTTCATCTCGTATCCAGAAGAGAAATGGATCTGGCAAATGCAATCAGTATTCGCTGTTTTTGTTACCGCTGTCAGTAAGCATTGTGTTTCCTTTGCATGGGAATGAATGCTGGGGAATCAATGAATTGTGCCAAATTTGGCCATGACAGACAGCAACATGAACGTCTTTTTTGCTGGAAGCCAAACTGCAGCAGAACAGAAGCAGCACTGCCTGCAGCAAATACGTCTCGGAACAGAAATGGATGGCTGCTTACATCCTTACTCCACCCTCTTCCCAATGGGCAACAGCTTGCCAGAGAAACTTCCTGCTATCAGCAAAGTGGTCCTGCAGGAAAGGACACCTGAAGAGGTGAAGAGGGTGTTGCTGAGGGCATCACTTTCCAGTGAGCTAGAGCAGTGGTGCATGCAACACACTTCTGCTCTAGGCAGTGCCAGATTTATGTATAAGTTATTCAAGCTATAGCTTAGGGCCCCTCTCTCTTGCCCCCCCCCCAAAATAAAGGAAAATAACTGGATGTACATTTCCAAAATATAAGATAAAAAACAAATAAAATAAAACCTACATACAGCAGGTTTTATGTATTAATAATTACATACAGCAACAGTATGTATTACTACATACAGCAACAGTATGTATTAATAATTATTTCACTACAGTAGTACCTCTGGTTACATACGCTTCAGGTTACATATGCTTCAGGTTACAGAGTCTGCTAACCCAGAAATAATACCTCAGGTTAAGAACTTTGCTTCAGGATGAGAACAGAAATTGTGCTCCAGCTGTGCGGCAGCAGCCGGAGGCCCCATTAGCTAAAGTGGTGCTTCAGTTTAAGAACAGTTTCAGATTAAGAACAGACCTCCAGAACGAATTAAGTACTTAACCCGAGGTACCACTGTATTAATATACTTCTTCTTTCACTATTTATATACTTCTTCTTAATTGTATTTCAGTTCAACAATTACTTTGATAAAATACATATTTTGTTATGTGCTAATAATAATAATAATAATAATAATAATAATAATAATAATAATAATTGATTTATTTATACCACGCCCATCTGGCTGGGTTTCCCCAGCCACTCTGGGCGGCTTCCAAAAGAATATTAAAATACTATGATACATCAAACATTAAAAGCTTCCCTAAACAGGGCTGCCAGGTATGGCTTTAGATACCTATTAGGTCCATAAATTACCAGATAGCATATATTCAACAACAAAAAACAGTGCCAAATTGTTGTTGACAGAGGACAGCTGGACATATAACGGGCCCCATTACCTTCAGTAGCTTAGGGCCTCATCTGCAAATCTGGCCCTGGCTCCAGGCACTCTGGCAGAAGTCTTTCCAAGGTACCACAGACACCCTTTTATTATTACTGCAATGTCAGGAACTTTGCCTCTGCCACAGAACTACAGGTGCTCTTCCTACCCTTTCAGTAGTCCCCAAAAAAGGAACACAATGAGTTAATAGGTGAGACAAGCCACACACACAAAAGGAAAGGGTATATTTTATAGGACTCAGTGATTGCTTTAACACAATGCACTGGCCTTTTGACTCTTCCTCTCCTAAAACTATCTTCCCCGGCCCATTCTACCTGGTGGTTGTGCATCTGAAACATTTTGGTACTGAATTTGCTTGTTTTACTCTTTCCTCCCTGGACCTGTTTCCTTTTGTGCAATGTCTAAACCATAAAACTGAAGGCAGAGCCAATGTCATGTTGTAATCTGGTAGATCCTGGCACCAGTGCAGTTGGCATAACTTCATATTAAAAAGATACCCCTCAATAAACTATATTTGTCTCAAATTTGACATGGAAGGCATGAGTAAATATCCTGACCGTCTAATTCTTAATGTGGAGATTGGCACACTAATCCTATGATAACAGCTGAGATTAATTATCACCTCCTGTAAGAAAGAATTGGGTTCCGCATTGACAATAGGATCTTCATCCCAAGGTAAACTCACGATTCAGAAAACATGCAGATTCAGGAAACATGCAGATAACCAGTTAGTCATTTCTTACTTGGGTCGTTTCCTTTCAACTTCAAACTTGGTGAAGTCAACAGAATAGTAGACATACATTCACTGGACACAGAGCAAAGGAACGGGTGAGATTCCTGCTGCCTTGATAGTACAGGATTTTAAAGGAAGAGCTTAACTCTTGCATTGATCTCTGATCCCTGATTTAGTGTTATTTCAATATCAGGTATATTCCCCTTTCCTTCTCTTTTTAGCATGGGTCTGCGGCACATTGTTACACCCACTCTCTAGGCTTTGGGGATAGTTAGGGATTCCTTTACCTTTTCAGATCAAGATGTGTCTGTGCTGCATGATTTGCTGCCTGCATATCTGAACCTGACTGTAACCCATATACTCTTGTTTCTTTCTTTTCACATAATAAACCAAGCTTTCTGAAGGAGCGTCTCCACCCCATCTTTCTGCCCAGACACTGAAGTCCAGCGCCGAGGGCCTTCTGGCGGTTCCCTCACTGCAAGAAGCGAAGTTACAGGGAACCAGGCAGAGGGCCTTCTCAGTAGTGGCGGCCGCCCTGTGGAACGCCCTCCCACCAGATGTCAAAGAGAAAAACAACTACCAGACTTTTAGAAGACATCTGAAGGCAGCCCTGTTTAGGGAAGCTTTTAATGTTTAACAGACTATTGCATTTTAATATTTTGTTGGAAGCCGCCCAGAGTGGCTGGGGAAACCCAGCCAGATGAGTGGGGTAGAATTGATTGATTGATTGAGATATGTGCCTTCTTTATGGGGCAACGGGCATGCATACTACTCCAGCAAAAGATTGTAAACTTCTTGGAAGTGTGTGTAGGGAGCAGATAGGTGGTGGACAGACACGTGGGTTCAGACATACACCTCGTAACATTGTTACGGCACCTACTCAAAAACCCAATAATCTGGCCTAGTATAGGTGACCTTGAATGTTAAAGCTCTTTTTACAACAGGAGGAAGGAACACGCAAGAGTTCACTATCTTACTCCCTCTGCAGACATGCTTACATGAACATGGTCTATTTGCTTTGCTTCATCTGTTCTTTGACTTAAAGTGTTCCATGGAACTTGAAAGGATTAAACACTAGTTAATTCTAACTGTTAGCAAAACAACAGCAAAAGTGTAGGTAAGGAGCTGGACTCCTGCTTCAAGATTTCCTTTCCATGCGTGCTCCCTCCCTCTCTCTCCTCGTTAAGTTCACCTTGTCAACAACAACAACACACACACACAGACACCCTTTTGGGAGTGACTCCACAATCTTCCTTGGCTAAAAGGAAGAGTGGCCTCTCTCCTTGTTCTGGTGAAACGCTGTGCATGCTTCCCGATGTGCTTTTGCGAGTGCTGCCTTTGTTCTCAAGCTTTCAAAAGTGAATCAAAAGACCCACTAAACCAGACACATTTTGAAGTCTCCCTTTGAGCAACTGAGATTGTGCTGGAATAGCTCTCTCCACAATGAAAGCATGTGTGGCATTCACTCACAGCATTCTTGCTATGTGGACTTTAACCAAAATAAAGGTGAAAAAGGAGATTTGCTTGGCAGTGTTTAATTTGAAATAAGCTCTGCCCCCGCCTATCCCACATCAATCCATATGTTTAACAGCATGAGGTGGTTATTTCAGGTTGAGGGAAATGCTGTCTGACCATGTGTGCTGGGAGCATTTGCTTCCATTTTCATTTAACTGCAAACCCTAAACTCTGATGAACCATATCTAAAATTAAGGACCAGAATGATGAACCGGCAGCCTGTAGATGCCGTTGGATGCCATCTTCCATCATCTCCAGCCACTGGCTATGCTGGCCCTGGAGTCTAACATCCGGAGAACCACGCGTTTCCCTTCCATAGTTTAGGGAGCTAAGCCAGCTTTATAAACCATAGTCTGAAATTGGCTCATTTCAATCATAAACCATAGTTAAGGCCAGACCTGTGCAGAGCTTGTCTGAGGCCCCAGAAGGAAGTCTTGTTCTTGGCATGACAGTGCAAGTCCGGCAGGCCCCTGGCAGGCCCCTCTGGCCAGCCTAGCCCTCCAAAGCCCAAGGCAAGTGCACCTGGCTTCCCTCACACCCCTGCATGGGCCTAGGTAAGGCTAACCACAGTTTGACGGGTTTGAGACAGTATGATAACAATTAAAATAAAAAAATTCCTTCCTGTAGCACCTTAAAGACCAACTAAGTTAGTTCTTGGTATGAGCTTTCGTGTGCATGCACACTTCTTCAGATACATGCACACGAAAGCTCATACCAAGAACTAACTTAGTTGGTCTTTAAGGTGCTACAGGAAGGAATTTTTTTATTTTGACTATGGCAGACCAACACGGCTACCTATCTGTAACTGATAACAATTAGTTACAGATGGAAGTGGAAGCTTCCTGTCTCTTCATAGCCGCACCAGGAGGAGGAGGAGGAGGAGGAGGAGGAGGAGGAGGAGGAGGAGGAGAGTAACTCCCAAGCCCAAGACTCGCCCATGTAACTCTAAACCATAGCCAGGGTTGTCTTACCCATAGGCTCTAGGGGTGCAGGGCACCTGGGCGCCGGGCTCTCAGGGGCGCCAGGCCGAGAGTCCGGGGCCTGAAAGTTGAGTCCGGGGAAGAGCCCGCCTCTCAGTCGGAGCGCCACGGTGTGCTCTTCTGCTGTGAGCGGCTCTGTGCTGTGTATTCAGGGGCAACCGAGCCAGCGAGACGCTGAGGCAGCCGGCCAGCTCCTCCCTCCTGCGCTCCTGGAACTGGGTAACCGGGGGGGGGGGGCAGGTGGATCTTTGCACCCCAGTGCCACATATGCTTAAGACAGCCCTGACCATAGCTTAGTATTACACTCAAAAAAGACCACCAAATAGGCAACACACTCAGAAGGCTGTTTATGCATGCAAATTTTCCTTCCTGGAGCAGAGCAAAAGGTGCCTTCATTAATACAAGAAGTCCACACGCCAGGGGCAGGATTCCATTCAGAACTGTCACTCCACTGTAGCCATGTAAAATCTATTGAAATAAGAAAAGGCAATGTAACAGCAGCATGGAGTGGACTGCATGCTACAGCTCTCCTTCATGCATTATGGTTTTAACAGATACAAATGAAAGCACCCTGTTGTGTACTCAATAATGTTTGAAGTTCATACAGTTAGTACATGGCAGAAAGAACCACACTGCTTTTCCACATTTTTTGAGGAGGGAGAGACGGCATGCATGTTCAAAACGGTGTCACTTTTAAAGGGTGAATGATCCAGGCTGATGAACACGTGCTCATTAGCATCTTAAAATGTAAAGCAATGCTAAACACCGCTGGGTTTCAGGGGTATAAACTGAAACAGGGGAAATTATCCTGTGATAATATGAATGTCAAATATAGCTAACCAATCATTCTGTCAACACCAGCTTCCAAGTAGCATAATTTACAGAAAACTTGTGATTGCACATGGCACAACTGTTACTTAGAACTTGACACACACAAACCCCATTTTGCTTTTCTGTTGTTGGATGTTATAAAAAAAAAATTCACGAAACCTCTCCATGCTAAAATCAACATGGAAAGGTTTATATCCTCATAGTTGCATGCAAGTAAAAAGTCTGTGTTTGACTCTGGAGCAAAGTATTGCTTCTGACAGCCAGTGTCCGCCGGCGCTTAGGATGGAGTGTGATTGGCAAGAGCAGAGAAATGTCAGAAAGTGCAATGTTATGGTGTTGCCGCTACACTTCCGTAACTGCAGAATATCACAGGGATACAAATGTTTAGAATCAAATGCGGGGGAGGAAGAGCCTCTGGACAATGCCATTATTTGCATAACATCAAACCTAACGTTCATAGGCCATGTTAAGCATTGAAGGGAGTTCTAGAGGACATGTCCCCTTCTGCTATGCCTCACCAAAACAGAGGGCAAAAGAGGACACCGATTTGCATATGCTCACGTATATGTACAGATGGACATTTTGAAATAATTACTATAGTTTAAATAGAGATACAGTTCATCTCATCATAGCGGGGAGGACTGTGACCCGTGTGCCTAGTCAGTCTGCTCTCCAGCGCTGTGCCAGGGGGAGAAAATATAGCCAAGACATATCTCCAGGGCTTAAAGCCTGCCCTGGCTGTCGCTGAGCCAATGGACCAAGCCCAAGTTTCTTGTGTTAATTTACAAGGTGTGCAGCAGTCCAGGGTGCAGATTCAATCATGTTTCTTCCTGCCTCCCTATATGAAAAGCCACCCTGACTACTTGCTTCAGGAACCCAGAAGGATGAACCATGAACTGTGAATTCTGCTCCCTTGGCCCAACATCACTTATTATAGGCTGGAAATCAGTAGTCTTGCTGTGGCTGAGAAGAGGACTGTTATCTTGCTGTGGAGCAGCAAGAGGTAAGGTACAACCCTCTACATGTTGTTGGACTACAACTCCCATCATCCTTGGCCACTGACTATGCTCACTGGGGCTGATGGGAGTTAGAGTCCAGCAACAAGATCTAGAGGGCCAGGGATTCCCTGATGGGAGCTGTGTGGGTTTTTAAAACCTGGTTGCTAGCTTTTTGTGTTCAGGCTAGAGGAGCAATGAGGAAGTTGTTGAAGCAGAATGGTTTCACCAACTATAAAACCCTGTTACGTGTTCTGTTGCTTGTTATATTCTCTGAAATGAGGGACATTTGAGGCAGTAAGACAAAGATACGCCCTGGAGCTAGCAAAGCTCTTTGCTAATGGGATAACCCAGTGCAAATATGGTATGTGTTAGATCACATGCAGATGACCTCTTAAAAGATTTCATACAGGACACCTGAGAACATAAAATCAATCAAGAAGTGCCAAGCCGCAAATTTTGAGGCAAACTGCCAAATCCAAAGTTTATACTGTAGACACACCTGTAACCCAATAAAGAACAGTGGGATAAACAGCTCAGGAGGGATGGTTCTGAGCAGGAAAATGGCTGACAAGGAAATGATTAATCCCCTCCATGTGCTTAATCAAAATGGTTGCCTCCCAGGGCTGGTTTTCATTTTTTCAAAACTGATTGGGAGTCCATTAGATGTGTTTGTCATGCATATCAGAGGTCCCCTACCCCTGAGCTGGCTGCCTACAGAAGTGAAAAATCAGCAATAAGCAACATGGCTGGACTAGGTGCCATGTTCCACCAGCTATTGAAAATATTATTTTCCAAACAAGCTTTTGATTCTGCTGCTGCTTAAGATAGTGTCATGCATTAGGGGTGGGGGGGCAGGCTCTTATGCCAAGAGCCTTCTAACTAACCCCTGGATGTGGCAAGTGTTAAAATATAAGCCAGGCCGGCTTTCTGTTGAGACAATAGCCTGAGTGACGGACCATTAAGAGAGCAAAGGATGTGGATCTGTGCGAGATGGCAAATGGGTGCCCCCACTCCCTCAACTAGCTGGTGGTTAGAAAAAAGGCAAAGGCAAGAGTGATGTGAGGTAGAAGCAAAGCAGCAAGCTGGGAACCAAGAAAGACAGAGCAATGCTTGATTTCTGTTCGAATGGTTTTAAGCACCTGGACAGCAGCCATGAGCAGACCGTCCAGTCCCAGTCTTCCCCATGATGGTGAGATGCACTGTGTTCCTCTTTAGATTATAATACTATTTCTGCATTTGCATCTATTGGTCTAAGTAAGCATATCCTCCTCTGAGCGAGGAGCCCTTGCACCTCAGGTTTATTGGAAGCAATGCCGACCTGAGTACTGTGACGCCTGAGGCGGAAAATCTCCATCTCTCTCCATACCTCATCACAGCAGTAAAAATATAATAAACAAAATCATTGACAATTTGTAACCTTTCAGAAATGTGCTGCTGGAGGCAAGCACTGAATAATGGCAGGGCCAGCTGGGGCTGCCAGGAGTCAGGATCACACACATTCCTCATGGAGGAGGCAGCCCTGCAAATATCTCTCCCTTTAGCAAGAAGCAGCCCTTTTCCGTCCTAGTGAAGCCACAGTGCCTTCTGCTGGCTCTATGTGCAACTGCAAGCATCCTCCGACAGGGAGGCCAGATTTGGATTTGGAAGGAAGCAGCAGTGAGCCTAAAATTCTGGATGTAATTGACTCATTGTGTGGAGGGGGTGTCTTTAGATGATAGCGTCTTTATTCGCTTGTTTCCGAATGTGGTAAGCCAGCTGTGCTGAATTTCAGGCAAGGGTAAGTATTTTCCTGTCAAGTGACTTCCTGGACCTCGGCTCCAAACTCCCGCCTTGAGTTCATTACTGGGATGCAGCATGAGGCAAACACAAAAACAGTCAGGGAAGCACCAGAGATCTAAGCTGCCAGCCAAATCTCTGGGCCATTTGCCAGAACCAGGAAGGAAGCGAAGCCAGAAACAAATGCAAGCCAAGCCCATTTTGTTATTCTTGCACAACAACCTCTTGCACACATCTAACAAGGTTTTGCATTGGGTGGGGGCCTGAGTTTGTAGCCTGAGTGCACACACCTGTGCTACGAACATTTCATGCAAAGTTAACTCCTTAGATCCCCAAGTATTATTGAATGTCCTTTCAACCACTGATCCCATTTTTGTTTGACCTGTCCAACGCCAACCCGATTGGGCGCAAAACTAAATTTACTTGCGATAGGTTTTAGCAACTAAACATGCTCATTGATCCAGCCTCCCCCAACCTGGTGCCCTCCCATGTTTGGCACTGCATTGCCTGGCCATTTGCAATGCTGGCTGGAACAGATGGGAGCCGAGTTCAAAACATCAGGAAGGTAGCTGGATAAGGAAGGCTGTACTAATCAATAGATGAAGCATTATGCAAGCATGACCTTTTTCAAATAGCTTCATTAGGATATATATATTTAAAACCACACACACACACACACATACACATGCTTAAAAGAAATCGCAAGGTATACAATAAAGATATGGCATAAGAATACCCAGTCATCAGTCTAAAGCATATAATATTATTTAATCTACAGCAACCAAAAATATCTGGATGTCTTTGAAAGTTCAATGTTGCTTTTGTTTTTCTTATTCATGTAATCCATAAGACAATACCAGCCAGTTGTAAATGAGTCTTGGTGTCTCTGTCCTTTGGCCAGTCTTATTTTGACGGTCAATTTATCTATTGCCCTATTAAGGGCAATTGCCAGACTCTGTTAAACCAACTGGATAAGGATGCCCCTTCCAAGTCTCCCCTCAAACAGGCTATAACAAATCTAATTACTAACAATAAATAACCCAGATTTCTAAAAGAAATACCTGTACATTCTGACCCTGTGTATTCAGTAAAGTTAACACAAGGGACTGAGTTATTTGTTGACCAGTGATAATATGTATCTCTAGAAAGACTGTCTCCCCAATACCTGACACCATAACGTAATACCACCACATATGCTGCCATGTGCCTTAGTTCCACATCCTTGCTTACAGACCAGGTGAAGGGAAGGGTTAATAGGCGTAAGCTGAAGAGGTATGAGGTACCATTTCTGCAATATTTTCAGGGAAGATTCCTTTGTAGACGCTGACCTTCTCGCTTCACTGCAAGCACACTCAGCCAACGCTGGAAACAGTAGAAAGTGGAATGTCCAAATAGCATTTTGTAAGAAAAAAGGAATCTTTATCAGAGAACACATAGTTGTGTAGATAAAGACCTGGCTAAAACTCCTGGAAAATGCCCCGTCATAAACACACAGACCAAGTGGTTGCAGCTCATTGTCAGGGAGTCAGAAGTCAAATTTTATGTGTGCAATTTATTAGGAGAAAATTTAAGGTGTGTCTTTGACCTCCCTGCAACGACTCTTTTGGAAGAACAAGGCAAGCATCATGGTATCTCAGGGAGCCCCCCTACACCCCCCCTTTCCTCTCATGGCCACAGCTCAGCTTAATATTCAAAGGGACTCAGGAGTTTCAAGCAAGGGTCAGCAAACTTGCTGGTCCTGTGTTTGCAAACTGTGGGAACTGTCATGGGTACCACACACACCAATGTATTACTTGGTTACACTAGAATGCTTATTTCATGTCTGATTTCACTGGGCAGGAGGAACCACAGATACCAGGGAAGACCTCTGGGAATTCATGCGCACCCATGGGTGCCACACTGGCAACCCCTAGTCCACAGAGATAACATTGTTTCTCCTGCCTACTTTCACAACCACAGTTTCCCAGCAAGTCTCTAGAAACCAATGAATTAACCATACCCAACCTGTGTGTCTGTAAAGTGCATTGAGCCTCCTGGAAATCAATAGGGCAAAGCCAGACTGCTTTTAATCAGTTGGACTCACCGTTACAATGACCCAGAACTGGCAACAAAGGCAGAAAAAGAGATTCAAAGACAATCTTATCACTGTCTCGAAATACTGGTATCAGCAGCCTGTGTACACACACACATGGAACAGGGCAGACGCATTTGGCAAAGAGGCTTGAAAACCTGCCTTTAAATTATACGCAGGGCTTTTCTTCCAGGAGGAACTCATTCCTGGCACTTCTCAGGTGGGCACCATTGCCATTCTAAGAGGGAGGCATTCGTGGTGAGTTCCGGCACCCCTATTTTTCTAGAAAAAATAGCGCTGATTCTACGTATGCTAAGAAAGCAAACATTGGGAGCAGGGAGAGCAAATAGGAATGGGGTGCAAGCATGGTCGGTCATCTGAATGGAAGACATGGTGGCAAAATTTAGAAGATGGCATTGGGGTGGCTGTGGTGGGGTGATCTTGTAGTTCCCCTAGTGAACTTTCGCTACTTGCTTACGTTCTGAACTTCCACAACCATTGCAAACCTGTTAAGTCTTAAACTTTTCCTAGAGCAGGAATGGGCAAGTTCCCCCCCCCCTGGAGAAAATTGTTTTGGGCCCAAGGGGAGGGGGAAACATGTCAACTGTGGGTGGAGCCAAACCCAGTGGTGGGCGGGGCTTCCCCATTTTCTTATATACAACACCCTCTTTTTCCTCTGCCCCCCTTCTCTCCCCAGCAAACTTCTGGGAAAGGGACATCTCACTCTTGCCTGAGACTTGAACTGATTGCTCGCAGAGGGCTTATGAAATCTGACTGAGGGCTGCACAAAATTAGCCCGAGGGCCAGTTTGCCCATCCTTGTTCTTGACTGGTATCAGTTCCCTGTAGCCATGTTGACAGCCTCGCCCAGAAACTGAACACCGAATTCAAGTGCTTCCCATTTAGAGCAACTCAGCTGTTTCCACGCATGCCCCGAGTTCTCAGAGCAGGGCTATGATCAAGTCTTGCATGCTAACTCACACACACACTTGTTTTGTTTATATAAGCATCGTCCTTGCCGTCATCGCGATCAGACAAAGAAGCTACTTCTTAGCACTGAAACTAGGAGGGTGGTTTGGGGGATTTTTTTATAGCAAAACTGGATGTGCATACCTTTGGCAGGTGAGGCCGCCGTGAAGAATGTGGGTGTAGCAACCATGTTGGTTTTTTAATGTTTGGTTTTCATAGCTGCATGTTAAATTGGCCTGGGAGGAGGTTACAAGTTTAAAAATAAGGCAAAAGAGGGAGGAGAGTGCAGCCCACTGGTTTAATAGCAGAGGGCCTTAAGCCAGGGATGATGGCTCTCTTCCATAGGCTTTGCTCCTTCTGTGCAAAATGTACCGTATTTTTCGCCCTATAGGACGCACTTTTTCCCCTCCAAAAATGAAGGGGAAATCTGGGTGCATCCTATGGGGTGAATGCAGGCTTTTGCTGAAGCTTGGAGAGCGAGAGGGGTCGGTGCGCACCAACCCCTCTCGCTCTCCAGGCTTCAGGAAGACATCCGCAGTCTAGGCAGCCCTACGGGAGGTCCCGCAGGGCTATCTAGGCTGCGGATAGCAGCCTGCTTTCCGGAGTGTCGGGCGCCCTGAAGCAGAGCGCCCCCCGCGCCGGGCAGACATCCGCAGCGTGGGGAGCCTTGCAGGAGTTCCCCGCAAGGCTCCCCACGCTGCGGATAGCAGCCTGCCGCCCGGCACAAGGGGCGCCCTGAAGCAGACCGCCCCTCGCGCCGGGCAGACATCGGCCAGCCCCACAAGCTCGGGGGACAGCAGGGAGGCGCAGCGCCGCC
Organism: Podarcis vaucheri; assembly: GCF_965113315.1. NCBI lineage: Eukaryota > Metazoa > Chordata > Lepidosauria > Squamata > Lacertidae > Podarcis > Podarcis vaucheri. The sequence goes on along the minus strand of NC_138748.1, from coordinate 41,517,103 downwards.
ATCCCGCTGTTCCTCGACCTGGTTCTGTTTCCCCGACCTGCTTTTGGGGGGGGGGAATAAAGGGGAAAAAAAATTCCTTTATTTCCCCCCCAAAAAACTAGGTGCGTCCTATGGAACGGAGCGTCCTATGGGACGAAAAATACGGTACTTGAAAATACCATGGATACACTGTTCAAAACCCATGCATAGGCCAGAATACTTCCAAACAGATGGCAATAGCTAATTAAGTTACACTCAGAATAGATCCCTTGACATTAATGGACACAAGTCAGTCATGTAGCAGGAGACTAATCTTAGGGTTGTGGGTTCGAACCCCGCGCTGGGCAAAAAGATTCCAGAATCGCAGGAGGTTGGACTAGATGAGCCTTGTGGTTCCTTCCAGCTCTACAGTTCTGTGGTTCTAGGTCTACTGATTTCAGCAGGTCTACTTTGGGAAGGACTGTTGGTGAAAATGGGCATGTCCCTTACCTATCACTGGTTAACTGAGATTTATCACACGAATACACAAATAGCAGTTGAGGGAGGGAAATGTGTGGAACGCCACACTGGCCAGTTCTGAAAAGTATCTGAAAGGCTTGCTTCCACGTTTAAAATTTTCCTAGCTACAATATCTAAATGTGACCCAAAAAGGGCTCCCTTCCTTCCCCACAATAAGCAGGTGTTGTACTCAAAATGACAGTGTGGCTGCAACAGATCATGCAGATAGCTGACTTGCTCCTACAAAACCTCTAGGAACGCGGTTGGGACAGGCTCTCTGCAACAGACTGCAATTTTAGGATACAACTGCGAAGAGGCAAAGCCTGCTTCTCATTCCTTCTACTGAGGTCAGCAAAAGGAGGAGGCAGGTTTAACCCTGCAAGGCAAGTTCTGCCTCTTAGGTGCTTGACTTTCTTTTCTCCTACAGAGAAGAGCTGTCATCCATTCCTACAGAGAAGCTGTTTTCTACTGGGCTGCTGCACAGGTGTTCACAAACACACACACAAACAAAGATCCTTGCTATATATAAGTCCCCCCACCCCACCCTGCACACTCACATTTCCACCCATGATGACGAACAGGCATTGCACATGTACCAAAGATGAAAACTGGTCTCTTCAGGTTAGGGCTGTCAGAATGCATGACTGAAAATCAAAGATGCCTGGTAAGTAGCAAGTAGAACAGAGTCCTACTACTGCTCACAGCTCTATTCTAAAAACAGGGTGTGTTCAAAATAGAAACAACTTAGAAGCACCAGATAAGCAGCCAGTCCCCTGACTGGACGGATCTGCTTGAGCAATGTCACCTTTAACGTTCACAGGCTGTGAAAGAGCCACAATGAAAGAGAGACAGCTAAAGGGGAAGAAGATGGAAGGACTTTAATTAAAGCTCTCTCATTCCACCAACCTCAACACTGCAGACAGGCAGGGTCTCAGCAAGACAATCCACCTTGCCAAACACCTCGACTAAATCAACACTGCCTCTCAGCTTTAGCGTTCAGGCAGAATGGCCTCAGGGCTGAGATAATGAGGAAAGAAAAACCCACTTCGACAGCATTCTGCACTCACAGGCAAACAGCCAAGCATCTGCCACACTTTCCCCTATTTGGGGGATCAGTCTTTTCTACAGAACACTGGTCTGGGTTACTAGGCAGCATTGGACATAAAAGCATTCACAACTGACAGGTGCTATCACAAATACAGGTAACTTGCATCTTCGGTTCTGGGGGTTCGCGTGTATATGCAAAAATAACAGGAACCCCTGGAACTGACCCACCCACCCCACAAGGAGGAAAGCAGCTTACCCAAATTTGAGAAGGCAGTGTGAGGCTCTGGCAGGGTCCTAGAGCCCTCCGTCCTCCTTCTCTAAGTCTTGCAAGTGTTTGGCCAGCTTTGGAAAGGAGACTCAAGGGCTCTAGGACCCAGCCAGAGCTCTTGTGCCTTCTTCCCTAAGCCTAGCACCTCACTTACCCAGCTTTGAGAAAGTAACACAGAAACTCTGGGATGCTGCCAGAGCCCTAGCACTGCCTTCCCTAAGCCGAGTAAGTCCACTTTGTGAACGTGGGTGGGAAATAAATAAATGGAGAGCAGGTTTCTGCTGCTCTCACTTATTTATTTGCCCACAAACACCTGCACAAAGCTGTGATTACATAAGTAACTTTAAGATGCAAGCTTCTTTGCCTGCATGTCTTGGAACCAGCACAGCATGCATTTTTTATTACTTTGTTTTTATTTTGGACAATTTTCTTATAAAATTAGGGGTGCAAATGTCTCTCTCCATTGACTTTGATAGTAGCAGCTTGAAAAGGTTCTGCCATATATCCATTTCATGTAGCTTAGGAAATCCACTGTGGCCTGCTGGTAGAAAGGAACAACTGCTGGCAGCAGAAGTAACAGGCCTCCCCACAGCATTAAAAGAGATTTCCCAGGCTTGCAGGAGAATTGCTTCTGGATTACAGAAGTTTACAAAAGGTGCAAGTGGATCTGGAAACCTTTTGCTCTCTGGGATATGCTGAAAGGTCAAGTCCGATACTGGTGACTCAGAAAGCCAAGCAGCTTAAAAACGTAGAAAAATAGTTCTGGGTGTCTTCCGTTCTCAGGCTTTCCATTTCTTCCTTTTCCCACCAGCCACTTTGTTCCTGACCCCCATTGCTCCCTCGGTGTCATCCTCTTCCTTTTCCTCTTCTCGGGAACGCTTCTTCTTTTCCCCCTGCTGCCGCAACTCCTGCAAGGAAAGCCAGACAGCAAGTTGCTTGAGCATTCAAAGCATGGAGGCACAGAAGCAATCAAGAAGCTCAAGAGCTGAAAGCGTAATACCTTCAGTCACCATGCAGGGTGGCCGGTAAACATTGCACAAACAAATAAGAGCCAAAACCCAGCTTGCAAGGATGCATGAGGGAACACAGCGCCCCTTATAACCAGGAATGGCCTTGTGTAGAATTAGCTAACAAGACTCTCAATGCAGTACAAATCCGAATGTTTCAGCCACACCTCTGCACAATAGAACCCCAATGATTTGTTGCACGTGCATGTCCACAGAGAAACGGACCCACACGGGTCTGCAGAAGCGCAAACATAGCCTTAAGTTCAGCCTACCATCCGAGCAAATCGCTGTGCTTCAGCCACACGTTCGGTCAGCATCATGACCTCCTCCTCTTGCGTGGGGAAGGCAGGCAGCTTCTTTCCTATCAGGTGCTCGATGCGCTGGAAGAGCTCCACATCATACCTGGGGGAAGTGAGACAAAATTCTCTCATCCGAATGGTTCTTCTTAACCAGTGGCCCATAAACTAGTTAAGAGCCCACCCCCTTAAAAAAAGCCTCTTCCCCCAACTCAGTTGCATTTTACACTTCAGAAAGCTGCTTCCCCACTCATTCAGAGGAGAGGAGTAAAGGTGGCGGCCCAGCGGAAGGAGCAGAGGGCACGACTTACTGTGTGACAAAGGTGATGGATTTTCCTGAGCGCCCAGCGCGAGCCGTTCTCCCCACACGATGAATGTAATCCTGAAAGGGATCCAGATTAAGCCACAGAACGCAAGGCAAAGCAAGGCAAAACACCATTTAAAAAGAAAGTGTAATCCAAAGCAGTTATGCAAGAGACCCCACAATGCTCACTAGACGCAGCTCCTTTTGGATAGGTATTCCGTATGTTTCAAGTGTGTCTAAGGAGGTGAAAAAGACGGGCTTGACCACGTGGCTGTAGCCATCCGCCTCCTCATACAGTTGCAGGCATTGTATCTTCACAATAATATTTTTTATTTTTAGATTCTATAGCACTCTGTAGAAAGGCTTCACAAGCAGTTTAATAATATAGCAACCATAGGCAACATCCATGAAACAAGTTTGTAAACCCGCATTCATAAAGCGTCGCAGAAGACAAATATGAAACCCAGCAATTCTCTGAATTAAAATGAACAATTCAGATTAAAGCTCTGAATGGATTACTTTGAAGACCAGTAAAGAAAGGAGACAAGCAAAGCTTCCTGGGCAGGCAGTTCTACAAATGGGGCAATGCACCAAGCAAAACTAAGGCGGCACTCCTAGCCACAACTCTTCATCCAAGAATCAAGCAGCAAAGACCTATGCCAGAACACCCTCAAGTTGCAAGTCTGAGCCTTACAAGGAGTGTAGTCACATCTAGAGCAGGACCAGCTCTCTGAGCTAAGGACCCATCTAACCCCCATTGTCTTACTGGTGCATTAATGGTTCCCCACCCTTTCAACGCTCAGCTTTCTGAGGGCTCACATGGAGGTGGGGGTTTTATCCCATCGCTATGGAATCCTATGTTGCAACTATGGAAGAAGAGGGTCATCTCTTTCTGCAAACTCCACTAGGACATCTCAGACTAGGGGCTGCACAACTGTAACCCAGCACCCTGCCTTCGTAACTCACCTTGGAATGGGTAGGAATGTCAAAGTTCACGACAACATCCACATGGGGGATGTCCAGGCCTCTGCTGGCAACATCGGTAGCCAGCAGAATGGAACGTGTTTTAGCCTTGAACTTGTTCAGCGACCCTAATCGCTTATTCTGGGGGGAGTGAGAGAGAGAAAGGGCAAGTGAACATGCTTTAGATTTTTCCAGCGTGGAAAAGCGAAATGAGTCAGGTTTTGTGAATCGTTCCGCCGTTACAGTCTGTTCTTCTACAGAAATGAAAGTCTGTAAAAGATAAGCTAACAAAAGGGAAAGCAAGCTTGGTGACACATACAAATCATATTTGCCCTTAAAATATGTTCATTATTTCAGTGTGGTATTCCAGAAATGAATACTTTGCCTGTACCTGGCTCATCTGACCGTGGAGAGGGATGGCAGTGAAGCCCAGATTTCTAAGGAGGAGGGCTGTCCTCTGAGTGTTGTTGCAGGTGCTGCAGAATATCATGAATGAGTTTCCAGCAAGTTCATTCAGAATATAGACCAGGTAGCTGTCCTAAAAAGAGGGGGGAAAGAAACTGAAATCAGAAAGGAAACTAATGGAGATTAGGTGAAAGGAAAACACATTCAAAAACCACAAAGGGACAGAGAAAATCCTAGTGGAATAAGCAACAACAGTCAGGAAATAAGTTAAAGGAAACAAAATACCGTATTTTTCGCACCATAGGGCGCACCGGACCATAGGGCGCACCCAGTTTTTTGGGGGGGGAAATAAAGGGGGGAAATTTATTTTTTTTCCCCCGGCGCAGGGCTGGGGCGGGGGAAGCTCGAGCTTCCCCCGACCCCAGCCCCCAAACAGGCAGCTCTCTGCAAGCCGTGGGAGCGCTCCCGCTGCTTGCGGAGATGTCCGCGAAGCCTGGGCGCGCTGATCTCAGCGCGCGCAGGCTTCAACATGCAGGCAAGTCTCCGAAAGCAGCGAGAGCGCTCCCGCTGCTTGCGGAGAGGTGTGCGAAGCCTGGAGAGCGTGAGGGGTCGGTGCACACCAACCCCTCTCACTCTCCAGGCTTCAGTGAAAGCCTGCATTCGCACCATAGGACGCACACACATTTCCCCTTCATTTTTGGAGGGGAAAAAGTGCGTCCTATGGTGCGAAAAATACGGTAGCTGAAAAAAATAAATGTTACCTTGAACTTGGAAGGGATGAAGACATAGTATTGCTGCAGTTTTTCAACTGTCTGGTACTTAGTTGAAACAGCACATTTGACAGGGTCCTTAAGGGCTGCACGCTGGAGTTTTTGCACCTGAACAGAAATAATTAATGTTTTCAGACACAAATTTAGCTGGTATGACCTGTTAATTTCTACCTCCACCTTAGCTGAACTCATGCAAAATGCCACACCTTCCCTTACCTTTTTAGTCATGGTAGCAGAAAAGAGAAATGTTTTCCTGTCTCTGGGAATGACTTTCAGGATCTTGTCTACCTGTGAAAAGAGAAGGCAAGTGACAGTGAAACAACTAGAAAGGTAATTATTGTGCATGCAGACGAATACTGCATCACTGTGGGAGTGGTATCACAATCCAGTCTGATGAAAGCAACACTGGAAGCGCCTCCTTTGAAAAACAAGGCACTCTACTGCTCCACAGAAAGGAGGGAGTGGTGCTGTTAGGGTCGAGGAGGACAGAGGCAACATGGGGGAGAAAGCATCCCAATGCCTTCAGATAAGGTCTTGCTACTCGGGCTACAACTGCAGATTACTACACATGAACCGGGACAGATGAACTGGGACTCTCTGGACAGCAACCTGAGCAATAGTTGATAACAAGACTACAAGTCTAGTATCCAAATGCCTTGCTAAATCTTAAAACCTAGTGCAGTGAACCCCCCAGATACGAATTAAATTCATTCTGGGGGTCCATCCGCAACCTGAAAATCCATAGGCTGAGGCACCGCTTCTACGCATTAAGCGCTTCTGCGCATGCACGCAAGGCAAAACTTGGAAATATACACTTCCGGGTTTGCTGCGTTCATAACCTGAAAGTTACGTATCCAGAGCAGTACGTAACTAGAGGGTCCACTGTATCTGAAAATGTTTCAGATCCCAACAGTCAACAAGGATCCACTGGAGAGGGAAACACAGGAAGCATGACACCATACTGTCAGCTGCGAAGTGGTGAAGACAACAGAGGCTATGTGTTCCATATTAGGGAATCACACAGAGGCAAGTCCCATTGACCTGCAGGTCCTACTGCCCATCTTGGCTGTGAACTCAGGAAGACCTGCTCTCTGCCTTGACGTTCTTCCACCTTGCCTGAGAGGGCGGGGCCAGGACTGGCTGCAGCTGCAAAAGCTGCTGACCCTTGGGCTGTGGTATTGTTTAGGGTGCTTGGTTGGGTTTTGTTGCTGTTACCGACATTAAATTTTGTATCTTTATTTTTCAATCTTATTATGATTATGTGGACACTGTTCCAATTTGGTTGTGTACTTTTTATGTATTTTATTTATTGGTTAATGAATGTTATGTTTTTAATTCTTGTCATGTAAGCCACCTTGCGTGTGATAATGAGGGTGATTAAAGTACACGTGAAACGGTTTTGAGAAGCACCATCTCCATGATGTTGCAAAGGACCGTTCTAAGGCGACAAGAGTTGACAGTGCTCACCTCTGTCTCAAAGTCCATGTTGAGGATCCGGTCAGCTTCATCCATAACTAAATACTTCAGAGCTCTCAAATTGAAGCCCTTTGTGTTCTCAAGGTGGTCAATAAGGCGGCCAGGTGTAGCTACAGGAGAAAACCAAACAAACTTTCAACTTTACCAAACAGAGCATTCAAAAAGAAACACTAAAACACAACACACAAAGCACTATTGCCATGTATCCCCCATTCACTCCAGTTTGCCAAATCTCAGAGTCCCATGACTTCCTTCTGCCAAAAGCCTTTGTAAGCACAGCCACTGGAGTATGGATTAAGTCATAACTTTATGCAGGTTTAATACGGCATGGCTAGTTGTATCCCAGTGGGGGGGGGGTGGAGGAGGCTTGACGTAAATCAGGAAGTTATTTTGAGAGATTTGCTCCATGGAGGTTGCAGTCAAGTCTGGTCAACCTAATACAGTTTTTCACTCTCAAGCCAGATGACAAATACTCCAGCCCTTCCAGTCAAGCAGCACACATCAGTTAACACTTAGGAGAGAAACATCAATTTATCAGAAATGGTAAATGAGCAAACTTGTGGCTCAAAGGCAAAAGCTCTGCCTGAGCCATGTGGACCCTAGGATGAAGTTGGGGGAGGTGGGGAGAATTCCCATGTCTGCTCCTGTTTCAAATTAAAGTACAAGACCTGTGGCTGATGCTTAACATTAAACTGGGAAGGTATCAGAAGTGTGAATAAAGGAGATGTTTGCTGGCCTACTGCTTTTCATGACCTCATTTAGGCAGATGTAAAAGACACAGATGTGCAATAGGCCTCATTCATATGAATTATTAAGATCTCATTACAATCATTTGAATCATTGATGCTGCCTGTTTCTTACCAATTATTACATGTGGTTTCTTGGCTAGGGCCAGAGACTGCGCCATCATGTCAATTCCTCCCACAATAACAGCTTTGAGGGGAGAAATAAAAGACAAGTTAAATGAAGCCCATTGAAATTGAGCCAGTTCACAACCATCACCTCCTTTACAAGAAAATAAAAGGCAAAATTCAGGCCCCTTATCCATTGCCAAGCTTGCTCATAGGCACAGCCTAGTATTGGAACTGGATTACTACGTTTAGATGCTATGAGGCATTCTTCAAACAAGACACCCCAACACTGACAAATACATATTATAAAAAAGAACCCGGCATTAGCTTCAGGAAGCAAGTCTTAGCCAAGCTTCCATTCTATTTCATAGGGACTAGTGTAAGCAGCTCCAACCAAAACAATCAACTGCTACATATTCAGGGGGGGGGGACCTGCAAGAGGTAAATAATGAATCCAAAGCAAACAAGTTTAATGCTTAAAAGGCAATTAGATTATGAAACTGGAATAAATTGTGCAAACCAAGCACTCTTCATTTGCATGGCTTACATATTTTTTTGGGGGGAGGGATACACATGGAGAAATATTAACGGTGAGAGTGAAATAAGACCCACCTAATTAAATCTCTCTCTGCTTGCTTCTTTGTTTTTAAGAGAAACTGCCAGAAACTTCCAGTGTTAACTTTTCGATCATAAGATGGGTGTGTTTTAGCACAAACCCACCTAATTTGCAGTTCCTTCATTGATATGCAGACCAGAACACAATTAACAACGAGGTTGCGAACTTCCCCAAATTTTACAAAGCAGTTTTGGCTTCAAAAATATGTAAAAAGAAATGCAAAAGAAAAAAAAATACACAAATGAGTGTTTGGGGGGACATGCTTGAAATATGTGCATTTTGGGGAAGAGCACACACAAACGAAAGTGTTTTTGTATCGCTTTTAAAATCAGGAAAGAACTAATTTATGGATTGAATGCATGCGAAACTGACAAGGAATGAAAATAGGCTGCTCCATCCACCTCTACTAGAGGCATACAGTGGTGCCTCGCAAGACGAAATTAATCCGTTCCGTGAGTCTCTTCGTCTTGCGGTTTTTTCGTCTTGCGAAGCAACCCTATTAGCGGCTTAGCGGATTAGCGCTATTAGCGGTTTAGCGGCTATTACAGTGGTGCCCTGCAAGACGAATGCCTCGCAAGACGGAAAACTCGCTAGACGAAAGAGTTTTCCGTTTTGGAGGTGCTTCGCAAAACGAATCTCCTATGGGCTTGCTTCGCAAGACGAAAATGTCTTGTGAGTTCCTGCGGGTTTTTTTTCCTCCCCCCCCTTTTTCGAAGCCGCTAAGCCGCTTATCAGCTGATCTGATAAGCCGATAAAAGACGCTAATAGCGCTAATAGAGCTAATCCGCTAATCCGTCAATGGGCTTGCTTCGCAAGACGAAAAAACCGCTAGACGAAGAGAATCACAGAACAGATTCTTTTCGTCTTGCGAGGCACCACTGTAAAGGCTTAGTGGCTATTAAAGGCTTAGCGGATTAGCGGCTAAAAGGCTATTAGCGGCTTAGCAAAAGGGGGAGAAAGCGGAAAAAAATCGGAACACTCGCAAGACGTTTTCGTCTTGCAAAGCAAGCCCATAGGGAAAATCGTCTTGCGAAGCAGCTCAAAAACGGAAAACCCTTTCGTCTAGCGGGTTTTCCGTCTTGCGAGGCATTCGTCTTGCGGGGCACCACTGTACTAAGATTCACACTTTGAAGTGGGATACAGTTCCATTTCTTGAATCTGATATTTTACTATTCTTATTTTGAAAAGCATGTGACTGCTTCTTCTCCTTACAAATTCCATTTTTCCCCCTGCTAATTCTTAGCACTGCAGGCAGGCCACTCACCACTCTGGACACCAATGGACGATCCAAGGGCCTCAAACTGCTCCGAGATCTGAAAGGCTAGCTCCCGGGTCGGGGTAAGGACCAGAGCAAAGAAGCGCTGAGGTGTCTCTAGCAGTGCCTGAAGGATGGGCAATGCAAAAGCCCCCGTTTTCCCAGATCCAGTCTCTGCTAAGCCAATGATGTCACGGCCTACAAGAAAAGAGGTGTGTCACATGCAGGGCTGAAGGAATACAACAGCACAGATGGAGGAAATTCAAAAGCAGTTCTGGAAAGTAACAAGAGCAGCACTAGAACAGAAATCTTTGCACTAGGGACAGCTTGAAATCAGCTAACATAACTTAAGAAACATCAACCAATGTAATAAGCGTATTATTTGAAGATACAGAGTACAGGCCATGGAAGGGTTGTACAAGACCCCTCTTCTAACAGCTCCTCAACCCTGGCTCTTACCAAGGGAAGGAAAAGAAGCTGGCACAGGAAGAGTAGCGGCAGTGGATATCTGCACTACTAAACACTCCATGAAGAAATAAAAAAATTCCTTCCAGTAGCACCTTAAAGACCAACTAAGTTAGTTCTTGGTATGAGCTTTTGTGTGCATGCACACTTCTTCAGATATCATATTTATTTTGACTATGGCAGACCAACACGGCTACCTATCTGTAACTGACTCCATGAAGAGTTTCAATAGACATTTCCCTTCTCTGTTTAATTGTCTTATTGTACAGGTAACATTTTGGAGGGCAGTTAATGAAAATGGAAGTCTCTCCTGACAAATAACATATTTGAATACACCACCGAGAAAAGTAATATTAAAGCATTTTCAACCAAGTCAGATGGGTGGGGTACAAATAATAATAATAATAATAATAATAATTCAGTCATAGAATTGTAGAGTTGGAAGGGGCCCTGAGGGTTATTGAGTCCAACCCTCTGCAATGCAGGAATGTCAACTAAAGCTTCCATGACAAATGGCCACCCAACCTCTGCTTAAAAACCTCTAAGGAAGAAGAGCCAAGCACGCCTTGTGGGAGCTCAACAGCTCTTACTGTCAGAAAGTTATTCCTGATGTTTAACCGCAATCTCCATTCTTATGACTTGAACCCATCACTTCAGCTCCTACCTTCCGGAGCAGAAGAAAAAAGCTTGCTCTATCTTGCATGTGGCAGCCCTTTGGATACTGGAAGATGCCTATCATATCTCCTCTCAGTCTCTTTTGGCTTGAACAAAATTGGCTGTCTCACTGCTTTAAAAAGCCCAGGTCCCACTTGACTTCTTGCGGATGGGGCTTCCCTACAAATGGTACAGCTCCCCTGCCAGAAGATTTGTGGAGTTGGGGAGATTGACACTTCTGCCGCAGGACAGACCAGGAAGCTGTATTGCTTCATAGACCAAGCTGAGAGGAACTCCACATGGATCCAAGTCTGTGTAATACAAATGACTGGCAATACCAGTTCTATAACACAAGAAACACAGGAGAGCCTCTTCTTATTTCTAGAAAGAGATTTCTCTTTTTCCAAGTCTCACCTTGGAGTGCAACTGGAACGGCCTCGACTTGGATCTTTGTCGGTGTCTTCCATCCCAACTGATCACAGGCTTCACACAGCACATCGGTCACTCCCTATTATTCCAAAGAGAAAAGAAACCATAATCAGCAAGGGACCCCAATCTTCAGAATCCAGCAAGTCCTGGTTCACACAGCTTGATAAACCCATCTATCGTCTCCTGTCCTTTTAGCATACTGCAGCATGCCACCTAAGCAAAGGTTGGCTTGCGATCTCCTCCCAGGGAAACTGCATGTTTGGGCTAAGCCATTGTTTGGTTGTTAAATGTGAACCTGACCATGGTCTTTTCAATTAGCTATAAGTATTATTTTCATCTCAAAACTTTGATAACTTGAAAACATGGGACCCTTTAAAAAAAATAAAAACAAGCAAAATAAGAAAAGGGACACAGGCCAAGCTTCTCCTCACCCAAAAAGTAAAAGGTTAAAGGACCCCTGGATGGTTAAGTCTAGTCAAAGGTGATTATGGAGTGTGACGCTGATCTCACTTCAGGCCGAGGGAGCTGGCATTTGTCCACAGACAGCTTTCCGGGTCATGTGGCCAGCATGACTAAACCGCTTCTGGTGCAACGGAACACTGTGATAGCAACCAGAGCACACGGAAATGCCGTTTACCTTCCCATCACAGCGATACCTATTTATCTACTTGCACTGGCATGCTTTCAAACTGCTAGGTTGGCAGAAGCTGGGACAGAGCAATGGGAGGTCACCCTGTTGCGCGGATTTGAACCGCTGACCTTTTGATCAGCAAGCCCAAGATGCTCATTGGTTTAGAGTAGACCACAGCACCACCTGCTCCAAACACCTGACCTTACCTGGGTCTGTTAGTAAAGGTAAAGGGACCCCTGACTATTAGGTCCAGTCGTGACCGACTCTGGGGTTCCAGCGCTCATCTCGCTTTATTGGCCAAGGGAGCTGGTGTACAGCTTCCGGATCATGTGGCCAGCATGACTAAGCCACTTCTGGTGAACCAGAGCAGCGCACGGAAATGCTGTTTACCTTCCCACTGGAGCGGTACCTATTTATCTACTTGCACTTTGACGTGCTTTCGATCTGCTAGGTTGGCAGGAGCAGGGACCGAGCAACGGGAGCTCACCCCGTCGTGGGGATCCGAACCACCGACCTTCTGATCATCAAGTCCTAAGCTCTGTGGTTTAACCCACAGCGCCACACATGCCCCCTACCTGGGTCTGTTGTGTCAGGGTAAAACTGAAAAATCGTATTTTAGTTCCTTAGCAGGATGGCAACACACAACCATGTAGCAAAATATCTCTTTACACAGGAAACCACATTTAATCTTTCTCCTTTCGTTTTGTCCACTGCAGTGCCTTAGGACACTATTGGTTTCAAAGCAAGACGCAAACCCGCTAAGCAATTCTGAGAGCTGGGCTAACAGACCATAAACACCCTCACCACCAACCAAAGTATAATATAACCCCTCTAGCTTTCTCTGCACAGGCGCTTTCCCATGGTTTCAACGGGGCATTTTCTCAGTGGAGAACGAAAGCTTGTATACGCGACTAGTGGGAAATGACTGCCACGCTGTACAGCACTACCTAGCTGAGCGACCCCAGCCTTGAGCACCGCGATTGCCTGGCTGGTTCCAGAAATGCTGCCCCCATCATAGCAACTCCTCCGCAGAACTTAGCAGAGCGGGGCGGAGGGGCAGCTTCGTCTACTCCGGTGCAATGGCTGGACTTGGTTTTAAAATAAAATTCAAAAGGCAAACCGCTGGGCAAGTAAAGGGTCATCGGGAGCCAAGAGAGACAACGAGTCTTCCCCGCTCACCAGTTCTTGGAAGGTCTTCGCGGTCTCCTCGACGGCTCCCTCGCCCTCCATGCCGGCCGCCACGTTCGGTACCCGCTTCGTTTTCCGGGTTGCCGCGAGGTACCCTGGGACTCGTAGTCCAAGCGCGTTCGGAACGAGCCTCTGAGCCGCAGAGATAGGAAAAGGGTAGAGTTACACGCGACGCCAACTTCCGGTTGCAGTGTAGCCGTCTTCCACTTCAATGGAGAAAATTGTGCCGGAATTTGGAGGCGCTTAACGGGGAAAGAAGCCTGCGCCTTATACCTCGGGTGTTATTTCATGCGGCGAATGTAATTGTTTGGAAGCACTTAAAAACAAAACAAAAACAACACGTCTCTGGTGTAGTGGTGAGAGTGTAGGATCAGCACATAGGAGGAGATCTGAGTTCGAATCCCGACTCGGCCACGAAGTTTGCAGAATGATCTTGGGTAAGTCAACCCATCTCGCAGGGCTGTCGTCATCATGAGTGTACTATGGAGCTGGGACGAGCCACGCATACCCCATTACCCCTCCTCGAGCTTCTCGGGAGAAAAGGGTGTCGATGCAATTAAAAAGAAGTAAATAAAAGCGCAGGTCGTCCACGTGCAAGTCAAGGATGCACGGCGCTTCCATCCATGTGACATGCCGGGAGGAAGGACACTGGCTGGCTGAAGCGCTGTGCAAGCAAAACTGACCTTTGCTGTAGCTTAAAAGTGCATTTTCTATGCGGAATGTTTAGCCAGGGATTCAAACGCACCTTCAGCCTGGTATGTGAACTGCCATTTTTAATAGTGGACTGCACTGCAGGGTTGTCAGCCACGTTCCCCACAAACTGCAATATGCGGGTCATATCGGGGAATTGGCATTAGCTAAGCAAATTTATAAAACTTTTTTTATAAAATAAGTAAGCACTCTGACGCAAGAACTACGTTAGAAAAGCTACGAGCTCCTTTTTACTACTTTTTGTTCGGATGTGGGCGCGCTGATGCCTAGTCACAGCCAAGTAAAATCCCGGCTTTCTCATTAATTTTTATAGACAGCACTGCCTTCCTCCCCTGGTGAAATTTAAAAATGGATTCCAATGTAGCGCTCAAAAGTTTATATACAGTACATTAGATAATGAGAGATGTGGTACTCTTCGTTCTATTATCTCTGTAGTCCAAAAAGCCGCGAGGGCTGCTGTCCGCGCGGAGGGTTCTGGGACTTGCAGTTCACCTCTGGAGGGCAAGCGAGGTCGGGAACTAACAAGAGGAAAATAGCTGCGGGGATGACGAGTTCGGAAAGAAAAGGGAGCACTTTTGTCGTGTAATAAATAAATGTTAGGAGATCCCGAGGGGTTGGGGGAAGGGAAATAAAATCCATATATTTATTTAACAAAATTTATTCAACATCATATATATCCTGCTTGATAGAACCTCTAAGTGATTTACAATTTAAGTTTGTCTGTTTGTTGAACTTGTTAGTTACTTTATCTTGTTCAGGAAAATCCAAAGCGACTTATAAGCAAACCTAAACATAAAACATAAACTAGTTTTGATGTGTTGGGATCTGTAATGGTCCATTGGGGCACCATGATGGGGGGAGTCGAAAAGCAACTATAGTGGTACCTCGGGTTACATACGCTTCAGGTTACAGACTCCGCTAACCCAGAAATAGTACCTCGGGTTAAGAACTTTGCTTCAGGGTGAGAACAGAAATCGTGCTCCAGCGGTGCGGCGGCAGCTGGAGGCCCCATTAGCTAAAGTGGTGCTTCAGGTTAAGAACAATTTCAGGTTAAGAACAGACCTCCAGAACGAATTAAGTTCTTAAACCAAGGTACCACTGTATGGTTCCCTATCTTTTGTTATCATAGAAACAACAAAGCTGTTGAAAGCATTTTTTAAAATGAAGTTTTTAGTTACATCTTCTGAAGCTGATGCTGTATTTTAATTGGCTTGCATTTGTTTGTTTTTTAATTTTTTTATTGTTTTCTTAAGTTGCGCAAAAAGAGGCCTCATAGCAACCTTGTTGGCTAGGCTGAGCAAGGGTGACTGGCTCAAAGTCATGCAGCAAAGTTTTGTGGGTAAGTAGCCCTTTGAACCCAGTCCTCCGAAGTATACTCTTAGCCCTCTAGCCACTGCTGGGTCAGGCTAGCGAAGGACACTAAATCACATAGCTCAGTTTGATGGTTTCTGGATTGTCGAGGAAGCTTTCCCTTTGTGCATGCTCATAAGTGCACCTCCCAAGTGTCTTTTTAAAAATTTGGCAGCGATCCTTACTTATACATGTGTTTTAACAAAATAGCAGGGAGGGGATTAAAAGTCATAAACTGTATGAAAGTCGAGGGTTCTTCACAGACTCACACAGCAACATCTTACCCAGCACCAGCCCTTTGATATCAGATTCAATAAATGAGTCTAAGAGATTTGCCTGCAAATCTTGCAAAAGGAAACTTGTTGAAGGGCTGGTATAAATCCTTATGATTAATAATACCAAATAAAATCAGAAGCAGTTCTTCCTTGGATGTGGACTATTTGCCAAACCTAAACCTAGCAGTTGATTGACAGTGATTTTCAGAAAGTCCCAGCAAAGTATCCCCAGGGACTCATTCTGGATACTGAAGGATCTCCAATACCCAAGCGGCATGATTGCAAAAACTCCTGGCTACGTGCGTGAGCACTGTGGAAATGATGACGTCCCTGAGCCCTCAGTTACTGGAGTCCAACTATGCTACATCCTGTCCTTATATAACAATAGGCAATAGGCAGGAAATCTAAACCAGCACTCTGTGTGACAGATAGCATTAGCAAGCCCAGAAGCCCAAAACGCCCTCATGAGAAGAACTTGTAAAGAAGCAGATTGATTCTGCTCTGATTTAAGGAGACGGCCAGTGTGCTTATTTTTGCACCCCTTAATACCTACGCAACCTGCATGTTTGAAAATAAATGCATTATTACGAATGCCCTTTAACTCTCCATTAACTATGTTCAAAGCAGCCTGCCTCCACTAAGGTTGCTGTGGCATTCCCATTGCTTGAATAAGCAGTTTTGTGAGTAAACAATCTATACAAATAGACACAGACACAAGGTTACTTTGTGCTCATTCATTTAATTTGTATTTTGTATTGGATCAGAGTTAGTTATCTGTGCAAGTTGTTCCTTGGTTTTACAAATACCCAAAATAGCAAGCAGATCCTTTTGGCCATGTCTCTTGTCCCTTCCCCCAAAGAGCAGAAAGTCAAGGATGAGTTTAGAGGAAGCTCACCCCGTACACAAATTCCTTAGGATCCAGTACATTTAAATCTTGTCTCTTGCCCACCATTCCACCTGAGCCTGAGCCACAAGCGAAGAAATAAAGAGCATCAAACAGGTCTTTGAAGTATAGCATAACTGTGTGTAATCTATGGCAGTGTTTCCCAAACGTTTTTGGGCAACGGCACACCTGTTTACTGAAAAAAAATCTCGCGGCACACCACCATTAAAGCCCTGCCCCGTGACGTCAGCGCGCAGCGTCACGCCGGGAGGGACGCACAAAAGTGAAAGTTTTTTCCCTCGGCAGCTCCTCTCAGCTGCGCTCAATCCGCCTCGGAGCGCAGGAGCGATGCCTCTCTCTGGCTCTCCCTCTGCGCAGGCTGAGGGAGGGAGGGAGGGGCGCGTGTGACCCGTCTCTGCTGGGAGACCAAACCCAGCGAGGCAGAGTCACGCGGAGGCGCCCAGGCAGCGCTGCCGGCTGCGAGGAGGAGCGCCAGGCAGCAGCAGGAGGCGCGACCTCTCCTCGCCGCCGCCGCCCCGCCTCTCGCCGCCCGACTCGCCCGCCTCCCTCCAGGTATCTCGCGGCACACCAGCCGATGTCTCACGGCACACTCGTGTGCCGCGGAACACCGGTTGGGAAACACTGATCTATGGCCTAGTTCTCACCAAGTTGGTAAACCTGCGTCTGAGCTTACATGCATCTTTCAAACCATCTCCTTATCTTCACAGGCCACCCGTACCATTATGCAGTGTCCTCCCCACTACTCATGTAGAGTTGTTTTGCCCTCGTAAGCAACATACCCACTGCCCAGTTCTACCTCTTCTCTCTTCCAACTTTTCATTGCTGTTTTCCAAGGGATACCATCCCACAGAGGAGAAATGACCACTGGGAGGAAGGCGGAGAGAGGAAACGCCATAATGTACCTGTAACAGCACAACCAAATGCTTTCATCTGCCCCAGCTGCAATAAAACACGTCTCTCCCATATTGCTCTCTACAGCCACAGCAGGCGCTGTAACTCTCCAATGGTTTGACTGTATCCCCGATGGTGCACTATTCCATTGTCTCTCTAGACAAATTGATGCCAACAAGAACAGCTGTCCCATCTTCTACCTAATTCTTCTGCTTAGTTCTTGCTCATCAGCAGTGTTTTGAAGACACAAAACTGACGTCACACGTTACCCTCACATCTGCATATATTTACAGACATTTGCATATCATAAGCTCTGTCTTAGAGTAAAAGTTAAAGGGCCCCCTGACCATTAGGTCCAGTCGTGACCGACTCTGGGGTTGCAGCGCTCATCTTGCTTTATTGCCCGAGGGAGCCGGCGTACAGCTTCCGGGTCATGTGGCCAGCATGACTAAGCCACTTCTGGCGAACCAGAGCTGCGCACGGAAACGCTGTTTACCTTCCCGCGGTACCTATTTATCTACTTGCACTTTGACGTGCTTTCGAACTGCTAGGTTGGCAGGAGCAGGGACCGAGCAACGGGAGCTCACCCCATCGTGGGGATTCGAACCGCCAACCTTCTGATCGGCAAGTCCTAGACTCTGTGGTTTAACCCACAGCACCACCCGCATCCCCTGTCTTGGAGAAGGCATGGGGAAATGTGTCTGTCAGCTTTGGTTTCCCTTGGTTGTTCATTTTTCTAATTGCAAGTTCAGTTCTCCACTTTTCAAATCTGGAAAAAAGGGTGAAGTGACTTTTTTAAAAAAAATTCACACGTGAATTGCTAGTCCCATCTGCTCGTCTTTCCCAGGTCATTTGATGGTGGGGTCTGTGGGGAACGGACAAGGGGAAGGGGACATCAAACAAGGATATTGTCATGCCTCAGATATAGCAAACCTTGGCTCTGTAGAATGAGCTCTTGCATCTTGTCGTGGCTGTATTATTATTTCTTTAAATAGAAACTTCAAATCCACATTTAAATTACCCAGAACAAATAAATACAAAAATACATCAATACACCATGTCCCTGAGCATGTGGTGTGGGGGGGGGGGAGCACCCACTTTAGATAGGTGGTGGTTAAAGCTAGGAATGGCAGCTGTTGCCTACTAGGTTTGTAGGGCAGAAGGAAGAGAGGCCAACCATATTTGAGCCACAGCCAATAGCAGGTGGAGGCACTGATTCTACCTTTGCTCCTGTCCTCCTCCCTGTGAGTTCTATAAGGGCAAAACCAAGAGTGAGGAGAAGGAAACAGGCAGGCAGCACCCTCCCCCGCCCCCCAGGGCTGGTTTGAAGGAATAAGCACACAGGAATCAAGAGGAATCATGGGGATTCTTTAGCTGCGATTCCTACATTGCAGGGTGTCGGACCAGGTGACCTTCTCTGGGCACCTTCCCGCTCTATGATTCTAAGACTAAAGTTAGTGGAGCCTTAATTTGCCTGCCTGTACTGGAAGAGTGCATGATAAAGAGCGGATGAAGTTTGAGCGACAAACCAAAGCCAAACTCATTAAACTCCTGCCGCACTTGCGAGTGCAATTCCCATCCGCTACTAAGAACATCACTGGAAACTATTCAGGTTCATTCAGGCTCTCTGGCCTTTGACTCCCTCATTATCCGCCTCGCAGAGCTTTGGAAACTGCAAGTTCTGGAATCTGCAGCCATTTCCTTCCTAGGCTGGCTCTGGTTCCCTCACGACCACAGTTTTCACCTAGCTCAGCGCTGTGGGAGAAAAATTTAATCAGAGCTTTGGCAAGTGTCCCTGTCTACTTCTCCTGATTACCCTGGGTAGGTGGGGGGGGGGGCGGGAGAGAGAAAGCATAGCTGTCAATGTTTCCCTTTTTTAAAGGGAAATTCCCTTATTCCGAATAGGATTCCTTGCAAGAAAAGGGAAAAGTTGACGGCTATGGGGGAAAGTATGCTGGAGTACATGCATGCAGAAGCATTAATTGCATCGAGTTCAGTGTTTTAGCACCAAATGAGAAATGTGGAAGTCTTCCCCAACCCCCCTAAAAAAGCAAGGTATGATGTGCTGTGA
This sequence comes from Podarcis vaucheri, assembly GCF_965113315.1. NCBI lineage: Eukaryota > Metazoa > Chordata > Lepidosauria > Squamata > Lacertidae > Podarcis > Podarcis vaucheri. The sequence continues at coordinate 41,497,799 of NC_138748.1, read as the reverse complement.
GACAGACCTTGGGATGTGCTGATAGCATAGACCAGCACTTGTGTTGCTACAATTTCTATTTGCTGTGCACAGACATAACATGTGCAATACAGACTGAGCCCCTGAAGGGGGTTGGCTGCAAGTATCGAGAAATGCCTGGAGAAAACTCTGATTTGGCACAATCCTAATAGGAACAACACAGTGTGTTTTAGGTCTTTTAGGCCCCCGTCGTCGTTTTCAGAGGATGTGGGTGATTTTGACCTTGGACATCCTCCTAGAGTGCTATTCTTCTTGTCTTCAGGGGGGATTCTTTCCTGTTCTCCAAAAGTTCGCAGATCTCATCCATGGGCCTTGCACAGGCTTCTAGGCTTTCTGCCAGCTTCTGCACTTTTGCCTTGAGCACAGCATGACTCACTTTGGTCACCTCTTCGTTGTGCTCAGGGACCAGGAAGCTGTGGGAGCCGCAGAACACCATGAAACAGATGGAATTGTACAGTGTGACGGAGGCATTTCTCTCAGCCGGCAGTAACCTAGGATCCGCCGGGCCCTGGCTGCGGTGCAAGAATTCCAGGCAGTGCATGATTTCTCTCATCTGAGCATGGCAGCTCACTGCAGTCTCCTTGACCTTCCTCACCTCCCTGGAATTAGAGAGGACTAAGGAGAGGTCAGAAGTCACCGTGACGGCCCCTCCTGCAGCCGCCACTCCTAGGCCCATCCCAGAAGCCAAAAGGGATGCCCCTAATGTTGCAGGGCTCAAGGACAGCCCCACGATGGCCACGATGGCTCCTGCGGCACTTAAAGAACTCCCAGTGAAATGGGCGATTAGAGAGCGTCTGTGCAGCTTGTTGATTCTCCGTGAAATCTCCCGGAGACTCCTGATGTGCTCCCGAAGCCTGCTTCTCTGATCCAGCAGTACGACATGGAAGTGATGTGTAGGATCAAAAGTGTGAGGGGGAAAGTTGTCCATAACCTTGATGGGAAGCTGGGGGGAGGGGAGAGAGAAGGGCATTTAGAAAGGTAACAGCACACTCTGGCAGCCAGGCCTGCAGATGCATCTGGGACATTGACACCACCTTTCCCCCTAGTACAGTGGTACCTCAGGTTGAGAACTTAATTCGTTCTAGAGGTCCGTTCTTAACCTGAAACTGTTCTTAGCCTGAGGCACCACTTTAGCTAATGGGGCCACCTGCTGCCGCTGGGCAATTTCTGTTCTCATCCTGAAGCAAAGTTCTTAACCCAAGGTACTATTTCTGGGTTAGTGGAGTCTGTTAGCTGAAGCATCTGTAACCCGAGGTACCACTGTAGAGCTAGATCCTATAAACACCAGTGGTTCCTTTGAGCAGATCCTATCAGACTTTGACTCTAAAGGTAAGGATAAGGATGTCTCTGAATACCACTTGCTGGAGAACAAGAGTGAGAGAGCACTATGGCACTCATGTCCCGTTTGTTGACTTCCCATAGGCACAAGCTGGCTACTGTAGGAGACAGATTGCTGGACTAGAAAAGCCTTGATGTTATTTGTTGTTATTGGGTGCAACAGATTTAGCACACATCTACCCCCTCTGAAAATTGTCTGTGTATAATTAAAGTTAGATACAACCCGTTATGTCTGTTGGAGGCCTGGGCACAACTGCTTGTTTTTCTTTATTAATGTCATCATTTCTTTTGAAAAAGGTTTTCCTGGTTGTCACTCTCCTTCAGTGCTTCGTATCACACACCAAAGAATTATCTGCCCTCGTTGCTTGTCTTATCAAATGCGCGCTACCAGCCACAGCCCTAATCTAATGTCACCCTGTCACGTTTGACAAGTACTCATGCAGTAGATTGTAGCATGCCGATATAGAGAGCAGGAGGCCCTGGGGCTTATCAAACAAGAAGTGTCTACAGCCCACAGGGAAAAGAAAGGAAGGACACCCAGATAATTCACATACACAACCTATTCTCCAGACAAAAAACATCTCAGAGTGAAACTTCCACAATATAGCTACTCCAAAGCAAGATTCCTGGCACTTACTAGCAAACCCATCTTCTCTAATATCCCATATTCATTTGCTGGACTTATTTACCAGCAAATTTATTTTTTATTTAAATTTAAATTTAAATTTAAATTTATTTATTTGTAATGCTGTGCAATAACACAAGCTGTCATCTGGAGGTATCTTCCAAAGTAATAAAAACCTGTCCTTAATACTCAATACTCAAAACAAGCACTGTGTATCATCTACCTGCTTGTTTTAGCATATCACACATGTTGGAAGTTTCACCAATTAAGTGGTGACCCATAAGAATGATAGAAAGTAAAGCAGGATTATAATCATTGACTTTACCTTCTGCTTAAATCAGTGGAATAAGAACTAGGGTCTCTCTTTTTTGGTAAACTCCATTATTTTATAAACTAGCAGAAACTAGGACAAAGCTCTTCTAAATAAATGGCTACAGAGTTTTTGAGGACAAAGGAATAATCCCACCTACCATCGTTTTCGGTTCAATCCAGTGTTCCCAAGAATGACTCTCAGGCTGTTTCTGGACAAGCCAAATTTATACTTACTACAGTCCTATTGCCCCCCTGGGACTGCTTTGCATCACACCAGGAATTTGTCATTTCCTGACATTCCTGCTGCCACCGCCACCCCCCCCCTCCCTGCCCGACTAATTCAGAAGGATGTGACACGCTGGAAACTGACTGGGGACAGTGCAGCTTGTATCGTATTCAGGAAACAATCCTTGCAAGTGAACATTATGTGTTCGCTTTTCCCAAAGCACATTTACAAACACACACACACACACACACACTATTCCTGACTCAAAGGGAATGTAGTCATCTCCCAAAGGGAATACACTACCCTTCCTCTTCTTGAAATAACTGGTGACACTATGCTAGCCAGATGACTGAATCTTCAGAGTCTTATGTGAATGTAGAGAAAATAAGGTATGATCTCAGCCAATCATCACAATTACTTTGGAAATGGAATGTTTTACAGAACTGCTGCTTTCTGATTGTCTGGGATGCACAGCGGGCGGGAGAGCAATCCAGCTTTTAAAAGAATAGTGCAAGCAGCTATCGTAGTAGCTACCCTAATGACATCATGGAATTAGCAGGATGCACGTGGATAAATGGTTGTGTGGTGGGTGGCCGTGGTAGATATTCTCTGGTGGCTGTGCTGACCGGCTACTGACTTGGGGAAGGGCCAGCGCTCAGGATTACAGCACGTACTTTGCATGCGGAAGCTGCTAGGTTCAGTCTCTGGCATCTCTCGGCAGGGCTGAAAGAGACATCTGCTGAAACCCTGGAGAGCCACTGCCTGTGACTGGACAGGATTGAGCAAGGTGGCTCAATAGTCTGACCCGAGGTTCACACTGAGAAGCCACTCCACTGCACACCCATATTTTGTTTTTTGCAAGGCCACTGAAATGAGAGGCTTTTCCCCTGCACAGCAGGTAGACGCTCTGCTATGGAGGAAAATGTTCTGGTTTAAAGTCACCCACTACAATTCTCTGTATACAGATGGGGGCCTCCCATTTAACCCATCATCTCCCCCACAAAGCCTATGCTCTGCAACGAGCAGAAAGAAAGTGGATGCTTACAAAAGATTGCTTACAAAGCAATATTCCAGATGCAACAGAGCCATCCACATGCAGGAGGAGGACACTCACCTGCGATGCTAACTTCAGCTGACAGACTAATCTTATCTACTCTATCCAGGGCATCAGGCAGAGAGGGGTGTTCTACAGCCCAAGATCCTGGAGCTGGTAGGAATTGAACCTGATAAATATATACATTATACACAGACACACAGAGAAAGCTGGCCTTATAGGGAATCCGACCATTGGTCCACCTACCTCAATATTGTCTACACTGACTGAAAGCAACTCTCCGGGGCTCCTGGTGGGAGTTTCTCCCAGCCCTAGATGGAGGTGCCAGGGATTATACCCAAGACCTTCTGCATTCAAAGCAGAGGCTCTACTACTAAGCTAAGGCCCTTTTCTTAATAATCAAATGGAACTATATGTAGACAGCTGTCAGATCCAAGTCTTCTGTTTTCTTCTTACAAACAATAGGATCCAATATAAAACAAACAAATGGAAAAAATTGAGGCACAACCATATTTAATCTCTATGTTAAAATAAGAAGCACTTACATAGTTATTTCTTCTTTATGCATTGCTCCCTTGTACATACAAACATGGAAATGTGAAAATAAATCAGATGATGTTGATCTATAACACGTATAATACATTTTCAGCCTGCAATCTTCTGAAAATAAAAATCAGACAGACAACCTAAATCATGGAGAATAGTAAGATAAAGAGGATTCCTATTAGGAAATGTGCCTAATAGGACAGGGCTGTGGATAGCAGATTTGAGGTGAGCAGACTGTGGTACTGCTCAGGTCTAAATCGAGGGTTCCTTTGTCTCTTGCCAGACATTGAATTTGTTGTAGTACCAACAGGAAAGAAAAGGGATTTCATGTCTGTAACTCTGGAACTAATCTCTTGCAAAGAATAAATGCTGCCAGTACTAGTGTGTGGAATCCAAGACATAATAGCTTTTGTCTGTTTCGTCAGGAAAAGGGAAAGCTGTGCCGAACAGATCTAAAATACAAAAAAAGGCAAAAAGAGCTGATTAAAGAACAGAATCACAAATCTCAACAAATTCTAGCTGGTCCCTTTTACACTGCTATCCATCAGTACACCTAAACCAATGGAAACTGTTCTGGCAACCATAAACAGCTCTTTTACAACAAATCTGCTCCCCCCCCCCAACCCTCCCCCCAATGTTTCCAGTAAGAAAAATGAGGTGAAACCATAGTGGAAATGCAGCATAATCCTTTGATGGTGACGCCATATAAACTCTGTGCAAGTTTTGTGAAAACAAATCAGGACGATTGATCAATATACATTTTGTTTGGAAGCGATTGAAGTCAGACCTGAATAGCCTAAAACTTCACTTCCTATAGGTTGGTAGCTGTTCAGCATGTGAAATAATGGTGCCAATTTGAAGCAAGACTCTCTGCCAAATTTGGGGGATCTGTCTAAGTGGAAGCCCAAAATTTCACCCAAAATTCAGTCCAAGGCAGAGTTCAGAACCAGCCCTTATAAACCTCTCAAAAAAATAAATAAATGAGGTAGCCCTAAGTTTGAGGTTAGTGAATTTGAAGAGAAGTGAAAATGAACTTACTTTGAACTTATATTTCTTCCTTTTCACACAGGATGTCCTGCAGAATTCAAGATGGGGAGAAGATTATATGGGTCTACATCCAAAACAAGAACTGTCCAATTCTGACACACTGAGCTTCCTCAGTTGATGAGGGGAAAGGGTCCTCATCTGCCCACCTCCACCTGTCTCCTTAGAGTGGCTGCTTTCTGGCTATTGGGATGAAAGTCCCTGTTCACTTTTGCAGTTTGTACATTCCAAGTGGGTATGTCTTGACTAGAAGCATCATATTATTGGGTTATTTGCTCCAGATCGCACTGCCATGCCTCATTAATAAATAACAACAATAACAACAACATGTATCTGGTGGGAGCAGCAGAAAGGTTTTTATGGGAGGCTTCCCCATCCACTGCGCTTTGTCCTACCCACTAGTGCGCGTGGAATATAGCAGGATGCACACAATAGAAGAGTGTACACACACACACACACACACACACACACAAATCCACTTGTAGCTCTCAGCAGAAAAAAATGATTGGATAACTGTACGCATCTGGCACTTTCATCATCCCTGGTCATTGCCCATATTGGCTGGGACTGGTGGGAGTTGAAGTCCAATAAGATCTGAAGGGCCCCAGGTCACTGCCTTAAAGATTGTGATGGGGGTGAGTGGGATGGAGGGCTGTGCCCTGCAAGATGAAATTAGCACCTTATAGAGGCTTAGGAACAAGAGGGACAAGCGTCCAGTTTGGTGAGGTGAAAACGACCAAATTTACCATATTGATTCAAACTAACCAGCTAAATAAATATTGACTGTTCATGTCTAGTGTATAATGTTTTAGGCCTTTGGAACACATGAATGTGAGGATCATTTACTGACCTTCTGCTTCTTCCATTCCAGATGCAGTCCCCTCTTCATCTCCTAGACAAAACATATGTTAAATGTCAAAGCAAGACTTCCTATGTGTTTCACTGAGCCATGCCAAATCTTATTAAAAGAAACAAAGCACAGCAGTACTTTGGTTTACAACCATAATCCGTTTTGGAGGTCCGTTTGTAAACCAAAACAGGTTGTAACTCAAGGCGTGCTTTTGCCAATGAGGCCTCCAAAAAAAATTTGCTTGTAATCCAAAAAAAAAATGGTTGTAATCCCCAAAAAAGTTGCAAACCGGGACACGCACTTCCAGGTTTGACGTGTTTATAATCCAAAATGTATGCAAACCAAAGTACCACTGTATACTTGGTTGATAGTGTTCACTGGTATCGCAAACCCCCAAATAGCACAGAACTCGAGAAGAATTTTGTCAATGTCGCACAGGAAAGTCAATGAATATAGTAGATGTGAACTTTCTAAACCAGAGGTTCCCAAACCTATTTGGCCTACCGCCCCTTTTTCAAGGGGGAGGGGATTCACACACACACCCAAGTAACATACACAGCACACTTATTCCCAGCGACGGACTTCCCAGCAATGCGCGACACGCTCGCCTGCCAGGACTTGCTTGTCAAGACCTGTTGGAAGACTGGACCACCGATCGGTTATAACGTGTACTTGGTGTGTTTCTTTGTAAAGTAAAATAAAGTTATTATTACAATTTTATGTTACATTGGTAGGCAGCATTACACAACAGGTGAAGTATATACAAATAGTTTTTTTCAAAACTGGACAAGGAGATGGACTAGGACCTGGGATTAAATACCCATGGGGCTGACCAGAGTGAAGCCTGTTCAGCTTAGTCCAATCAGACCCAGAGGCAGGGCTAGTGCTGCAGCCTGCCTGCCATTGCCCAGTTAGGCTGGCAAGCTGTGGTCCACTTTCAGGGCCTGGGTGAAGCCTTTATAATAATAGACCACACATTGTTTTCCTCTTAATATGTTTTTTATTGACTTAGTTTATAGCATAAAGGTAAAGGGACCCCTGACCATTAGGTCCAGTCACAGACGATTCTGGGGTTGCGGCGCTCATCTTGCTTTACTGGCCAAGGGAGCCAGTGTACAGCTTCCGGGTCTTGTGGCCAGCATGACTAAGCCGCTTCTGGCAAACCAGAGCAGCGCATGGAAATGCCGTTTACTTTTCCACCGGAGTGGTACCTATTTATCTACTTGCACTTTGACGTGCTTTCAAACTGCTAGGTTGGCAGGAGCAGGGACCAAGCAACGGGAGCTCAACCCGTCACAGGGATTCAAACTGCGGACCTTCTGTGGTTTAACCCACAGTGCCACCCGCGTTAATAGCATAGCTGTATCCTGTATTTCCTTACTGGCAATTGTGATAACCTATTGTCTTTTAAATAATGTTACACCTGAATACCATACCCGTCAACAGCCCCATTTTAGGGGAAATGTTCCAGGATCACAGAAGCCAATCCCAGTTTCTGCTTGATTCCGGAATCTCTTTTCTTTTCTTTTCTTTTCTTTTTTTTATTTTCAATGCATAATCATAACAAAAATTACAAACACTGAATCCAAAATAATACTATAGCAAATGCTCTTCTTTTGTATATTTTCTCTCCTAGGGAATCTCTCTTTTCTTCGTCCGGCATTCTAGTGCGAGTCCTGCCACAGCAGCAGACCAAAGGACTCTCAGCTCGTGAGCAGGATTGCACCAGAGTGTCAAAGGTCCAGCACTCTGGCACTGCCCTCTAATGAACCCAGGGTGCCAATGCTGTGCTCTCACCACACTTTTTTAGGGGTAAGAGTGTTGGACAGCTCATGTCACTCAGCCAGCAGCAATGCGTGTCCCAATTTCAGGTATGATAATGATGGATGGTATACTGTGTACTTAACCTGATTTATCATTTAAATACAAAGAAACAAAATAGTTGAATCTCGCTTCTGGGTTCTATCATGATTTAACTGTCATGGCTTCCTCCAAAGAATTCTGGGAAATTATCCTTTAATGAAAGATTCTCTCATTTAACAATACAGTTCCCAGGGTTCCCTGACATGGCAGAATCATAACAATTGGGAGGAACAAAATCTCAGCAGTGGGTGAATCCCCTACAAGTGAGGAAGGGAGGGAAGGAGAGCCTGGGTGTAATCAGGGGAAACTGTTATTTCAGTTGCAGGCTTAGTAGCAGCAGAGCATGGAAAGAAAGAGTTTATGCCTGTATACTATACCCGTCAACTGCCCCATTTAAGCTGGACATTCCAGAATCACAGAAGCCAATCTTGGGGGAAAGTCATGCATTTAAATGTGCTTTAAATACAGGGTGTGTTCACAGCCTCAGTCTCTTTGTACACAAATAGATGACAATATCTTTTCTACTTACCAGGGGTCTCTATCTTACATCCAAACACCTGGACTTCACAAAGCGTGAGGTATTCTTTCCTAGGTAGGGTAACAGTCACATACCGCCCTTTTGATGCTTCACAGTTAAAACTGCCTGTTTCCCCAGCACCCAAAGAACCTATTGTAGCACATCTAGAAAAGAACCAAATCATTTATTATTATTATTATTATTATTATTATTGTTATTATTATTATTATTATTATTTATTTATTTATTTTTAAATAGCATTAAACAGTAATGGAAGATTTTTTTTCAACAACCTGAACTCACATGAAAAAGTCAGAAAAGAAACACTCTGTCACAAGAGACTAGGGCCCTGCGGGACTTGACATCTTTCCGCAGGGCCTGCAAGACAGAGCTGTTCCACCAGGCCTTTGGTCAGGGCTCAGCCTGACTCCCTCCTCTGGCAACCTGCACAGAGGTTTGCTTAACGGTTGCCATCAAGTTGATTTAAATTAATTTTCATAATGAATTTTTTTTAGAATGTTGGATTTTTTGATTGTTTGATTATTTGATTGTTGTTAGCCGCCCTGAGCCTGGATTCGGCTGGGGAGGGCGGGATATAAATAAAATGTATTATTACTATTATTATTATTATTATTATTATTATTATAGCAAATATTTGCTATGTTTTTAGAAATCAAATGGCAAGAGATCTGTCTGGAACATTTGCACTCCATTGTCCTCCCTGTAAAGCCATAATCCTGTAAAGCCAGGATGCCATAAAATGTTGACAAAATAGAAGTGGAAATGGCCAGGGTTGACAAATTCACCCCATGAGAGGAACAGAAATTGATCCAGTGGATATGATCAGTATTTGCTGATCAATCCAAAACCAGTATGTAATTGACTACATCATGTTCCCCGATTTGCATTGCATTTCCATTCCAATGAAATCATAGAATCATAGAACAGCAGAGTTTGAAAGGACCACAAGGGTCATCTAGTCCAACCCCCTGCAATTTAGGAATCTTGAACCCATGACCCTGAGATTAAAAGTCTCGTGTACTACTGTCGGAGCTATGCTGCCATGGCATAACAGGACAATGAAACCTGCCAAATATACATACTAAAATTCATAACTTATGTAGTTTTGCCACAGCAGACAGCAAGAAAAATAAGTTAGCTTTCACCAGGAAGCAAACTGCTGTGGAATGGAAACAGTCCTGCATGTGGCGAAAACAGGGCAGAACAGAAAAGCGTACCTCATGACATCTCTATATGTAAGGAAAGGATGGGGAACCCATGGCCCTCCAGATATTGTTGGCCTCCACCTCCCACCTGCTTGAACTCAAGATGATGGGAGTGGTACTCCAATAACACCTGAGGGGCCGCAGCTTCCCCTTCCCTGGCTACAAAGCATCTGATCCGTATACAATACCTAGGATTTGTGGTGCCTCCTCTCTCTGCAGAGTCCCCAACTCGGATTTCAGCCCCATTAAGACGCTGAGCACAGCAGTCTTTCCGGTTGGTGATGGTGACACGGAGTACATGATACTGTGCCTTCAAGTCTACCATCCACCATGGATTATTTTCAGAATTTGTGTGGGTGCAGGATCCCTGTTTAAAATTACTGGCTGTGGACCCGTCAATGGCATTTCCAGCTGCTCCTAGCGAGCTGTAGGTACTGGATTGTGAAGCTTCTCCGGCGAGGGCCACATTGGTGTCTGAAAGAAAGAAAAGGGAAAGTTTCCATTTTGTTGCTGTTGTGCTTCAACCACTGAACTGCAGGGTGGGAAAAACTAAGAGAGCTGAATTAATTCTTCATTAATGCTCTCGCCATGCTCTCAGCAGGTGCCTAAAAACATGTGAGATCCCAATCGTATGCGAGGTCCTAGAACCCAAAAATGTTCATCCCAGTTTTCAGCCTCAACATGTTGGAGGGTATGGTATTTGTCTGGTGCTGAAACAAAATCTCAGCAGTGGGTGAATCCCCTACAAGTGAGGAAGGGAGGGAAGGAGAGCCTGGGTGTAATCAGGGGAAACTGTTATTTCAGTTGCAGGCTTAGTAGCAGCAGAGCATGGAAAGAAAGAGTTTATGCCTGTATACTATACCCGCCAACTGCCCCATTTAAGCTGGACATTCCAGAATCACAGAAGCCAATCCTGGCGTCTGTTTGATTGCCGGATCTCTCCGTTTTTGGTCCAACGCTCTGGAGTGAGTCCTCATGCCACAGCACCAGACCAAAAGACTCTCACTTTGGTGCTTGTGAGCATGGTGACCTCAGAGTGCCAAGGTCCAGCACTAGGTCACCATCCTGCAGAGCCCATCGCCCAGCCCTTCCTGGCTCGCTTTTATGAGCCAGGATGGACAAGGATCAAGGAGACAGGTGGTCAGTTTCACTTGTCCGAGCAGCCTGTCCGCATCCTCGGAGGTAACAGATTGGAATTGATCCTATACAACTTGACTAGACAAGACTCTAGCACTCTTCTGCCCCAGCCCTGCTCCCAGGGTGGAAGGTGGAGTCTACCTCCTTCCAACTCTGCAAACTTTGCACTTTATCTGCAAAAAATTTTGCAAAATCATTGCAGGAGATCTTGGGGTCCTTACCAGGCCCCAACGGCAAAGGTGGTTCCGTTAGATTACAAACCACCTGAAAGAGTCTCCTGCTGCTGTCTTCTGCAGATGAAAGCTCCTCTACGGTGTCACTATTGCCACTTGGTAGGCTCAACGTTGAGCTCTAACCCATGTCTGGTCTAATTCAAAATGAGATTTCCACCACTGGCACTCTAGCCATTTCAGCGATTGTTTCATCACCCTCAACTCTGGGGAAAACATGGGGCTGTCTAGGCTCCATGCAATCAGAGAGGGTGCTTCAGAGCCAGACAGTCAATAGCCCTGGTTAAGTCCACATTCCAGCAGGCCACCAGGGAATCAGCTGAAAGACCATCAATACGGAATAAAACATTCCCTACCACTCTCTGGAAACCATTTGGATCCATTAAGTGGTGGGGACGGACCATACAAATTGACCCCACCTCCCTGCAAATGGGAAGGGTCGTGGATAAGTCCAGGTGCACCAGAAAGTGATCCGACCATGGAACTTCTTTTGTTTCGCTTTTCCTTAGTGTCAGATCACCCACATTCATAAAGGTGAACACTAGGTCTAAGGCATGTCCACGACTATGAGTTGGGTCAAACTTATTCAGGGACAGCTCCAGGGAGGTCATACTATGCATGAAGTTCTGAGGGGCCCCTTGTAAGAGCGTGTCAGCATGGGTGTTAAAATCCCCTAGGACAACCAAACTAGGTGTCCCTAGGAGAACATCTGCCATGACCTGAAGCAGCTTGGATAGGGAATCCTTGGTGCGGCGGGGAGGTCAGTACACCAAAAGGAATCCTGTACTGCTCCTATCGCCCACCTTCCAGAACATGCACTCAGACAACTGGGTCTTCCCAATAGGACGCCTGGTGTAAGCTAATGCCTTCCAAATATCACTGCAGCACCCACCCGCCCATATGTCCTGGGTTGCTGTGCGTAAGAGAAACCTGGTGGACAAGCAGCAGCAAGGACAGGCCCATCTGCTTCATCGAACCACATGCCAGGTCAAGTCCTCCATCCACAACCAAGTCGTGGGTGACAGCCGTCTTGTGAATCATTTACCTGGCATCTGGGTCTCCCTTGTTGATTCCAGTATCCTTCTGGTCTAGACCAGACCCGGAGGCAGGGATAGACTTCAAACAATGACTAAACTTGCCTCCTCGGTAATGACATGGTCTGGTCTTAGCACAATTCCTCCTCCTACCTGTGATCCCTGAGAATGGGTGTCCCCGTGCATCCCCCCCCCTCCGTGGAACGGGCCCCAACCATTCTGTTGGTGTGTCCACAGTCTCAGTCTCTTTGCACACAAATAGATGACAATATCTTTTCTACGTACCAGGGGACTCTATCTTCCGTCCAAACACCTGGACTTCACAAAGCGTGAGGTATTCTTTCCTAGGTAGGGTAACAGTCACATACCGCCCTTTTGATGCTTCACAGTTAAAGCTGCCTGTTTTCCCAGCACCCAAAGAACTTATCGTAGCACATCTAGAAAAGAACCAAATCATATATTATCATTTTTTTTAAAAAAAAATAGCATTAAACAGTAATGAAAGATTTTTTTTTCAGTAACCTGAACTCACATGAAAAAGTCAGAAAAGAAAGCAAATATTTGATATGTTCTGGGAAATCAAATTGCTAGGGATATGTCTGGAACATTTGCACTCCATTGTCCTCCCTGTGCCATAATCCTGTAAAGCAGGGATGCCAGAAAATGTTGACAAACTAGAAGTGGAAATGGCCAGTGTTGACAAATTCACCCCATGAGAGGAACAGAAATTGATCCAGTGGATATGATCAGTATTTGCTGATCAATCCAAAATCAGTATGTAATTGACTACATCTTGTTCCCCGTTTTGCATTGCATTTCCATTCCAATGAAATCACACAATCATAGAACAGCAGAGTTTGAAAGGACCACAAGGGTCATCTAGTCCAACCCTCTGCAATTTAGGAATCTTGAACCCATGACCCTGAGATTAAAAGTCTCGTGTACTCCTGTCGGAGCTATGCTGGCATGGCATAACAAGACAATGTAACCTGCCTAATATATATACAGTGGTACCTCGGGTTAAGTGCTTAATTCATTACGGAGGTCCATTCTTAACCTGAAACTGTTCTTAACCTGAAGCACCACTTTAGCTAGTGGGGCCTCCCGCTGCCGCTGCATGGTTTCTGTTCTCATCCTGAAGGAAAGTTCTTAACCCGAGGTACTATTTCTGGGTTAGCGGAGTCTGTAACCTGAAGCGTATGTAACCTGAAGCGTATGTAACCTGAGGTACCACTGTACTAAATTTCATAACTTATGTAGTTTTGCCACAGCAGACAGCAAGACAAAATAAGTTAGCTTTCACCAGAAAGCAAAGTGCTGTGGAATGGAAACAGTCCTGCATGTGGAGAAAACAGGGCAGAACAGAAAAGCGTACCTCATGACATCTCTATATGTAAGGAAAGGATGGGGAACCCATGGCCCTCCAGATATTGTTGGCCTCCACCTCCCACCTGCTTGAACTCAAGATGATGGGAGTGGTACTCCAATAACACCTGAGGGGCCGCAGCTTCCCCTTCCCTGGCTACAAAGCATCCGATCCGTATACAATACCTAGGATTTGTGGTGCCTCCTCTCTCTGCAGAGTCCCCAACTCGGATTTCAGCCCCATTAAGACGCTGAGCACAGCAGTCTTTCCGATTGGTGATGGTGACATGGAGTACTTGATATTGTGCCTTCAAGTCTACCATCCACCAAGCATTCCTTTCAGAATCTGTGTGGGTGCAGGATCCCTGGTTAAAATCACTGGCTGTGGACCCGTCAATGGCATTTCCAGCGGCTCCTAGCGGGTGGATGTTGCTGGATTGTGAAGCCTCTCCGGCGAGGGCCACGTTGGTGTCTGAAAGAAAGAAAGGGGAAAGGTTCCATTTTGTTGCTGATGTGCTTCAACCACTGAACTGCAAGGTAGGAAAAACTAAGAGAGCTGAATTAATTCTTAATTAATGCTCTCGCCATGCTCTCAGCAGGTGCCTAAAAACATGTGAGATCACAATCGTATGCGAGGTCCTAGGGCCCAAAAATGTTCATCCCAGTTTTCAGCCTCAACATGTTGGAGGGTATGGTATTTGTCTGGTGCTGAAACAAAATCTCAGCAGTGGGTGAATCCCCTACAAGTGAGGAAGGGAGGGAAGGAGAGCCTGGGTGTAATCAGGGGAAACTGTTATTTCAGTTGCAGGCTTAGTAGCAGCAGAGCATGGAAAGAAAGAGTTTATGCCTGTATACTATACCCGTCAACTGCCCCATTTAAGCTGGACATTCCAGAATCACAGAAGCCAATCCTAAACTAAAGATGCCAGGATTCTTGGGGGGAAGTCGTGCATTTAAATGTGCTTTAAATACAGGGTGTGTCCGCAGCCTCAGTCTCTTTGCGCACAAATAGATGACAATATCTTTTCTACGTACCAGGGGACTCTATCTTACATCCAAACACCTGGACTTCACAAAGCGTGAGGTATTCTTTCCCAGGTAGGGTAACTGTCACAAACTGGCCCTTCGATGATTCACAGTAAAAAGTTTCTGTTTCCCCAGCACCCAAAGAACTTATTGTAGCACATCTAGAAAAGAAACGAAATCATTAAAAAAAATAATGAATAGCATTAAACAATAATGGAAGAATTTTTTTCAGCAAAAAACCCCACATAGAATGAGAGAACAGTAGAGTTGGAGAGGACTATGATGGTCACCTAGCCCAAACATTTGCAAATTAGGAATATTTTGTCCAGTGTGGGTCTTGAACTCGTGACCTGGAGATTTAAAGTCTCATGCTCTACTGTCAGAGCTATGCTGGCGTGGCATAACAGAACAAAGCAACCTACGTAATTTACATACTGAATTATATAAATTACATAAGTTATGTAGTTGTTAGGAGTCCAGGTTCCCGGCTTGATAACACAGTAAGCGCAAGTAATTAAAAAGGTGGATTTATTGCAAAAAAAACCAAGCAATCTATTTCCGGACGGCTCTAGCAAACCTCCAGCCCCCATTACTCAGTTGACTTTTCTGAGGGGTTCTTCCTGTGTCGACAGAAGAGATTGACCCTTTGATTTGTCTAGGAGCCTTCCTATATTCCTACACCTCAGACTTACTTAGTCAGCTGCAGCCCCTTCCGGTTCCGAAAAGCTGTCTATGACTTTCCACACCTGTTTGGGCTTCCGGGGAGCTTTGGCTGTGTTCCAGCCTGCTCTCCGTTCCTTCCTTATCAGCCAGCCATCCAAGATCAGGGGGACTTGATGCTGGCAGCTGCGGGCTCTCCTATGGCAGCATGAAAGCCCAGCCCCCCTGTCCAGACTGCATTCTGCAGCCAACTGCAAGATTACACTTGGAGCTGGTGTGTTCATGACAGAAGTTTTGCCACAGTGGAAAGCAAAACATAATAGCATAGCTTTTGGCAGACAGTGAACTGCAGCAGACAATGAACTGCATGTGACGAAAACAGGGCAGAACAGAAAATCATACCTCACAACTTCTCTACATGAAAGGAAGATATAGGAAACCCATGGCCCTCCAAATATTGTTGGACTCCAACTGCCACCTGCTTGAACCAACATAGACAATGGATCAAGATGATGGGAGTGGTACTCCAATAACACCTGGGGGGCCTCAGCTTCTTCTTCCCTGGCTACAAAGCATCCGATCCATATACAGTACCTAGGATTTGTGGTGCCTCCTCTCTCTGCGGAGTCCCCAACTCGGATTTCAGCCCCATTAAGACGCTGAGCACAGCAGTCTTTCCGGTTGGTGATGGTGACACGGAGTACTTGATATTGTGCCTTCAAGTCTACCATCCACCATGGATTATTTTCAGAATCTGTGTGGGTGCAGGATCCCTGGTTAAAATCACTGGCTGTGGACCCGTCAATGGCATTTCCAGCGGCTCCTAGCGGGTGGATGTTGCTGGATTGTGAAGCCTCTCCGGCGAGGGCCACATTGGTGTCTGAAAGAAAGAAAGGGGAAAGTTTCCATTTTGTTGCTGTTGTGCATCAACCACTGAACTGCAAGGTAGGAAAAACTAAGAGAGCTGAATCAATTCTTAACCCATTCACATAAATTCTAACCGATCCACACCAGTTTTTTCTGCAGTTGCCTGGCATAAGTAGACACAGGTCCAGGCAGGGCTTTATTTTGCCCCATTGCTTTAGTGGGAAAACTCACTGTTTACCTCTAAATCAAAACAAAAGTCAAATGGGTTTCCTGCGGTGGGACCACACCCACCCACCCCACTCACTTGCACTCATGCCTACAAATCACATACGTCTGCCTAGAAATTGTGGCACAAACAGAAGTGAGGATGGGTCCTCGTTCTTTGTTAGGAAACCTTCCAGTGCAAAATAAAACCAGAAGTGTAATGAAGCTGGCTAAACCTATGTCATATTCTACTTGTGGTTACTGCAACAAACAGCGCAAAAGGCGAGTACTCCAACCAAACAAAAAGATTAGCATCACCTCCAAGTGTCCCTGTTTTTCGGGGACAGTTCTGGAATTACAAAAGCCATGCTAGCAGGGGATCTGATCCCTGAATGTCCCCAATTCCCCGTCAGGACTACTGCTGCTGAGCTTGGAGAGGAGCACGAGCTGGAGGTTGTTCAGAGCAGTGGCAGTAGTGGCGGTGGCAGTGGCAGCTCTGCAGGAACATCCTGGTGGCTCTCCAGGGACTCTGTGTGGCTGCTGCTGCTGCTGGCCTTTTCTCTTAGACAGTTTGCAGCAGTTGCAGGAGAGTGGGTCAGGAGGAGGAGAGGCTGCTGCCACCCTAAAATCCAGCTTCATGTAGCGAGTTGGCTATCAGGACCATTCAAGGAGGAATGAAAGGGGGAGTGGAGCAGGGTGCAAGGAGTCTCGATTTTTAAGATGCTTTGCGCATCCACGTCTAACATTGCCCCTTTCTAAAAGTTATTAATTGGTATGTGTTTTTCTTTTTGTAAATCTTCCAAAGATTGAAATAATATAACATTGGAATTAGAGGGTTTCCCTAGGGGGTGTAGAGGAATGGGGTCAATTGTTAGGGGGACTGAGAAATGTTCCTGTTTTCATTTGAGGAATGTTGAAGGGTATGGGTTAGTTGTGCCTCACTTACCTGGAGTAAATCTTGAACTCAATGAGCTTTACTTCAGTGACACTAAAAGCCCATTGAAACCAAAGGAAAAGTTAGTTGTGACTAATGCAACCTCCATTGTCATTAAACTAACCCCTGAGCAAACATGGTTAGAATCTCCCCCTGAGTCCTATTAAATTCAGTGCAGCTTACTCTGAGGTAAAGAGGTTAGGAGTGCTGCCTTTAGTTCCCATAATTATGAATTGTTGCTGAAAAGCTGTAACCCATATTCAAACGAGCCTGGGTGACAAAAGCTGGCGGGCAACAGTAGTTCCCAAAGAAGAGGGCACATTGAGTGCTTTGGGAATTTGTCTTGAGCCTGATTAACTACTGTTAAGAAATATTTCTTAACCAAAACAGAGGCCCAGATCTAAAGGCAGGCACTCATATAGGAAGCCCTACTGACAGGAAAGCAATAAGTCACAATTAACTTGTCATATTCTTTTCCTGTGGGAATTAAGCCAGCCTTCTATGGGTTTGCACCAGTCAGTGGCGTAGCGTGGGTTGTCAGCACCCGGGGCAAAGCAAGTAATTTGCGCCCCCTAACCCGTGGATTTGCGCCCCCTAACCCGTGGATTTGCGCCCCCTAACCCTAACCCCCAGATGTTGTGCCCGGTGCGGCTGCCCCCCCTGCACCCCCCACGCTACGCCACTGGCACCAGTGAATATTGGGGGGGGGAGGAAAACTAGGGGGAGGAATGACACCCAATTCTTGGTAACGCACCTTCCAATGCAGGCCGTGTAGGCAGGATGGTCAAGAGCATCAGCAAAAGGCAGCATCTCACAGTCCTTCCTCGAAGCATTGTGTCCTTTTTGGGCAAGGCTCAGGAGACAAGACTTACACAGAGAGAGAAGCGCTCTTGACTTGAGTGCCCCCAACAGAGTGGGAAGGAGGCTATTAAACTGCCCGGGATGCTGCTCTCCTCCAATCAGAAAACTGTTCCTAACAAAGACCACTCAAAGTTTCCTTTCAATTTTGTGGTCAAAGCAAATATTTGACCTCTTGCCAGTTATTACAACATGAGGAGATTTGGTTGATAAGGGGCAGGGTCTGAGGTAAATGAGACAAAATAGCAGAAAGAATACATGAACCATGGTCTTAAATGAAAATAAATAGGAGTTTGGTTATTTCTTTCAAAGCAAAGTTGTTGTTGTTGTTGTTGTTGTTGTTGTTGTTGTTGTTGTTGTTGTTCTTGTTTAGTCATTTAGTCATGTCTGACTCTTCGTGACCCCATGGACCAGAGCACTCCACGCACTCCTATCTTCCACTGCCTCCCGCAGTTTGGTCAAACCCATGGGTAGCTTCAAGAACACTGTCCAACTGTGGATCACTGCCTTGCTGTGGTGAAGGGGCTTGAATAACTCAGAGAAGCTATGAGCTATGCCGTGCAGGGCCACCCAAGAAGGACAGGTCATAGTGGAGAGTTTTGACCAAACGTGATCCACCTGGAGCAGGAACCGGCAAGCCACTCAAGTATCCCTGCCAAGAAAACTCCATGGACAAAGACAAAACACAAAGCAAAGTTACACAAACACTATATCGCACCACAAGAAGATCCCTCCAGCTCCAAACCTATATAGAGCTGTGTCATGTGAAGCATCTAACACCTGTTCTGGGTTTAACTATCTCGATCATGTCACACCAATTCTTGACTGTCAGTGATGGTTGCCGGTCTGTTTCAGTACCCAATTCAAAGTGCTGTTTTTAACCTTTAAATCCATTAGCAGCCTTTGGAGCAGATTACCTAAGAAGGATCACATGCTTTCCCAACCAAGAGACCTTCTTGGCTGTGAGTTGCAGTTCTTTTTCTGCCTGGCCTGAGACAACGGGACTTGCACTAATGCCCGCTGCAGAAGCTGAGGCTGCTGAACAGACTCTTGGGCTGGGGCGTTTTCTCGGGGGTTCAGTTGTTGTTACTGAAACTGCCAGCCTGCAACAGCAGCCACACCCCGGAAATGGTGTTCACTGGCCGGCTAAACCAGGTCAAGGGTAGATGATGGGTTTCAAACCCTTGGTGTGTTAGGGACTCCCTGGCATATGAAGATAGGCTCTTGTGGATTGAGTGGATAGGATTAATACACATATTGGCAAGTGAAAAGGAGAAAACTGAGTTTGCTCCACAACTCTCAAGTTTCTAATTAGTTCTAACTGTTTCAACCTTTTGTTAAATAGTTTTAACTTGTCTCATCGATATTTTACAGAATGCAGACCAGAGGACAAAAGTCTGGATTTCTTCTGTCCTGGAGGTCTGGGTTTTTCCCCCTTTTTTAATTTTTCTTTTTGCATTTTTCAGTTACATACATATTCATTTCTTTCTCTGTGTTTTTCTAGTTTATCTTATCACCTCTTCTAAATGTCTAATAGAGCATCTAATACAATAATAGGCATCTAATACAACAATGAAACATCTCTAATCAGATCCTATCATATGAAGACTTCCCAGCCTATCTTTCCTTGACAGCCTAGATTTTCCTTTCATTTTGCTGCAACTCCTTAGTTTATATTTTCTTTTTTTCCTGTACCTATCCATTTACTCTTTTAAAAAAATGGTGTTCAAAAATCTACCCCCGCTTGTATATTTATCATTATTCCGCTCTTTTTAAAATTGTAGCTGTCAAACCAGCTACGGTAAATTCTATTAGTTTCAACATCCACTGATCTTTTGTCAAAATTGTTCTTTCTTTCCACATTTTTGCATATGTTATCCTTGCCTCTGGCTGTTGCATAGAGGAATAGGTTTTTTAGTTTTGTTTGGCAGTTCCTGTCCTATTAGGGCTAGCAGAAATGCTTCTGGTTTGGGGGAGAATGAACATTTGAGCGTCTTCATAAATTCTTCATGAATCATCCCCCAAAACGCTTTTGCGCTTTTGCACTGCCGCCACAAGTGGATTAACATGCCTTCTGCAACCATACATATCCAGCATTGGTTAGATCCTCTTTTATTTATCTTTACCAATATTCTGGGCATCAGGTACCACCTAAAAAGCATCTTTATTATATTTTCTCCAAATGTATAGCATGCTGAAATTTTAACCATATTATTCCATAATTTATCCTAATCCGCCAGGTCTATATTATATCCAAAATCTGCAGCCCAGTCAATCATTGCCGCCTGGAAGTCTGTTTTAATGAATTTTAAACCCATAAGAACTCCGTTTGTCTGTGGAGTACAGAGACTGGGTAGTGTGACGTGTCACTCTCTACCTATTATTGCTATAATTTACCATTTCCTTCAAGTAAGAAAGCCACTGAGTGTTGTAACATCTTGCACAAATTTGCTTTGCTCAATAGAAAAACCAGTCCTGCCTGGAGTTTAGCAACTAGGCCGGGAGTTGCTGGAAGGAATTAAAGGAATTAAAGGCAAAAGATTCTGCCCTATAGTTCAGTTCAAAATATTAAGTGAAGTAGATCTATCTGATATGGTGGTTAAAGGTAAAGGTAAAGGTACCCCTGCCCGAACGGGCCAGTCTTGACAGACTGTGGGGTTTGTGCGCCCATCTCACATCTATTGGCCGGGGGCCAGCGCTGTCCGGGGACACTTCCGGGTCACGTGGCCAGCGTGACATCGCTGCTCTGGCGAGCCAGAGCCGCACACGGAACGCCGTTTACCTTCCCGCTGGTAAGCGGTACCTATTTATCTACTTGCCCCCGGGGGTGCTTTCGAACTGCTAGGTGGGCAGGCGCTGGGACCGAGCAGCGGGAGCGCACCCCGCCGCGGGGATTCGAACCGCCGACCTTTCGATCGGCAAGCCCTAGGCGCTGAGGCTTTAGCCCACAGCGCCACCCGCGTCCCCATATGGTGGTTACAAGAATGCAAAAAGAAAAAGATTGGAACAAGTTAAGCAAGCCAGACAAAGCCAAACCAACAAAGGAAGCTATCAAAATATTTCTCTCCCATTGATAGGACTCCCTCAAAGCAGGAAAGTACTACTCCTCTGGTGCAAGGAATCTCCATGCACTGTGAAATTGTGTAGAGCTTAGAAAAGAGAATGAGTGCTTTCCCTCTTCTCCCTCTGTTGTGTGAAGATGCCAGCACACAGGAAGCTGTTCAGGATCTTTTGTCATGGAACTGTCCCTGATCATAGCTGTCAACCTCCCCTTTTTTCCAGCACCGTTTCCCACTGCTTCCACCTGCTATCCCTGATTGTTAGATATCCCGTAGACTGTCCCTGGGACAGGTGAGGCTGCTGATCCCTTAATTTCTAATCTGAAAGTTGACAGCTCTGTCGCTGATTCCCCATGGCTAATTCTCCACAGCCTTACCTGCTGTCTAGCTTGAACAAATCAGTTATGTTAACACAGTGATAAAAGGCTCCCAACTCAGGAAAGCCCAAGAGTCAAGTCTCGTGCCCTGAGGGCTTGGGGGTTTTTTGCCATTTGTTTATACCTGTGATGTGTATAATGATTTAACGATATGTGCTATGTTTTTGAGACCCGTTTGTTTACTTTTGCTTTCAGAGATCAGAGTGGCGTGCAGCAGTATATTGGGCAAAATGACATACAAAGAGATGTCTATTAGGAGAAATTTACGCAAAAATGTTGATGAATTATTGTGGGGATTTGTTTTTCTAAAATTATCAAAATGATGTGAAGATCTGAAATTAACAGGGCTGCCAACAGGCAATGTAGGGGGCACACATGTACTAAGCCCCCAACCCAGCAAGGGCCCTGAACTCTTAACTTCCATTTTAAAAAAGGTAAGCCAATCAAACTTCTATAAAGAAAGCTAGAAAGCAAAATGTGGAGGCAACAATTAGAGAAGCTGTCATTGCCAAGAATGCTCAATAACTTAATCTCTGTTGTTAAGCAATCAGAGTAAGGAATGCTGACCACCCCTACCTGGTACTCCTAGATGGCCTCCCAGGGTGGCAGAAAAAAAAGAGGAATATCTTGTTATTCCTGCTAGTCTGGCACTGGATGAAGAGATTAGCTGTATGCATGTTTAGTGCTGTCCTGCATGTCCACATTATTTCATTCAATCCCCAAGTGTCCTGCTTTTACAGTGGAAAACACAACTGGCTGATTGTGGCATGATTTACCATATTTACTCAAAACTAATGTGCACCCTTTTTTGCCCAATTAGATTGCGAAAATTACTGTGTGCATTAGATTCAATGTTGCATTACATTCGAGTAAATACAGTAGTTTTGCAGGCCATGATTGATCAGGCCTTGGTCCTCAAAAGCCTCTCCCTTAGATTCCTGCTTTCATAAGTGTCTGAGCACCCAGAAAATTATCCATGAAGCTGATGGGCACCCACAAATTTTGACAGAGCAAGCAAGGGAAAGCCGGCTTTCCCCTCCACGAGACCCTCCCCTTCTGGCTCCATCAGCATGGTTGTTGTTGTTGTTTTTTTTTTAAGAGAGATTGCACACAGAGAGATTTTTTTTAAAAATGAACATACAGATACAACCAACTAACCAATCCTTTCCTAAAAAGTCACTAACAAAAGAGGTAGCAGTGGTGAAGGCGTGACAGATCAGAAGCCCTGGGCTGGCCAATCAGCGCTCAAGCCAGCTCCAGGCACCGTTTCATTTGGGAATGTTGATACAGCAGAGGGGAGCAGAGAGAA